>NW_008331995.1:135962-158051 GCF_000622305.1 Nannospalax galili | reverse complement strand
CCGTGCCCGGCCGGGAGGAGGCGCCCGCCTGGGCCCCACCGCCCCGCGCCGCGCTTGGCCGCCCGCCCTCCGGCCTCCCCCGCTGCCTCCGCGGGAGGCAGACTGGCTAGAGTTGGCGCTGACTCGCAGCTTAGCGACCCGTCGCCCTGGCAACCCCCGACGCGCGCCCGTGGCTGCCAATGAGGCAGATGGAGGGCGGGGTGGGGCGGGTCCAAGGCGCCGGTGGCGCGGGGTCCCGGGACCCGAGCCCGCCCACCTCTGGGCCGGCGCTAGCGGAGGGGTTCGCTCCCCGTAAGCCGGGCCCGGGATGTGCTCCTTGCAAGCCTGACAGTGGACCTAGCGCGGAGACCTGACGTCCGACCAACTCCTGCCTCAGCAGACCGTTTGGCGTGGCTGTGTGCGCCTCCAAGCTGGGTGGGCCCAGAAGAAAGAAACCTGGGACGGAGGAAAAGCCCAGCGCGCTACCAGGACCCTGGAGGCGGGACTCCGAAGGAGGGGCTTAGGAGCATGGTCATTGTCCATCATTCATGTTCAGCGGCGTGCGACCAGCCTCCCGGGCAGGGTCACTTCAGGATAGTAAGTCGAAACACTGTTAAGTTCTGGCCTTTTTTAGATCTGAAAGGTTGCGGGACTCCGGGCTTGACTCCTCCCCCCCCCCCCCCCGGGTTCTGCCTATTGCTCGTGCACTCACACCCGCAGCTCCGGCCCCGGCCTCCAGAATACTCAAGGTTTGTATGTGGCTGCGGTGAACCGAGGTCTCGAACAAGCGACCGCCTTTGAGTGCCACCAACGCAGTGCGCTTGGTCCCGTGACTTCCGCATGCATGTTCCAGCTTACAGCCCTTTAACCTGCCTTCTTCCACTCAGGGTCCTTCTGACTAAGCTTCTGGCAGAAACGCTTTCCCAGGCTACCATATGCCGCCCAGCACTGTGGTAAAAGCCACTACCCGATTTTAACGGTAGGGACACTGAGTGAGGTAGAAAGACTCTTGACTTCAGCTGGTTTCAGCAGCTGGGATTTGAAACCAGGCGGTGAGGCTCCCCACCATCTTAATAAACGAAAACCACATCATTCCATCCCTGGCAGTGAACTTTCCCCCAATAGAATCTCTGACTCAGAATGCAAAATCTAAGAGGAAAGGTGTAATTTATCCCGTAGGAAAGAGGAGCAAAGTGGCCCACAGTTGTTAGGCAGCCTACTCGAGGTTACCTCAGTGATGAGAGGATGCAGCTTGGGCTCTGAGCAAGTGGTCAGGCCTCCTCCATCTGCCTTCTCTGGGACCCACCTGCAATGACCCATGTCCATTGGCTGCATGGACAAACGTTAGGATGCCCTCCAACTCAACTCCATGAAAAAAAAAAAAATTAGAGACAGAGTCTCACTATGTAGCCCTGGCTGACCTGGAACTTACTATGTAGATCTGCCTTACCTGGAACTCACTGAAATCACTTGCTTCTGAGTGTGGGATTAAAGGCGAAACACCTGAGCAACACAGCAAGAATCCATCTCAGAACTAAAAGGCCAAGTGTAGTGACTCATGCTTACACTCCCAGAACTTGAGAGGCAGGGGCAAGAGGATTGTTACAAGTTCAAGGTCATCCTGGGCTATACAGTGAGTTCAAAGCTAACCAGGGCTATATAGCAAGTGCCCGCTCGAAAAAGGGGACAATGGAAGGCACAGAGAGAGCCACACCCATCAGCCCATCTAACCAACCAGCCTGGGCAACATAGAACTTACCTCAAAAAGAAAATAGCATATAAATACAAAAGAAGGAAGGTCTGGGGATGGGAGCTGGAGAAATGGCTCAGGGGTTAAGAGCACTGGTTGCTCTTACAGAGGACCTGGGTTCATTTCCCAGCACCCACATGGCGGCTCACAACCGTCCATCACTCCAGTTCAAGGGGAATTTGACACCCTCTTTTGACCTCCATGGGGATTGCATGACACAGGTGCACTTATACATAAAATGAAAACAATTTTTTTCTTAAAAAAAAAAAAAAGGAAGGTCTGGAGATGTGACAGAGCTTTTGCCCAGTATGCTCCAAGCCCTGGTTCATTCATTCATTAGCACCGGAAACGAGAAGGGGGAAAAAAGAAAAGAGAAAAAGAAAAATCAAAGGTAATTATTAGATAAAATGCACAGCGCCTAAGTGCACAGTTGGGTGTATTTTAACAGATGTGTATACCCATGCCACAGCTCTTTCTTTTCTCTGTGTTTAAACTTTCTCTGGTTTTTGTTTGTTTGCTAGTTACAGGGTCTCACATAGCCCAGGCTGGCCTCAAACTCAATATGTAGCTGAGGATGACCTTGACTTCTGATCATTCTGCCTCCACCTCATCAGTGCTGGGATTACACTGGCCCCATGGCCTATTTATGTGGTATGGAGGATCAAACCCAGAGCCTGTGGATGCCAGGCAAGCATTCCACCAGCTGAGTTACATCCCCCGCCTTTATGTCCCATTTCTAGGATCCAAAAGTTCCCTCAAGGCTCTTCAACCTCCCAGAAGCAACTTTGATTGTAGCTTCTATCATCCGGGGTCAGAGTTGCCTGTTGAATTTCCTGCAGATGGAAACATAGCACATCCTTTTTTTCCCTCCTGGTTTCTCTTGTTCTGATCCCTAATAGATATTTGTTTGCTAAAGGAACAGAAGGGCAGAGCAATAACTGGTCTTCAGGCAAGAGGTTTCTCAATATCAATAGATATGAGACACAGACAGAGGCAAGTATTGCTCTAGGCCAGGAACCAGCCATGACTCTCCATCCTGGAAGAGACTGGCAAAATGACAACACCAGATCTGAAATGAACAGGAATTCCTGTCCCCAGCTAGAGGGGCTCCAAGTTCCCCTCCCAGACCTCGTTAAGTCTTAACCCAATACTCTCCACATGGGAGGACTTTTCAGAGGAGGTGGGCACTCAGCAGAAAGCTGGGGCACACTCAGCCAAGCATGAATACCTCTCCAACCCTCTCACCCTGCCCCATCCCCCTAGTCGCTTCTCCAGGGGACATTCACTGTGGAGGAGGGAGCCCTATCAGCCCACCCTCACCACATGCTCGGGCTGGCACTGAAGCATCAGTCAGCCCTCCTGAACTCTGTGGGCCCCCACCAGCAGTCCTATGAGCACCTCCACTCCAGTACCAGCCAGGCATTGCTCCCAGGGCTGGGAGCATGGAGGCCAGCCCTCTGCTTCCTTCTGGGTCTTTTTCTTGCTCTCTGTAGGTTCTGTACCTTCACCTCCCACTAGGCCCCTCTCAGTGGGTAAAGGTAAAATGTGATGCGTTCGGGGCCCACGCAGGCTGGCAGCGAGGCAGTCATCTCAATGAGTCACATTGGCACCGTGGGTGCCTGGTCCCTGTTGAGGTGTTACTAATGAATTAGCTTCACCCCCAGCATGGGGCCACTCAGCCTTGCCCCACTCCCTAGGAAGGCAGGAAATAGAGACCTGTGAGGGGGGAACCAGGGTTCTGAAGCCCAGGTTCCAATTCAGACCCAGCCATGGCCTCTGCCCACACACATGTTTTGCAAAAATACCCAAAGAGCAGGTCCCCAGGCTCCAAAATGGCCTCTCTATTCCCAATCACCACCTATAATGATCTTACCCACCCTCAAATCTGTAGTTAATAAAGAATTTTTTTTTAATACAAAAACAGCACAGAGCTTTGTGTGATAAACACCGCTGTACCTGGTCTCCAGCCTTCACAATTGAGTTTTCTTGTATTTGTTCTAAATTTGTTTTCTTTCAAATAAAAGAAAGAAATAGATACTAGAGAAGGAGGCTTTTGTCTCCCATCCTGTGTCACCACAAGGCACCCACGCCTCCTCCAGACTGACCCTGCCCAGGCCCCTCCTGAGTGCCCCTCCCTGAGCTATGACTACTGGCTGCTGAGACTTTTATACAAGTCACAGAATGTCATATTACCAGAGGTTCTTAGAAAGCAAGGAATGGAGCTTATTAGAACCAACCAGGAACTGTCAGAGGAAGGAGTGGGCTCAGCACTTCCAGGAGGTCAGACACTCAATGTCCAAGAAGCAGGACACCCCCAGCTTTCCAAAAGCATGCAGAGGCAGATCTCACCCATTGATGTGGGAGGTTTCTATGGGTTCACAGTCTCCTGGGGGTCCAGTCTAATTCATTCGGGGAAAAGGAAAGGTGTCCTTCATACCACAGCTCACTCCCCTTACCCGCACCAGCCAGAACCTAACTCCTTTGGGTATTTTAGGTATTAACTCAACAAACATCAAGCACCTAGCTCTAGGCCTAGACATTGGGGATTGCTTTGACTGTGCACACAGTAGCAAATCTTCTTGACTTTGTGGACTGTATTCCTACCAGTAGAGATGGTGGAGCAGTGGTCAGAATGTGGAGGGAATGAAACAAGGAATGAGGAAAATAAAAAAGGAGATAGTAGCCAGGGGAGGCTCCTTGGAGAGAACAGCATTGAGTCAGGTCAGGAGGAGGTGAGCATAAGGTGGGCAGGTGTACATAGGTATGCATTCCTTGAGGCGGTCAGCGGGGCAAAAGTGGGTATTGCAGAATATCTAGGAGTTTTCTGGGGCCTGTGGAGCTACCAGCACTGTGACTACAGATAGGGAAGTGAGGAAATATGAGGAGGAGGCCCCTGCCTTTGGTGTTGACTTTAGGTGGAGGTCGCTGAGACTGGAGCAGAGTTCTCAAGCACAAGAACAAGCTTCTCTTTAGCTGCAGCTGGAGGGAAAGGTGTGCACAGGCAGGAAAGAAGCCTACAGGGCGTCCCCTCTCCCACACTATCATGAGCACTGTCATTTACTGAGCGCCTACAGGCTGTCTAATTCATCACAGCTCTGTCAGGCAGGTACGATATCCCCCACGGCCCTCCCACTCGACAGATGAGGAAACTGATTCAGAGAGGGTAGGCAGCTTGAGCAAGTTCACACAGCTGGTAAGCATCAAAGCCAAGATGCAGACCTATCTTTTATCCCCAAAACCACACTTTTCATACTATGGTTCATTGATTCAACTGAGACAAATCAGAGGAAACCCACCCCCACAACACCCCCAGGGTGCCCAAACACTTGAGCACATCCTCCAAACTGAGATTTCCAGGAGGACCCCACTTGAAGATTTTGCTGCAGCTGAAGATGGAGAGGAGGCATAACACTCCCAAGTCCCTATCTCAGGCTCCAGGACTCACTGTTTGCCTAACTGAGGGGCAGAAGTATCCTGAAACGGATAGGGCAAACCTAAAAGCAGAACCCCAAAGCAGACTCAAGAGGACAAAGAGGGCCCGAAGTCCAGGAAGTCTGGGTTCAGGATTCACCTAATAGCAAATTAGAGGCAGTCCCTGGTCCATCTTTACATTTAGCTCAGAGACTGCCTGTGCATAATGAAATGGAACTCATGGGGTCTAGGTCAATCCCTGTCAACCCTCTCCTCTAGCCAGGAGAAACCTGAGCCCAGACATAGCCAGGGGATCACATTCCATGAAGCCCTAGTTCACAATCACCTGCTTCTCTGTTGAAAGATGAACTCTCTCCTATCCACTCCCCAACCCTACCATACCCCCACCACCCTCCCAGGGACAGCAGAGCTGGAACAACAGAGACCAAAGGAGTATAAGGAAAAGAGTAGGTGATTTGGTACCCCAGGCCAAGCCTCCAGGACTGGAACCTAAGTATCTTCATGGATCCTAATGCGCTGCCATATTGCAAAATGGGATCCAGGCCTGGTGACCATGCCATTGGTTATTGGATTGACGGTTGCTAAGGATGTGAGTAGGTAGGGCACCCATCTTTCATGTTCTCTTGGGGTCATCTGTCCACTTGAACTGCCCACCTCCTCTGAACCTCAATACTTACTTCTTACCAGGAGAAAGACCCTGAACTGAGTTTAGGAGAGTGAAGCATTTACCCTGAGTCAAAAAACTGACAAAGAATGAGGCCAAGTGTGGTGGCTCATACCTGTAATCCTGGTACTAGGGAGGTGGAGGTGGGAAAATCAAAAGTTCAAGGCCAATCTTGGCTATAAATCAAGTTTAAGACCAGCCTGAATATCTGAGACGCTATCTCAAAATGGGAGGGCAGGGGACTAGAGAGATGGCTCAGAGGTTAAGAGCACTGGCTGCTCTTGCAGGTTCTGTTCTCAGCATCCACATGGCAGCTAATAACCATCTGTAATTCCAGTTCCAAGGGATCTGATGCCCTCTTCTAGCCTCCAAACACATTTCTATGCATAGTCATACACATAAAATAAAAATAACTTAAAATTTTTAAATTGACAAGAAGAGGGTGAAGAGGCTGGGTATGCAGCTCAGTTGATAGAGTACTTGTCTTGCAAGCACGGGGACCTGCGTCTGATTCCCAAGACCCCAACAAAAATCTGGGTTTGGAAGCATGGGTTTATGATACTACTACCAGGGAGGTAGAGGCAGATGGATCCCTGGGGCTTACTGGCCATCCAGGACTAATTGGCAAGTTCCAGGCAAGTGAGAAATCCTGTCTCAAAAACAAGGTAGGGCCTGGAGAGATGACTCAGTAGTTAAAAGCACTGGCTACTCCAGCAGATGACCCAGGTTCGATTCCCAGCACTCACATAGCAGCTAACAACCATCCATAACTTAAGTTCCAGTGAATCTGACACCCTTTTCTGACCTCCAAGGGCACTGCACAAAACAGGTGCACTTACATACCTCCAGGCATTATACTCATACACATATTAAAAAAAAAGTTCGGGCTGGAGAGATGGCTCAGCGGTTAAGAACACTGACTGCTTTTGCAGAGGACCCGAATTCAATTCCCAGCACCCACATGGCGGCTACCAACCATCCTTAACTCCAGTTCCAGGGGAATCCAAAGCCCTCTCCTGACCTCTGAGGCATTGTACAACACGGGTGCACTCACATACATGCAGGCAATACACTCATACACATAAAATAAAAATAATAAAATATATTTTTTAATTCAAGGCCAGTCTTGGTTATTTTAAAAAAGGTAGATGGCTCCTGAGGAATCATGCCCAAGGTTGTCCTCTGACCTCCAAACACACAAGCACACATATGCACCTGCACCCATGCACATAAGCACATACACACACACACACACACACACACACACACACACACACAAAACAGTGAGGGTGAGGGTGAAAAAAAACCCTCTATAAGGTAGGTAAATAACAGTAGTTTCATGCAATCATGTGTGTTTGTGTGTGTGCCACGTATGCAGTGTTTGTGCACATGTGTGTACAGAGGCCAGAGGAGGACTATGAATGTTCTGCTCCATCACTTTCTAACTTAATCCCTTGAGACAGGCCTCTCACTAAACCTGGAGCTAGGCTGGTGCCACAAGCCCCAGTGATCCTCCTGCCTCCATCTCCTCCCACTTCCCCTGCAGCACTGGAGTTACAGGTACATATAAGCACGCCTAATCCTTTATGTAGGTTCCAGAGAAAAATTTTTTTCCCATTTGTATGTATGGTGTGCATGTGTGTTTACATGTTTGCATGTGTGTGAGCACACATGGGTGGGTATGAATGCATGAGGGTGTTTGTGATTGTTGAAGGCTGACATCAGGACTCATTCTCAATCACTCTTCCACCGTATTTAATGAGGCAGGGTCTTTCAGTCAAACTCGGAGGTTGCCTATGTGGCTAATCTCACTACCCAGCTTATCTGAGGGTCCCATGTCTCCACCTTCCAAGACTGAAATTACAGGAAGGCTACCACACCCACCTAGCATTTATGTGGGCTCTGAGGATCCAGACTCCTGTCTTCACACTTGCAAAGTGCTTTAACCACTGAGCCATCTCCCCAGTCTCTAATATTGAGGATTTGCAGTCTGGACCTCATATTGACCAGCAGAGCCATCCCACAGCTCAGTACCTGGTACTTTTTAAAATATCCTATGCTGATCCCCTCCCCCTAGTGCCTGGTCTCTAATGAACAGAACCACCCTGCCCTGGGGGAATTTACACACAGGGCCATACTAAAAGCTGGGTGGCTGGTCTAGGGAGACATTAACTTCGATTCAGTGTTTATCAGCAGACACTTTCCTGCATGCATTTATGAGCTAAATTGCCTGCCCAGCCTGCTGCTCTCCAGGGGAACCAGAACAAAGAGACAAATCCTTGGCTCAGAGTTGCAAAAGAGGTTTTTAAAATTCAGAGCTGAGACTATAGAGTCTTACAATATCCAGGGTTTGAAAGAGAAATCTGTTTTGTAGGTCCGAAAGCACACCTTTGAACTTGAAGAGCAGGCAGCTGATGCCCTTAAGCCCTGGAGAGGGACAACGTGTGTCATCACAGAAGCCAAGAACCTGTCCAAAAGGAGGTCCAGGCTGAACCTGCAGGTGGGAAAGGAGCCCTGAACTCACAGATGTCAGGGAAAGAAACCTATGGGGAGCATGGAGGAAGCACTAGCTGTGTTGTAGACCAAGGAAGGGGCAAAGGTAGAGCCTGAGGGTATGACCAGCCTCTACAGCCCCTCCTCTGAATCTTTCCCCACTAGGGTTGGGCAGAAGTTTCTGAGGCTCCAAGATAGATATAGGCATGGCAGCAAACAAGATGGTGGGCCTGAAGGGGTCAAGCAGTCACCATAAGGGAGCTACAGGGTAGATTCTGTGGCCCTCAAAAACAAAGGTCAGGTCTTCATTGATTCTGAGCAGATAGGTACAGGAAGGATGGGTGTGGATGACCAAAGCCCACAGAAATAACAGGCTGACTAGGAGTTGGTGGCATTCACCTGTAATCCCATCACTTGGGAGGTGGAGGCAGGAGGTTCAGAAGTTAAGGCCAGCATTGGTTACATAGCAAGTTAAAAACCAGCCTGGAATACTTGGGAACCTTTCTCAAAAAGAGTCCCTAACTGGGCTGGCAAGATGGCTCTGTGGGCAAAAGCACTTTCAGTGCAAGCCTGACCAGCTGAGTTCAGTCCCATACCCACAAGAAGGTGGAAAAAGGGAACTAATTCCTCAAAGTTGTCTTCGGACTTCAACACATGTACCATGGTACTCACCCTCCAACGCCCCCACATCATCTATAAACCCATATACTAATAATGTTTTAAAAGCCAAAACCAGGGGCTGGAGAGATGGCTCAGTGGTTAAGAGCACTGGTTGTTCTTGCAGAAGACCTAGGTTCGAATCCCAGCACCCACATGGCAGCTAACAACTGTCCTTAACTCCAGTTCCAGGGATCCGACAGTCTCTTCTGGTCCTCCACAGGCATTTCATGACACGGGTGCACTTAACTACATTCAGGCAATACACGCATACACAATAAATGATAGGGTTGAAAGCACCAGGACACAGATAAAATTCCAGCAGGATAGAGTTTATTAGCAAAGGAACACATGGGACAGATTCCCTTCAGGGTAGGGAAAATGTCTGCCCCCAGGTCGTGAGCTGGGGTCTTTTATAGGGAGAGGCTTCTGGGGGGTGGGTGCAGAAGGCAGGAAGATATATTTTTTAATGGTTTGGGGGGGCAGGAGAGTGGGACTGTTAAAACCTGCCCTCTTTAGAAATCAAAGGGGAAGCCTGCTGTGTTGGCCAAACAGTGGAGAAAAGTCTGCTTTTGACTTCAAAGACCAAGGTGCTTTTCTCAGGGGCTTGAGGAACCACAAAGCCCTCTTGGTGAGGGGGCGGGGCTATCTGAACCCTGACACACATAAAATAAAAATAATAAAATTTAAAAAAAAAAAGAAAGGAAGAAAACTGAAATCACTGAACTGAGACAGACACAGAACACCTTCAGCTTACAGACAAAACAACCCCAGAGAAATCGCCTGGCTTTCTTAAACTCGTCACTAAAATAAATTCCTTTAAAAAAGCCAAAACCAAACCAAACTCATAAATGGCACTCCACCCCCCCAAGCTTTGTGGAAAGTAGTTTGGTCCCTAGAGAGATGACAAAGGCAGAGAAGAGGACAGAATACCTGCCCTGATTGGATTTGAATCCCTAAGGACAGATTCATTCCTTGGAAATTGAGTGGGACTGGAAATACCTAGACTTAAGTCTTTGCTAAACCCAGTTAATGACAGACCAAGATACACATCCTCTCTCTCTCTCTCTCTCTCTCTCTCTCTCTCTCTCTCTCTCACTGACAGAGCTTCGTGTGACCTGGAACTCACAATGCAAGATGGCCTTGAACTTCTGATCCTTTCGTCTCCACCTCTGGAGTGCTGGGATTACAGGAGAGTGTCACCACCAAGTTCATATGGTGATAGGGATCGAACTCAGGGCTTTGTTCATACTGAACAAACACACTACCAACTGAGCTGCACCCCAAGCCCTGATGCATGCTTTTTCTTTTGTTACTGGAGATCAAACACAGAATCTCATGCATACTAAGCCCTCATTCTATCACTAACCTATATTCCCCTGTCTCCAAGATACATTTTTGTTTGGTTTTTGTTTATTTTGAGACAAGATCTCGTGTGGCTCAGGCTAGCCTCAAACTCGCTATGTAGCTGAAGCTGGCCTTGAACTTCTGATTCTCTTTCCTCCACCTCCCAAATACTAGGATTACTAAATTTGGTCCTCTGTAAACAGGAAGTGCTCTCAATCACTAAGCCATCTCTCCAGCCACCTCAATAATAATAATAATAATAATTATTATTATTATTAGTCATTTTGAGGCAGGGTTTCCCTATCCAACTGCTGGGACTAAAGGCATGCGCCACCACGCCTGGCACCTCAATTACTCTTAAAAGTCTTGCTATGTTGTCTACAGATGCACACCAGTGCCCAGCTCAAGATACAGCTTTGAGCCCCCAAGGACATCAAGTGAAATCCATCCTCACCTTGTGCCTGCCTATGCAGGAACTTGAACTAGAGTCACGTGTCTTGAGACATTTTGGGCATCTCTGTGTCTCCCAAAGGGTCTTTCCAATCCCACCCCAGCAGCTGTGTGCTGTCCCAGGTCCACCAAAGGTGCCACAAATGCCCATTCCTTTCTTAGTGATGGCATCCTGTATGCAAAAAGTGTTTGAAGTCTTCAGGGGCCTCAGCCTCTGAAGGCCCTTCTTATATTGGAGAATCCCACTTGCCTTACAAAATACTCCACCCCAGGACCCTGGAAGCTGAAAATGTTGGCACTCAGTTATCCAGAATGCCTTGGTAGCTGAGCCAGGTCTATGACCTGTGTGTCCTGGGACTCTCCCCCATCAGTACCACACATATTTCTGAATCAGAGGTGAGAAGGGCAGAGCAGAGGGGACCATGTACGATTCCCCAAGGTAGGGGAGTAGCAGCCGGGCCACATTCAAGACCAGCAGTAGGGAACTCAGAACCCTGGGCAATGACTACATAGCCTCTAAGATTTGTCTGCAGATTCTCTTAAGGATTACATAAGTGATCAAGACTTTAAAATTTTTTAAATTATATTTATTTGTTTTATGGTGGGGTAGGAAGTTGTGTATATGACAGGGCACATGTGTGAAGATCAGAGGACAACCCTCTGGAGTCAGTTTTCTCTTTCCAACATGTGGATCCTGAGGATCAAAGTCAAGTCATTGGGCTTGGTAGCAAGTCTTCACTTGCAGAGCTACCTCCCTGCTACCAACCCCAAGTCCTTCGAATAAATTTCTGTTTAGTTAGGGGGGTGTAGTGGCTAATGTCTATAACCCCAGCACTTGGGAGACTGAGGCTAGAAGATTACCATAGGTTTGAGGCTATTCTAGGGTGCATAATGAATTTCAGGCCAGCCTGGGCTATACAGTGAGATACTGCCCCCACAAAAATAATAAAATAAAAAATGAAATAGGTCATTTGACTGGCAAGGTGGCTCAGAAGGTAAAGGCACCTACCTCCAAGCCTGACAACCTGAGTTCAATCCCCAGGATCCAAATGGTGGAAGGAGAAAACCAACTCCAGGAGCTGGGTGTGGTGGGGCATGCTTTTAATCCCAGCACTCAGGAGGCAGAGGCAGACTGATCTCTGAGTTCAAGGCAACCCTGGTCTATATGTGAGTTCCAGGCCAGCTGGGGCTACAGGGAGACCCTGTCTCAAAAGACTAAAATAATAAATAAATAAATAAATAAATAAATAAATACATTTATTTTAAGCCAGGTATGGTGGCACACACCTTTAGTTAGTCCCAGCACTTGGGAGGCAGAGGCAGGTAGAGCTCTGTGAGTTCAAGGCCAGTCTGGTCTACATAGTGAGTTCCAAGTCAGCTGGGGCTACAGAGAGACCCTGTCTCAAAAAGACCAAAAAAAACAACAAAAAAAAGTTAAATAGGGACTGGAGAGATGGTTCAGTGGTTAAGAGCAATGGCTGCTCTTCCTGAGGACCCAGATTTGGTTCCCAGCACCCACATGGCTGCTAACAACTGTCTGTAACTCCAGTTCCAGGGGTTCCAACACCCTCTTCTGGCCTCCATGGATTTTTATACACATGGTTCACACATGATATGCTTATATACATACAGGCAAAACACAAAAAATAAAAACCAAAAATTTTTAAAGTTTTTAAAAGTGGGGCAGAAAGATTAAGAACCAGGGTGGTGCACAAGACCCATGCTGACTCAGTTAAAAACCAACACAGAACTGAGGAAATGGGTAGCAGGCCCCAACCTTAGCCAAGGAACTATTGGCAAGTGATTACTGCTGGGTGAGGGAGAGCGACGATAGGCTGAACTGGCTCCAGTGGATGAACTCACACCAAGACACACCTGGGTGTACAAACTTGACTCAATAGACTTTAATATATAAGACAGGCTTCGTGAAATCCTGTGGGGAGGCTATGGGGGTGGGTACAGACAGGGGCGGTCTAAATATGATTAAAATGTATGAAATCCATAAAAATTCAATTGAAAGTAAAAATAAATAAGGTACCTCTAGCTAGTTTCTGTGACTTTCAAGGAACCTTGAGACCTAGGCTGCCATTGCTTCTAGAATCACATGGCCTACCTCACCCCCACCTTCTACTGAGAACTCAGGAGCCCTGCACCACAAGATGCCTTTCTTCTGTGGGCTCAGGAATAAGTTTGCCCAGGGCCGTCTGTATCAGCCTCCTGCCTGGAGTGCCAGTGTCTCCTAGGTGAGTGTGACGCTGTAGCAAGACCATCATGCCTAGGGTCCATGCCCTATCCTCAGGCCCTGAGGTTCATAATATGTTCCCTGAGCACAGCTTGGCCACAATCCAATCTTAGGTCTGGAAGGCCTAACAGGCCATCTGTTTGGAGTGTTGTGTGACCAGCAGCCCCTGCCCTGGCCTCACTGACCCTTCAAGAGAAACCCCTGGTGGGTAGCTCCTAGTCCTTCTCTGTCTCTGCCTTTGCCCATGTGGTTGTTCAGGAACAGTTCCTGGGGAATGGGTGGCTCTCCAGATGGCCGGAGAGGAAACTGAGACATTTCATGCACTCCATCTGCCCATGTATATCATCCCCACAGTCCTCAGCACACCCCCCCACCCACCTTGGGCCTCCAGTTCCCACAGACATGCCTTTGAACAGCCCCCAACTCTCACTCTCCTGGGAGCCCTGTTTTCCCAGCTGGATAGGTGTCAAGCTCACAAGCTGCTGGCTCTGTGTTATCACATGCTCCTGACCAGATGGTACCTGTCAACATCAGCTGCCACACTACTGTGACAAGCAGCAGCCTCACACGTGTCCCAGTGCGAGCGTCAGAAGTATGGCCTGACTGTGTGACAGTCAGGGTTGCTCCCTTCTGCCCTGCCCTGCACCCCCACCCCAATACCGTCAGCACCTCGCCTACATGTGTCCTCAATCTGCCCCTAGAGGGAGGCCCTCTGTGCTTTAGCTGCAGAGAGGAAGGCCCACGGAATATTCTCAGCACCTGGCAGGCTGTGGGAGCTTAATAAAGGTTAATCATGAGCACTGCACACCTAGAAAATTTTCTAAGATATCTGGGGAGTGGCGAGGAGAGCTTTCCAGAGCAGCTAAAGTAGCCAACTGTCATAAAGGTCTGGCAGAGGGTAACCTTGGAGACAGGTCAAGACCCAGTCTATCTGAAGGGGCAGCCTCCCTGCCAGGCTGTACAAACTGATTACCCACCCACCAGGTTGGAATTTGGGGTCCTTTAGGCCCCCACAGGAAAGCTGATAGGGTCAGTCAGAGGCTGAGTGCCATGTGAGGGGAGGCTGAGAGGGAAGTATAGCCAGAGAGGGCTCAGCAGTCCTGAGGAGCCACAGCCAAGGCAACTGAACAGGAGATGGCATAGCAGGCTCTTAGCTGCCAGCTGCAGAGATGTAGGGGTTCTGGTGACTAACATCCCATTGTCAGAGCAGGTGATGCCCAGAAACTCACATCTGGTGTTTCTGCAGGCAGACAGCATTCTCTCATTCATCCATCTACCTACTCATCTATCCATCCGTGCACCCACCTACCCATCCATCCATCCATCCATCCATCCATCCATCCATGCACCTGATATTCACCAAGTACTTCCAAACATCCTAGATAGCAGCACTGCCTTGGGGCCTGGCATATCAGATGTGATAAGACAGACACTATCTATACCTTTGTTAAGCCTCATCAGTCAGGAGAGTGACCACTTCCAAGGCCTTACCTCCCTAGCCATGCCCCAGGCTCAGCCCTCTACTGTTTTCCCATACCTCATCTCCCTCAGGACCTACCTACCACTTGATCAGTTATTCACTCAGTGGGCAAAGGTCTCCAAGGAAGCAGACTTGGAGTTAAGTCATTCTACCGCGCTATAGCTGCCACTGGAGGCTCCCACTCCACCCCCTACCAGCAAGCCTCACCCACATCCCTTATGGCTGTGTGACCTGGGACTAGTCAGGCCTACCAAGCAGGGGCTCTACAACCACTTACGCTCAGCCTTAACCCTTCCTGGCCCCCAGGTCATAGGCCATCTTGTCTTCACACAGCCCCTTGGGCTCTGGCATAGGACCCAAACAGGGACCCATGGATGGGCTGCCTGGAGGCAGGCTACAGCTATCTCTAGGTTGAGACAGGGTCTCAGAGGGTACACTGTACTGCATGGCACTCCTCATAGGTGAGGCCACAGCCTCAGCTCAGGAGTTATTGTAGGGTGCCTCAGCTCACATGTCCTGGAAACTGGGCACAGAGTGCTGAGAGGCAATTAAGAAAGTGTGTCATCAGGCTCCAGTGTTCCCTACACAGACACCTTGTCTCCTGTTGGGCCAGATAGAGAAAGGTAGGACAAGGAGGAAACGGGAGCTGTAAAACAGCTCTCATGAGCAAAGAGACTCTAAATTGGGGCTGGATGGTACATGTGAGTGTTCACATGCATGTTTGTGTGTGTGTGTGTGTGTGTGTGTGAGAGAGAGAGAGAGTTTGAATTTGGGTTTCTTCCTCAATTGCTTTCCAACTTTTTTGAGACAGGGTCTCCCTGTAGCCCCTGCTGGCCTGGAACTTGCTTTGTAGACCAGGCTGGCCTCAAACTCACAGAGATCTACCTGCCTCTGCCTCCCAAGTGGTGGGACTACAGGTATGCGCCACGACACCCGGCTTAAAAGATTTACTTTATGTGTGTGAGTGTTTTACTGCATTTACCTATATGGACCATGTCTGCACAGTGCCCATAAAGGCCAGAAGACGGTTGTGAGCTGCCATGTGGATGCTGGAAACTGAACGTGGGTCCTCTGGAAGAGCAGGAACTGCTCTTAACCACTGAGCCATTTCTCTGGTTAGTTTTTTATTTTATGTGTCTGAGTGTTTTGCCTGCATTTATTTATAGTAAGTGTGCATGTGCTTGCAAACCCATGAAGGCCAGAAGAGGGTGTTGGATTCCCTGGAACTGGAGTTATGGTTGGTTGTTAGCTGCCTTATGGGTTCTGGGAACCAAACCTGGGTTCTTAAACTGTTGTGCCATCTCTCCAGCCCCTGGACATCTATTTTCATGTTTCTGTGTATCTATGTCCTTGGTCATCAGTGTGTCTGTATGTATGAGCATGTAAGGTGTTTGTGTGTGAACATCCATGTATCCTGTACATGTTTGTCTTGCATCTACAAATGTGGTTGTGTTATTGAATCTCGAGGTTTTTTGTTTTCTTGAAACATCTCATGCAGTCCAGGCTGGCTTGAACTCACTCTGTGTAGCTGAGGATGATCTTAAATTCCTGATCCTCCTGCATCCACCTCCCTAGTGCTCCCCAGGCATGTGTCACTGTGCCCACCTGTGTTACTGAGTGTCTGTATACTTTGTTGGCATAAATGTGTTGTGTCTGTATAGTGTCTTCAAGGCTCTATGTCCTTTTTATTTGTGCCTGTGTGTGCTTATGTGCTGACAGTATGGACTCGTGTGAGTAGGAGAGGGGATTGTCTCTGTGTGTAAATGTGTGTGTGTGTGTGTGTGTGTGTGTGTGTGTGTGTGTCTCATTGGGCAGGGAGGGGCTGGGTGAGTCCCCAAACACCCTCAGGTCCCTACCCAGCTATGACAAAGCATGGTTGGGACCCAGGCTTCTTCTCTCTGAGTTGGTGACTCACCCCTAATGTTGGAGGCCATGGACCAGCAAGTCCCCAAACACAGCCTGTGGGGCTGTCACTGGGCCCTGAGTCTGATTGGGTTTGGAGCCCAGAGACTCTGTGTCCCTGATTCCCCTCCTCCAACCCTGGGACCAGCTGGAGCCACCCACATCCCACATGGAGCCCCCACCAGGCTGTGGACAGCCCCCAGGCCTGCTGCACAGGACTACACTGGGTACAGCCAGGCCTCAGGGCCTCTAGAGCTGCAACAAAGATGCCCACTAAGGAGCAAAATGCAAACAGAGGTGGAGGAAGGCCACTGGACCCTGAGTGCTTCACCCACAAGCCAAGGTGTACTGTGAAGATATCTCTAGGCCAAAGCTGCTGCAGAGCTGCTCTACACAACCCCTAGCTGCTCAGCAGCTCACACCTCCTCAGGATCCAGGCTTCTGAAGTATAAGATGAGGGCTGATGCTGACAAAGCCACAGCATACAGCTGTACAGTTGTATACTGAGCAAATATATGTGGCTGAGTTACAACAGGTGCTGAGAGCCAGGCCAGAATCTGCCTTGCAAGCTAGGCATTCTGACACCAAGCTGCCTTATCATCCCACACATCTTTGATCACCAGCTACTGTGTTTAGTGGGGAGTCCCTCTAGTGGGCAACTTGTTCTCTTTCTTACAAAAAAGGCTGCCCTGCTCTGGTCGCTTGACTAGAGAGATACCGCAGTTGTTAGATCAGCCCTATTTCCTGTGCTGGTGTCCAGCTATTCTCTGATCACCCATCTGTCTTTCTGTCACTCTTCCTGGTCCATCCCTATACTCCACTCTCCTGAAGTCATCAATGTGGGCCTCAAATTCCTGCCTTGATCCATGCTTCCATTATAGAGTGTTAGCCAAACTCGGGAAATTTGGCAACTGGCCTCTTACCCCCCACCAATCCCCCGCCTGCCCTCTGCCCCTCTCCTGGATCCCACCTCCACCCTGCCCTGATTGGCCTCCATCCCAGACAGAACATGCCTCAACAGGGCAGGAAATCAAGAGTGAAGCAGAGAGTCCCCTCACTCCAAATCTGGCCCCGAAACCCATATCCAGATACATACCACTCCAGCTTGCCACCTTTCCGAAACCCCCACCTCCCCCATGACTGTAATATTCCTCTGTTTGGGTTTCTTTACTTCCTTAGGAAAGTAACCGGGAGAATCTTCGGGCAGGGGAGCATGGGGATGGCAGCTTGTCTCTCCATGGCAAACCTGGGAGGAAGAAACAGAGAAAGGATCTGAGGGAGGGTCCTAGGGTTACTCTGAACACACCTCAGCTCTGCCCCATTAAAGGCCTCCTGATGTACCACCACCAAGGCAGGCTTTGCTTAACCCAGGGCTTGGGGATGGAAAGGCACAAGGATTCCTTCCTCCTGGGGAGTGGCTGCAAGAGGGCATCCTGCTCCCTTACCCACTAAGCTCAGCTGGAAGCAGCATAGCGGCTGCTGTGAGGCACATCTTGATAGAAAGAGTCAGACAAGGCCGGGGTTCTACAGGCAGAAGGGAAGCTGATGGAAGACAGTGGGTGGCCAGGCCTGTGCCTTCTCTTCTGCCTTCCTCTTTAAGATCCCAAGAGCTAGCCAGGCCCTGACCACGGCAGCCAAGCCACAGCTAAGTGGAGGTTTTGAGGAACTGAGCAGGAGTCATGGGAGGGGCAAATCCACAGCTCATTCATCTATAAATCCATTCCCCATAGCCCCTGCCACCAAAGGGACATGGAGGAAGAGCAACAGAGGGAAATGTCACTGGACAGAGAAGAGGGAGGGGACCTGGGCAGGCAGGAGGCCAGAAGCCAGGGATACTAGAATCCAGCCCAGCCAGAGGAAACCATTTCTAGACAGGGAGAATACAGAGGCATGGGATAGGACTGAGCTGGACTGGAAGAGGCTTGGATGTGAGGAAGGGGGAGTAGGCAGAGCTCCAGTGACATACTGCCTTCCCACATGGGAGTACTGGTGCCGCAGGCCCTCCGTGGGGTTGGGGGTGGCCTCCATGCGGGTTATCGATTGGTTGAGGGAGTAGCCTCTCGCCTTCTGGGGCTGGATGCCACCTCGAGTCCAGTCTTCTCGGTCTAGCCCTTTGGGGATGTTCTTGAAGTACCTAGTAGTGACGCAGGGGTCCTTGGCCACAGATGGTGCCTCTTTGAGGCCTGTCCTACCCTTCGCCACCCACAGGATCTTGGACCTTCAGAGCCCTCTGGTCTCCTCACCTCTTCCTATGTGTCCCCTCTGTCTAACATGCCTGACCCCTTGTCCACCTAGGACACTCTAACTCAGGAAGCCTGCCTGTGTGCTCCACACACCTTATGAAAAGGGGGCAGTGAAGATAAAGCCAGTAAGTGAAATCAGTGATTGCAGCTGGGTGTGGTGGTGCACGCCTTTAATCCCAGCACTGGAGGCAGAGGTAGGCATGTCTCTGTGAGTTCAAGGCCAGCCTGGTCTATATGGTGAGCTCCAGGCCAGCTGAGGCTACAGGGAGGGAGGGAGGAAGGAAGGAAGGAAGGAAGGAAAGAGAGAGAGAGAGAGAGAGAGAGAGAGAGAGAGAGAAAGAAAGAAAGAAAGAAAGAAAGAAAGAAAGAAAGAAAGAAAGAGAAATCAGTGATTGCAACCTTGCAACCCCTGGGACCAGGGTATGCCTGACACCTAGCAGGAGTTTAGGACAGGTGATAGGTATAGGTAGGTGGGCAGAGGAAGAACCAGCCGAGAAGCTAAAGTGCAGGTGGGAGTCTACTGGGGCCTGAAGAGGGTGGTTCTCACTTAAGGAGGGACAGATCTTTGTCTCCCAGCACCCAGAATGCTCTTCTCTCCTCAATCCCCCCTGTGGGAACTAGAGGAGTCGCTGTGCTCCCAAGCTGAGCCTCAAGGTCCCAAGGGTTTAGCCCTGATGCCAGCAAGGCCTCTTCCAGCTCAGATCTCTGTTGCTGGCTGGTCCTGGGCAGAACACTCTTCAGTCTAGACTCCAATGTTACCTCCCAGGGACCCCCTGGCTCCAGCCATCTTGCCCCTCTTCCTGCTAACCAGGACACACTGCATTCCCCTGATGTGGTCACATGACTTGCCCTGCTGGTCCTCCACCAGTACCTGCCCGCAGTCAGCCTTGGTAAAAGACAGGAAGTGCCTTAGAGCAGGAGGTAGAAGAGGGGAGCCTTAGAAGATGGGGATCTTGGAATATTGATAACATGCATATATTAATTGATAAGAGATATGCCGAGGGGAAGCCTGGGTTTCCCAACTCTGGGATTCTGTCCCAAGAAACCTATTTCCGTTGGGGTGTGCTGACATACTCCTGTAATCTCAGCACTCAGGAGGCAGAGGCAGAAGGATCACTACAAGTTATAGGCACAGAAAGGGCTACACAGAAAGTTTCAGGCCAGTCAAGGCTACACAGTATAACTTTGTCTCAAAAATCCAATGGAAAAAGCAGTACACTTGCTTTACGCTGCTCCTACAAAGTCCTCCCCATCCCCACCCAGTCCTGGTCTTAGAAGATGTCCTGTGGCTCCTAGGATCCCTCTTCCTGGAAGTCCTCCTCCAGGCCTCATTCTAGCTTATGGGTTAAGGGAGCACAGAGCCCACCTGGCACTCATTGAATAGAGTGTCTTAGCAACTGCTGCAGTCGCCGCAGACCCTTGAATTTCTTTACCCTTCCAGAACCCACCAGCCTGTCTCCTGCATCCTGCTCTGCATTTTGGTGGGAGAAATGCTAGAGTCTGCTTTGCCTAAGCAAAGAGGTCCAGTGGAGCTGAATGTCACCCTAGGGACAGCCTTTAACTAGTAACTAACTGGCCTGGGGTAGTAACTGCCCTGACTCCCTCTCAGGCTGGGTTAGGTCAGAGTTGTGGGCCTTTCACTGCTGTCTAGAGTTTCTGCCACAGGACAACTGACCTCATAACACCAGGTTACTATCTGCCCTCCCTTCAAACCAACCCCGACATGCCTCCTGATATCCATCCTCCCAGTGAAGGGCTGGCACTTGATGTCTGGTAGAAGGTCTGAGTCTGGGAGAGTTCTGTGTGGGTCTTGGTTCTCCTAGCTAAAAGCTATTATTCACTCAGCCTAGTCCTTGAGGTCTGTCAAATGGGTCTCAGCTTTGGGCCAAGAAGGGAGTCTCACCCTTGATTGTAGGTAGTCAGGTACTGTTGATCTCTGTCAGGGTCATAGGCACTCTGGACATAGCTAGGGTTGTGAATAGTGAACCCCGTGGGCTCCTGCACAAGGTGAAGACAGGAGAACACTCAGAACTAGGGGGTGGGGTTGGGGGCAGGGATAGGTGCAGTAGCCTCACCTTGTTCCCCACTGTCTCCCGGCCAAGCAGAGAAACGTTGCTCTGTTGCATTCTTGGAGGAGGCTGGTAAGACCTCTGGCTTGTGCTGGCGGGCTGTGGGCTTGGAGCGGGCATCTGTAAGGAGCAGAGTCACAAGATGGGAGGCTGGAGTAGCTGGCTGAGGTCACAGGATGGAGGAAAGGTAGGTAAAGGCACTTCCTCTTCCTGCTAAACCATTTGCTGTTTCAGAGCATGCAGCTCTTTCCCAGATCCAGCCTTACACTCCATCCTGGAGTCCCTTCCTCCACCTCTCCAGATATTCCAGCTCTCCTGATTCTTCTGCTGGGGGCTCCTGTTACTCACCCTGGCATTCAAAGGCCTTTCATTTATTCTGCTGTACTCTGTATCCCGATCAGAGCCTCTTGCCAACACAGGGAGGAATTCACTTCCCTAGAGGGAGCAAAACAGCCTTGGATACCACCTCTCTCTAACTCACCCAAGTCATGTGTAACCATTCCCACAGGTGGTCCCAGCACAGAGCTTACTTGAGGGTGAGCCATGGGGAGGAAGTCCGACTTGGTGACACTTCGTCCTGGGTGGAGGACCTGGATAGGGGTCCACAGAGGAAAATCAGCTTAGCCACTCACCCCTGCCCTCAGTGGCCCCCATGTCCTCTGCTTCCAGCCCCCACTGTGCTGAGCACACAGGCATGACTGGGACAACTGAGGAGTGGGTAGAGTTTAGGGAAATGACAAGCCCTGTGGCCCTGAATGGGAGCTCTGAGTGACCTGGGCCTTGCCCCTTTATCTGTAAAGTGGAATACTGGACCACACCCATGTTTGAATGGAGGTCTTCATCTCAAAAGTTTGTAAAGGAACTACAGACCCCCAGACTTGGGAGTTTCAATCACTCCAAGACTACACTTACAGGGTCCCCAGGAAGCACCTGTGAGGGTGGCTGGAAGACAATGGGATTCTTGGAAGACTCCTCTGTGAAGCCTGTCTCCTCCTTGGGACCAACTGTCTTCTTCAGCAGGAGATCTACAAAAACCACTACTCCCTGTGTAGACTTGAGGTCACAGCTCTCTCAAGCCAAATGTATGCATGCAAGTCCTTTCTCCCCATGGTGGCTTCTGTTAGCTTCAGTCCCCCCTGGGGTCTCTCCTATAAGTCAGAGGAGGAGAGTGAATTTGGAGGTCCTACCTGGATGGCTTGGGGGCTCCTTGATATATTTGGAATTATATTCAGAAGTCATGAAGCATGGTCTCTGGAACACAAGGCAGGGCAATGGGGGCACAAGTGGGCCAGGGTGGAAGGGAGGCATTCTGCAAGGGTAGTATGTGAGTTCCTAGTGAACTTGGAAGAGGGGATCCACACAATGCCCTAATAGATTTCTT
>NW_008331995.1:85200-135848 GCF_000622305.1 Nannospalax galili | reverse complement strand
TTTGAGACAGGGTCTCCCTGTAGCCCCAGCTGTCCTGGAACTCACTATGTAGACCAGGCTGGCCTTGAACTCATAGAGATCCACCTGCCTCTGCCTCCCAAGTGCTAGGATTAAAGGCGTGCGCCACCACACCTGGCTATGAGACTTCTTTCTATAAGCCTAACCTCACAGAGTCCCAAATGTCTCCAAGACAATTCCAAGTCACATACCATGCTGGGTTTCTGGGAACAACCCTAAGGGACCCAGACAGAGCAATAGGGTTATGATGGAGGGTGAAGGCTGATGGGAGGAAACGCATGTATGCTTGGGTGTGGGACTTGTGGGCAGAGTGAGAGAGAGAGAAGCGTGATTGGCGTGGTGGCCACTTTGAGGCAGTTTGGAAACTATCGAATCGCAAATGCCTTGCTCCCTGGAGTTTTTCTTAGGGCTGAGCCCACATCTAGTAGCTCCCTGGGTGAGCACAGGCCCAACCTCCACAGGAGAAGGAGGCTACTATAGCCCCTCAGCCCTGCCCACCCTAGCCTTGGCCAGCCACTTACATAGTGGGAATTCTCCCAGTCCATAGAGGCCTTGCCCTGCTGCTGGTAGAACATGGGAACCTCCTTGGTTTCCAGCCCTGTGATGGATTGGGGCCCATGATCCTGGGTGTCGAAGTGGACTTTCCTGACCTGGAAGAGGCTATGTCAATGACCATCCTGGCAAATGATGGGATGGTAGTCACTTTCTGACCCTGACTCTGCCCTCAACTGCTACAGAGAAACTGATGGCAGCCTGAGTGGCCCTTTAACAATGAAGCCAGGGTGATCCCTAGGGTATTCAGAGCCCGAAGCATCTTGCATCCTCACGCTGCTGCAGGTACTTGCTGGACTTCTCACTCCAGACACTCCTGCCTCGGGGCCTTTGTACTCACAGCTGGTACTGTCTGGAGCATTCTTCCTTTGGGTAGCTGTGGCTTGAGGCTTGCCCAGAGTCTCCACAGCAAGCTCTCCTGACTCCTTTCTATTTCATCTCTCCTTCTCCTATGTTGTATTTTCCCCTGCTCTTACCCCCTCTGACTTTATTTATGTATTTATTAATGCAGGGTCTCATGTGGTCCAGGCTGGCCTCAAACTTGATATGTAGCTGAAGGTAACATTGAACTTGTAAACTTGCTGCCTCCATCTGCCTAGCTCTGTGATTGCCACCAAGTGTGCACCACTACGCCTGGTTTACGAGGTGCTGGGGATCAAACCTAGGGCTTTATCTCCGCTAGGCGAACACTCTACCCAGCCCCAGCCCACTCCCTCCAAATTCGAAAGAGTGCTCAGTGCACATTGGTTGGATGGATGGATACCTGTCCATCCTGGCCGTGGTGGTGATCTGACGGGTGGTACTAATGATGATGGAAGCAAAGATGGGGGTGATCATAACATGACTGTGGGGCAGTGAAGGTGGTAGTGGACAGCTTGAACATATGAATGGGATGCTGGTGACCTTGAGGATTGAGTAGAGGTAGGGATAATGACAGGACTGTGGACATAAATGGATGAGGGAGGGGATGGAGGGGGTGGCAGGGATAAAGATGGAGCACAGTGGATAAAGGGAGTGGCCCCTCACCCCAAACTATGGCTCCTCCACACCCTGTCATCGCAACATTGAATAACAGTTGGTAGTGCTGTTCCTGCTTGCTAGAAGGATCCCACCGTCCAGCCTTCCTGCCCTTGCCTGGGGCTCACTTCCACCCCGTCCCAGTCTGGGCCCTGCACTGACCTCTTTGGAGAGTGGTCCTGAATTGAGCTTCTCCTGCCCATAGCCAGAGGTGGTCTGGTGCAGGTTCCAGGGCAAGGGATACTTGCCATCAGGCACCTCTAGGGGGCAGTAACTGTTACTGGTCACAGACTGGGAACTGTCCCGGATTTGTTCCCTAAGGGGCAGGAGGACACAAGAGGTAGGACCACCAGAGCCACCTGCCTTTGTCCTTGGGGGAAGGGCCATTACTTATGCCTGGAAGTTTCCACCTCCCTCAGCCCTTTCCCAGATGACTCAAGAGTCCACTGGCCTTAGGGCCCCAAGCTGGGCAGTAGGCCCAGAGCCACCAAAGACCCCAGGCCCCACCTTGGAGCCAGGATCAATGCCATCTCTGAAAGCTTGGATCCAGCAGGGTGGAGGTGGGAAGGAAGGGATACTATAGACCGTACCCCATGCCCAGGTTGTCCAGGGTATCCAGGTAAGGTTGGTAGGAAACCAGGGGCCGGTAGTTAGATTTGTAGCCTGTGCCTGAATGGCTGCCCATGTGAGGCTTGAACCCCTCCCAACCTGCCAAGGGGAAAGGGAGAGACAAGACCACAGGTCAGGGGACGGGGAGGAGTGGCTTCATGGCAGGGCCAGCATCCCCCAGGGCCCAGGGGTCAGTAAGCCAAGGGAAGTCTAACAGCCAGGGTGACAGGAGCTGTATACATCTAGCCCTCCAGAGGACAGAGACAGGTGGAAATGGAGCCAATGGCATGGAAACACAAGATCCATGTGGCAGATTCAAGGTAACAGGATTGCAGTGACAGAGCCAGGGAAGAGGCAACCAGACAGGGCCAACCTGATAGTTCTGTGCGGCAGGTTGCTCTGTAGCCTGACTGAGGTAGGGGCTGCCCCTCTGTTTTGGGGAGCCCCCTCCCTTCCCACCCAGGGTCCTGAAGGTAGTTCCCACACAAGGGAGTCCTCACCATAAGCTGTGCAGTAACTGGTAGCATAAAATTTCAGAGGGTCCGAACAGCCCCCGGAACTCATCTTCACATAAGGAGAGACAACCCCAAGAGGGAGTTTTCCTATCATGGTGCTGTGGGGCAGGGCCCCACGGGCCTAAGAAGGAACCCAGGAGATGCTCATGAGTCTGAATCCTAGGCTCTAGAGACGCTGGCAGTGACAACCACCCTTCATTGAGCCGGATCCTTCTCACAGGCCCCTGTCCTCTAGACACCCATACCCCAAATGGAAAGAAGAACCCATCTTCAGCTCCCACTCTCTCTCGTGCTGGCTTGTCTGTCATCTTTCCAACGCCTCATTCATTCTTATCATCCCCACTTTACAGCCAAGAACTGGAGGTGTCAAGGACTGAACTGATGCTCTTAATTGACAGAGCTGAGATTCAGACCTTGGGTACCTGACCCCTAGTCCCCTGACTTGATCCTCTACTCCTCTTCTCAGGGAATAAATGACTAGATGACCTCCTACCCGGGGAATTCTCTGCTGTTGGTACCCAGCCCCACCTCTCTGTCTCTCACTCAACTTCCTCCCTGCCCACTGCCCTCTGGAAATTGGCTGTGTTCTCATGGGGGCCAGGAGGGGGCCCCACCCTCACCTGCCCTCTGCAGCTGGCTCTGAGGTTGGCAGAGACCACAGGAGGATCAAGCTGCTCAAGAGAAGCCGGCCCTCCTGAGGTAAAGGTGGCCAGGCCAGAAGAAACAGAGCGTTGCCTAGCAACCTGCACCTAGCAACAGCGTCCCAAGCTTCTGAAGCCCTTCTAGAGCCAGGGCCCAACTGGTGGGATGGCCAGGCATTGCACTGAACTGACCCTGCCTCCAGGGCTCCAGCTGCATCCCCGGCCGTCTGCACAAGACTTGTGAAGAGTTGCTTGTCTGAGTGACATGAAATAAAAGATAATCCCGGACAATCACTCCCATTTATAAAGCAGCCACTTCTCACCAGACACGTTACATCCTTTATCTCCGTCCTCCCAGCGGCTCTTCCAGGTAGCTATTATTATCCCTCTTTCTGCAGCGGGAACAAGAGGCTTACATAAGCAAAGAGGTTTGACTGGCCAAAGATGGCAAAATCAGAAAACAACCCAGTTGAGATTTCAATGTGGGTGGATCCTGATCCCATTCTTATGCCACTTGGTAAATTAATGTTTACTATGTTCTGCTCCAGCCAAATCTGCACTAAGCCTTTCACACACATTACCGCGTACTATCCCTGGACTCCCCCGTGAGTTTGGGGCTCTTGGTATACGGCCAATACCACAGCAGTGATTAAAATCGCGGCTCAGATCTGACCTGTAGGCTTTGATGAGGCACTTTTCCTCTCCACACCCCCACTTTGCCATCTTCAAGTATGTGGACTGTATTAGTCTCTCGACTGCTGGTACAATGTGTATCTGATAAAGGGAAGCGGTCATCATTGGCATTTGCCTACCAGCTGTGGTCCAAATGCAGCCCCAGCCAGCTCTACAGGACTTCCCTAACCACTTGTATTCCTCAGGTTGGTTTTCAGCCTTGTAAACAGTGTGACAGTTGGATCTCTGGGGGTGGGGGGAAAGGTTCTGATTTATGGCTGCCAATTCCGAGGATGTCAATTCTCCCATTGTGGATGCTTTCAAACTATCAATGCAATATCACCAAATGGGAACTTATGAAGGTAGCTCAGTACTTTTTAAAAATTATTATTGTTTTAAGGTCAGAGTCTCACGTAGCACAGGCTGGCCTCAAACTTGCTATGTAGCCAAAGATGTCCTTGGACTGGGACAGGAGCCAAAAGGTCCTCCTGTCTCTACCTTCAGAATGCCAGGATTATAGGTGTCCACCACAACTCCTTGTTTTTGTAGTCCTGTGTATTGAACCCAGGGCTTTGTGTGCATTAGACATGTACTCTTCCAATTTGGTTACACCCTCAGCCCTAGTCCAATACTACAGGTATTTCTATCCACAGATCCAAGACATAAGCAACCTAAAAGGCATAAACACTAAGTAAATATACTGACATATTTAGGAAACTATGAGTTTAAAGTGCATATTATCTGTGAGTATGAGGCCAGCTTGGTCTACATAGTGAGTTCCAGGACAGTTGGGGCTACAAGGAGACCCTGTCTCAAAAAGACAAAAACAACAACAAAAAAAAAAACAAAAAAAGCATATTATCTTTATTATCTTTGTTTTTAAATAAATGATTATATTGTAACTTTAAGGGTTTGTTTGTTTGTTTGTTTTGGTTGATTTGTGTTGTCTTTTTGAGACAGCGTCTCCCTGCAGCTTCAGCTGGCCTGGAATTTGCCATTGTAGCCCAGGCTGACCTCGATCTCACAGAGCTCTACCTGCCTCTGCCTCTCAAGTAAATAATGTATTTTTTTTAACAATGGCAGGGGTTAACAGCCAGCTTGTAGATTTTCTGGAAGTTTTACCATCTGCTCTTACTAGCATGTGAGCTTTAAGGACAGTGAGCTGTGAAAAAAGCAAACACAGAGGGAAAAGGCCTGCCCTGGCAGGAAGTATGCATGTCACATTAGCCTTGCCAGCAAGGGGGCTCCTGACCATGCTAGACCCCAAGAGAGAAACCCTGGATTCAGAAGTGACCAAGACCTAGGAGGGCTGTGGGGCAAATTGAGGCCCACTGGGTTCCCACTCTCAGAGTAGTGACTCTGCTCAGAGGCCAGGGGCTAAGGACAGCTTCCCAAGGAGGGGTCCCACCCACAATTGAGATGAATCTTCTCATCAGTTAACACAGGCTTGTCTCCCAGGTAATTCCTGTCAAGGTGACAGTGAATGCTTACCATCAAAGGTACCTTCCAGTTTTTGTTTGAGACTGAATCTCTCATCTGCCTGGAATTTGGTAACAATAAGTCAGGCTAGCTAGGCTCTGAGCTGTCAGAAATCTTCCTGTCTCTGCCTCCCATCTTACCATGTCTAGGATTTCAGGTCCCTGTCTCCACACCCAGTTTTTTGTTGTTGTTGTTGTTGTTTTATTTGGTCTTTTGAGACAGTCTCCCTGTAGCCCCAGCTGACCTGGAACTTGCTATGTAGACCAGGCTGGCCTCAAATTCACAAAGATCCACCTGTCTCTGCCTCCCAAGTTCTGGGATTAAAGGCATGTGCCACCACGCCTGGTGACACCCAGTTTTATACATGAGTTTTGGGGATCCCAAATCAGATCCTCATGCTTATGAGAAAAGTGCTTTACCATCTGAGCCACTGCCCAGTTTGAGAGGTGCCTTACTGAGCACTGTCTGCCAGGCAAGGTGCTGGGCCCAATGGTTACAGACAGGAATTCCATGAGCTGTGTCCCTCCACCCCTAAGAAGTCCACAGTTCATGGGGAATCTCTGGCATAATCATGTGATGGAGTGAAGGAAAGCTGGACCTCTGGAATCAAAGATCAAAACCTGCATCCTCAGAGGGACTCCAGACCACGCCCACCTCAGAGCCTGTTTCTGAATCTGCCGGGCAATGATGAACACACCTGACTCACAAGATCAAGGTCACTGGTAAACTGAAATACCTGACAAAGCATATCTTGCAATCTGCACAGGCTGAGTGGAGGGAAGACACTTTGAGACAGTCTCCCTGTAGCCCCAGCTGACCTGGAACTTGCTATGTAGACCAGGCTGGCCTCAAATTCACAAAGATCCACCTGTCTCTGCCTCCCAAGTTCTGGGATTAAAGGCATGTGCCACCACGCCTGGTGACACCCAGTTTTATACATGAGTTTTGGGGATCCCAAATCAGATCCTCATGCTTATGAGAAAAGTGCTTTACCATCTGAGCCACTGCCCAGTTTGAGAGGTGCCTTACTGAGCACTGTCTGCCAGGCAAGGTGCTGGGCCCAATGGTTACAGACAGGAATTCCATGAGCTGTGTCCCTCCACCCCTAAGAAGTCCACAGTTCATGGGGAATCTCTGGCATAATCATGTGATGGAGTGAAGGAAAGCTGGACCTCTGGAATCAAAGATCAAAACCTGCATCCTCAGAGGGACTCCAGACCACGCCCACCTCAGAGCCTGTTTCTGAATCTGCCGGGCAATGATGAACACACCTGACTCACAAGATCAAGGTCACTGGTAAACTGAAATACCTGACAAAGCATATCTTGCAATCTGCACAGGCTGAGTGGAGGGAAGACACTTCACCACAAAGGCGGGTAAAGTCAAAGATGGGGTGGCCTTGCAGGCTAGGCTCTGGGACAGATCTTGTGTGGCTGGGTCCTGTGCCAGGAAGAAAGGTGAGAGGAAAATTCGGCAATTGTCCCTTAGGGCATCTTGGTTGCTGGAGCTGACAAAGAACTTAGGAATTCTAGAGGCTGTGACTTGGGTCTGAAAACTTTGGTTTTTTTGCTGTGTGGCGACACCTAGTGGTTATGACATAAAACTGCAGGATGCGCAGCATGTGCTTCTAGGAGGGGCACAGGGCCTGAGCCTCACTCACCTCTACACTCTAACACATCCATTCTCCGCATCAGAAGCAGCAGGCCACAAGGGGCCAAAGCCTAGGGGCTGCCCACAAGGGATGGAGGTCCTGGGCCAGGGCCCACCTCACTCCACTTTCTTCCCACCGGTCTTGCTATTTATTAACCACTCCCTCTGTGCTGGGCACCAAACTGGAAATCATCTGCTGGCTTTTTACTTTTGAGACAGGTTTCATGTAACCCAGGCTGACCTCAAACTTCCTATATAGCTAAAGATGACCTTGAACATCTGATTCCCCTCCACCTCCCAAGTGCGGGAATTACAGGTTTATGTGGTGCCAAGGATTGAACCCAGAGCTTTGTGTATGCTAAGTAAGAACTCTAAGCTGTGTTCTTCAATCCCCTCTCCCCTGCACCTCATCAATTTTTTGGTCCAGCCCTACCAGATAATTCCTGCCAGATAGGAATTATTGTTATTAAGCCTATTTTACATGGGGAAACTGACTGTAGCCTCACAGGCAGGAAGAGATGGATCTGGGGTACAAAGTCAGCTTAACTCCAGAATCCATTCCCTGTCTGCTGGGATGTGCTGGCAAATTCTCTTCTAAGTGCTGGGACTGGGACTGTGGCAGTGAGTTCTAACACCACTTGGTCCAGCACAGAAGTTCTGGAAAGCAATGACTGTCCTAGCCAGAAGGACGGTATCCTTCTCCTTTCTAGATCTGACCCAGTTCAGATATCCATACTCTGGGCTCTCAGCTACAGGACCCCATAAGAGGCTTAAGGGGAGCACGTAAGACAGCACACCATTGAGCAAGTATGGCTTCACCTTGGTTGGGTGTCTTGATGGCTGGCCTTAGCGTGCAAAGCCATCAGGAAGGGACAGGCCAGAAGGCCAGCTTTAACGGAAGGGTGCCATCCAACAGAACAAGCTTCCTTGGGTAGGGAGTGAAGTCCCCATCCCTAGCATTCAAGCAGGGGCCTTATAGGCTGACACTAATAGCAAACTCACTCAGGGTTGGATGGGTACCAGACACTGTCCAGAGCATTTCCCATACATTAGCACATCGAACCCTTACCACATACCTGTACCAGAGGGCAGGATAGCCTCTCTATTTCATGGATGAGGGAACTGAGATCCAGAGAAGCTGCCTGACTTAGTAGGGTCACACAGTAAAGAAGAGCTGCTATTTGAAGCAGGGAAGTCTGTCTCCAAAGCCCTCTCTATTCACTCTTGGCAAAATCTGAGTTTCAATGACAGATCTTTTTAATTCTTTTTTTTTTCTTCTTTTTTTTTCTTTTTTTTTTTTGTCTTTTTGAGACAGGGTCTCCCTGTAGCTCCAGGTGTCCTGGAACTCACTATGTAGACTAGGCTGGCCTTGAACTCATAGAGATCCACCTGCCTCTGCTTCCTGGGTGCTGGGATTCAAGGCGTGTACCACCACACCTGGCTTAAAATTCTTTTTAAAAACTAATCCCTGGCCTGGAGAGATGGCTCTAAGGTTAGGAGCCCTTGTTGCTCTTGTAGAGGACCAGAGTTCATTTCGCAGCACCCCCTCACAATCAACTGTAACTCCAGCTCCAGATGATGTGACACCCTCTTCTGGCACCTGCTGGTACCTGCACTCACGTACACATATCCCCACACAGACATAAATAGATCCAATTAAGAATAAAATAAATCTGCTTGACATGGGTGCTGGGAACCGAACTCTGGTCCTCTGAGTAGCAAGCACTCTTAACAGCTGAGCCATCTTTCTAGCCCCTTGGCTCAGAAGTTAAGAGTACTAACTGCTCTTGCAGAGGACCCAGGTTCGACAACTGTTAACAACTGTCTGTAACTCCAGTTCCAGGGCAATCCTACGCCCTCCACAGGCACTGCACAACAAGGGTGCACTTACATACATGCAGGCAATACACTCATACAACAAAAAATAATAAAAATAAAATATTTTTAAAAACCCAGCTGAGCCATCTCTCCAGCCTCAAATAAATCTTTAAAAAAGAAAAAATAAAAAAAGGCCAGGCATGATGGCACACACCTTTAATTCCAGCAGAGCAGGTGGATTTCTGTGAGTTTGAGGCCTGCATGGTCTACATAGTAAGTTCCAGGACAGCTGGGGCTACAAGGAGAACCTGTCTCAAAAAGACAAAAAAAAATGAATGAATGAATGAAAGAAAGAAAGAGAAAAAGGGAAAAGGGAAAAAAGTCTTATTCCAGCTCCTTGTAATGTGCTGCACAAATAATCTACAGAAGAAAAACATCAAAAGTGGGAAACAGGGCCTGGAGAGATGGCCCAGTGGTTAAGAGCCCTGGCTGCTCTTGTTCAGGACCTAGATTCGGTTCCCAGCACCAACATGGCAACCAATAATCATCCATAACTCCAGTTCCTGGGGATTTAACGCCCTCTTCTGGTCTCCACAGGTATTGTATGACACGGGTGCACTTACATGCCAGCAAAACACTCATACACATTAATTAAATAAATAATAAAATTTTAGGTGGGAAACACAGGCTCAGCTGGTAGGGTATCTAGCATGCACTTCCAGCACTGCACAAAACTGGCTTATAAAAATGCCTATAATACTAGCACTTAGGAGGTGGATGCAGGAGGATCAGAAGTGCAAGGCCACCAAGTGAGCTCAAGACCACTCTGGGCTATGTGAGAGACCCTATAACAAAAAATAAGAAATACATCCCTGGTACACAGTCGAGGGCTCTGAGCCCACCCAGACCCGGAGGCTATGGTGTCAGGGCTAGCATATTCTACCACTGTCATGAGACTGAGCTTGGGGCCAGTAGAGGGAAAAATGCCTCCTGACTCTAGATTGACCCTGAGCCAAGGTACTGGGCCTAGAGGAGGAGGGTTAGAAGGACTAGAGCAGAACACCTGGATGTTCATGTCTTAGGGGAGCTAAGCCACTTTCTCAAGCCTTCTCTAGAATATGGGTTTGAGGTCTAGGTTGCTGGCCCAGATAGTGCTGTGTGGCCTTTCTTAATTAACCATTCCTCTCTGGCCCTGCTGTTTGTGGAGAGAGGGTGCTGAGCTATAATAAGAGGTTTGGCTTTCTTTACGTTGAGTTTGTGATTTGTTGATCTTGAGGCCTCAAAATGCCTCTAATATTATTTTTATTTTACATGTATGAGTGTATTGCCTGCACGTATGTAAGTTCACCTGTGTCATGCAGTTCACAGAAGTCAGAAGAGGGCATCAGATTCCCCTGGAACTGGAGTTATGAATGGTTGTTAGCTGCCATGTGGGTGCTGGGAATTGAACCCAGGTCCTCTGCAAGAGCACCCAGTGCTCTTAACCACTGAGTCATCTCTCCAGCCCCTGGAACTCCATCTTTAAAGAAATATTGAAATGATGGGCAGCTTCAAGTCCCCTTCCTTACCTGTCCCCACTATCCTGAGACAGCAGGGCCAGCCCCCAAGATTCTTCCTTTCCCTGCACCCACCCTGGGAGACCATGGGAGAGTTTGCTCACCCCAGCCCACATTTGGCCTTGCTCTCTTGTGCTGGCTGGACCTGCACTGGCCATTTCTCCCAGCCCAGTGTGTCCATGAGGAACACAAGGTCCTCAGAACAGGACATGCTATACCCTCATTCTGAGATGGAAACACTGACTCCAAACCCAGGTCTTCCTGAGTCCCCTGACCAAACATCACCCAGGTCATATGACCCCACTATGTAACCCCCAGCTCTCAGTGGCTCCAACTGGTCCTCCCAGGGGTACATGTTAAAGCAGTGACATAATAGAAAGCCCATGGGGGAGCCAGACTCACACAAGGCTGTTTCCAGGACATCTTGGTGGATTCAGAGGCTGTTGGGTCTCAATGACCTGGTGTTAAGAGTCCTGGCTTTAGAACGTAGCTCAGGGAGCAGAATGCTTGCCTAGCATGCAGGAAGCCCTGGGTCCAATCCCTAGCACCCCATGGTGCTACACCTGTAATTTCAGCCCTCAAGAGGTGGAGGCAGGAGGATCAGAAGTTCAAGATTACCTTCCACTACATGGTAGTTCAAGGCCAGCCTGGGCTACATGAGACCCTGTCTCCAAAAAAAAATTTTTTTTAAATAAAGATTTTAAGGAATCCTGGTTTTGGAGCCTCATGGATCTACTTTTGCTCTCTCACAAACTGGCCAAGAAGGAGACTTCTAGTCATGGCAGTGGGAGGTACTTCCTGGGCTGTGCAAAGAAAAATTTATACAGCCAGAGCGCATCAGCGTCATGCCTGCACAGTGGACACTGGGGAGTGATGGGTGGTATGACTGTTCTGTGTGGATAGATCAGGTATCCAGAGATGTCAGTGGACAGGGCCCCAAGCCTTCAGGCCCCACTGTTGAGGTTACCCATTCCCTGTTCCTCACTGGTACCAATGAGCCTTAGTGAAGGAGGAGAGCTGCCCAGATGGACCCCACCTTTCAAAACTGCTTTGAGGGGCTGGAGAGATAACTCAGTCAGTAAAGTGTTTGCCAGGCAAGCATGAGAGCCTGAAGTCAACCCCCAGAACCATGTTTTTTAAAAACAACGGCAGCTGGAGAGCAGTTAAGAGCACTGGCTTCTCTTAAAGGGGACCTGGGTTCTAATCCCAGCATCCACATGGCAGCTAACAACTGACTATAACTCCAGTTCCAGGAGACCAACACCCTCTTCTGGTCTCTGTGGGCACTGTACAACCCAAGTGTACCTACATATATGTGGACATAACACACACATAAAATAAATAATAAAGTTAAAAATGACAAGCCTAGTGTGGCGACAGGTGTTTGTAATCCTAGCACTTCTGAGGCAGAGATAGAATACTTGAATCTATCTGGCCAGGCCAGTCTGCTTGGCAAGTTCCAGGCCACTGAGACACCTTGTCTCAAAATACAGTGCAGGGTTGAGGAGACAGCTCAGTTTTGCCGTGCAAGCCATGAGGACCTGCGTTTGATCTCCCAGAACCCACATGAAAAAATCATGCTCATAATTCCAGTGCTGGGGAAGAGGAGACAGGAGGCTCCCTGGGGCTCACTGGCTAGCCAGTTGAATCAGTGAGTTCCAGGTTCACAGAGACTCATTATCAAAAAAATTGGTGACTAGTGATTGAGGCTGACCTCCAGCCTCCGCACATGTGCATATATGTGCATACACACACATGCACATAGGAACTGGCATGCACAAATATAAAAGCAATAACAAAAAAAACAAGGTGGTCAGCATTTAAACAGTGACGTCTGAGGTTGTCCTCTGGCCTCCAAATGCAAATGCACGCACACATACACGCTGCTTCTGGCTCAGAAACAAAAATAACCTGAGTCTTAATGGCCTAAATGCAATCTCTCCCCACCTCCCTCCTTTATTTTAAAAAAATTTTTTTTTAATTTTATGTGTATGTGTGTATTGCCTGCATGTAGGTAAGTGCACCCGTGTCATGCAATGCCCTCAGAGGACAGAAGAGGCTGTCGGATCCCCTGGAAATGGAGTTACAGACAGTTGTTAGCTGCCATGTGGGTGCTGGGTTCTTCTGCAAGAGCAGCCAGTGTTCTTAACCACTGAGCCATCTCTCCAGCCCCCAACTCCCTTCTTAAAAGACACTGACTCCTGGGTGGGCAGGGGCTCTCTCCCCTCCAGCACTCCTAGGATAACTTCTTGTGGTCACTCTCTCCCCTGTGGACATTTCCTGGAAGAAGTCCACAGTGCTTTGTTTTCTGGCTGCTCTGGCTCTGCCTGTTCTGTTCTTACTGTCTCCTCCAGGTGAACTTGTTGATCTTGCACAAGAGTTAAAAATTCATGACTCCTGCAGCAAGATGGAGTAGCCAGCAGGAGCTGGTCTCCACCTCACAGGGCAAGGGAGAATCTCTGCAGCCATCAGCAAGAAACCCAGGGGAGGGGTTAGAGAGAGACCTGCAGGGCTCTGGGATTTGTGTTCAGATCTCAACCCAGGCTTTCTGAGGCAAGTGTCTTGGGATGACTTCCTTCACCTCCCTATGCCTATTTCCTCAGCTAGATGGTGGGACCATGGGAAAAACTTAGTTCTTAGAGCTGGGTGGAGGATTACTGGAACTGGGCCAGTATTCAAGTGCTTATAGCCAGGTGTGGTGGCACACACCTTTGATCTCAGGACTCAGGAGGCAGGGGCAGATGGATCATTGAGAGTTTGAGATCAGCTTGGTCTACATAGCAAGTTCCAGGCCAACCAGGGCTACATAGTGAGACCCTCTCAAAAACCCAAAAAACAATCAAGTGCTTAGCACACAGTGTGCCACACTGCACTGACAGGACTCAAAAAGTAAGATGGGCACTACTACATTTCCCAGCCTTCCTTTTAACTGGACTAGCTGGTGCTATGGGAAGAGCTATAGAATACCATGCCCATGTGAGGTCCCCCGGAGGTCTAAGAATGGAGAGAGACTATAGTGGAGGAGCCCACAGATGGGGGCAGCCTGATGTTATATTATGGCATCTTGCTATGACTTAACTCCAAAATTCATATTTGATAGCATACAGAAGTGATTATGGTTAGGTAAAGTCAGGTGGATTGGGCCCCAGGACGAAGCACTAGTGGCTTTGCATGAAGAGGAAGGGACACCTGAGTTGACATCCTCTCTCTAACAGGTACTCACTTGTCCCCTCTGCCACAGGATGACCAGCATGAAAGTCATTACCAGGTGTTGACACCATGCTCTGGACATTCCTGTCTCCTGAACTGTAAGCTAAGTAAATTTCTATTGTTTGTCATTGACCTAGTCTGTGGCATTCTGTGACAGTAGCAGCAAATGGACTAAGACGTAGCCCAAGTAGACCAAGACCTGTGTCCCTGTGATCTATGGTATTCCACATGAGTATTGCCAATGGGAGGCACAGAGTGACGTCAATAAAGATGTCGTGCTTTATAGTCCCAGCACTTGGGAGGCAGAGGCAGGCGGATCTCTGAGTTCAAGGCCAGCCTGGTCTACATAGCGAGTTCCAGGTCAGCTGGGGTTGCAGGGAGACCATGTCTCAAAAAGACCAAAAAAAAAGATGTCATGCTGTCATGCTTGATAGTAACCCAGCATAGAACTGGGAAAATGAACAGCAGATCCCAATCTTATCTAAAGGAATATTGACAACTGATTGCTGCTAGATGAAGAAGAGCTGATCTTCCTAAAACAAGGGACTCTAGATAGGCTGACTAGACTCAGTGGATGGATTTGCACTGACTAACGGCTGGGGGAATTGATAACACAGTGGACAGTAACAGGGGTGACAGAGTATATGGGCTCCAGTTGGGGTGGGGGTGTTCTGTGGGAGGGTGCCATTTGGGAATGTGGGTATAAAGATGAATAAGATTTTTTGGGATGTTCTGTATGAAATACACACACATGCAAAATAAATAAATAAAAAAAATGAAACAACAAAAAAGATGTCATGCTGAACCTATCATCAGCCCCCCTCAACAGATAATGTGAGCAAGAACCAGATGGGTGCTGCTTGGAGCCACCAAGTTCTGGGCTCACTACAACATGACTTGGCCCATCCAGACTTAAAGCATCATAATTTTAAATACTGATGAATTGATGGGAGGGGGGGCATAGCATGCATGTGGAGATCAGAGAACAATCTCAGGCATTAGTCCTCCACTTCCACCTGCTTTGAAGCAAGGTCTCTTGTAATTCACCCTTATTTTGCATACTCCAGGCTAACTGGCTCCCAAGTTTCCAGATTATTCTCCTTTTTCTGCCTCCCATTTTGCTTTAGGAGTACTGAGACTACAGACAAGCCCCTACATCTAGATATTGTTTTTTGAGACAGGGTCTCCCTGTAGCCCCAGCTGACCTGGAACTCTCCTTGTAGACCAGACTGGCCTTTATCTCACAGAGATCTGCCTGCCTCTGCCTCCTGAGTGCTGGATTAAAAGTAAGTGCCACCAATGCTGGGCCCCAGTTTTGGCTTTTACATGGGTTCTGGGGATTTGAACTCAGATCATCAAGCTTGTGAAGCAAGCACATTTACTCAGCCAGCTCCCTGGCCCAAGTGTTATCATTTTAACTTACCCTTATTTTATTTTTTCAGTAGTGGATATGGAACCCAGAGGTTTGCATATGCTAAGTGTTAGATTAAAAAGCAGCAGGGGTTGAGATTGCCACAAAACAGAAACAAGAGGACTCTGGCAAAGTGAGAGTTTAATTGGGTTTTGTGGCTGGTCCTCAACTCGGGTGTGAGGAAGAAAGGTTCTTGCTTTGCCAGAGTCCTCTTTGTTTCTGTTTCGTGGCGATCCCGACCCCTGCCGCCTTTTTATCTAACATATGGTGCTGTGACTCAAATCACCTATTTGGGTTTGGCAGTGAGGATTCAGGGCAGACCAACTGCCAGATACCAGCTCCTGCATTCACCATGGATTCAGCCATCAGGTACTCACCTTCTCTCACTTCTCTCTCTCTCTCTCTCTCTCTCTCTCTCTCTCTCTCTCTCCCCTCTCTATCAAGCCCTCTTCCTCCACCCTCTGCTGCCACCCTCCCTCTCCCTGCCATTTGGCACTCTCCTCACCACGACCATCAGTCACCCCCGAACTCAGAACTTTGGCCACTGGGCAGCACAGGCCTCTGTGAGCATTGAGTGTCTTGAGTGTCTGGCTCGGTTGCTGTGTCTGCCTAAGCCCACCTGACAGATATACCCATCAAAGTCCAACGCTCTCAAATCCTTTTCCTGACTCTCTCTCTCTCTCTCTCTCTCTCTCTCTCTCTCTCTCTCTCTCGCTCTCTCTCTCTCTCTCTGTATGTGTGTGTCTCTCCTCTCCTTTCTTCTTCATGCCATACACTCCTTGGATCTCCTCTTCCTCATTAAATCGTACCAGTACATCAGGAGATCCCACGTTTCCCCCTCCCTAGTCACAGGACACTGTTTCTAGGACCCTACCTTGGGACATTCTCATTTTCAGGACCCTCTCCACAGAGGGACGTCTCTCTGGATGTCGGTCCCACACAACTTGGCACACCTATTCTCTTATGCCTCTTTCCTCTCTTGTTCTCATCCTCTCAGTCTTTCTCCTCCTTCTGGTACTTGTCTTCCTACTTGGCCTCACTCCCAACCTCCTCTTTCCCTGGAGACGCTCATAAGCCTTCCCCCTTCCCCTCTTTATCTCTCATCTCCTCACACTCACTGCCCTTTTCATTCTCTTCCTCATGGCTTTAATTAAAATTGGCAACCTCAATTCTAAACCTACTGGACTCACCCCCCTCGCTTGCCTCCTAAATTCTTTAAAAACTTTAGATCTTCTGGACACTGTCAGACCTAAGCGCCTCAAATTTCTCTGCCTGGCCACAGTAAAAGCTGGACAATGGTTCTGTCTGGCCAGAAATAGGAACCTTAGATTTCAATATTTTAAGAGATTTTGATAACTTCTGCCAAAGTAACTGGCAAATGGTCCAAACCCCCTATATCCAAGCTTTCTTTGCACTTTGTGCCCAACCCTCCCTCTGTGCTCCCTGCCAGATCCCCAGGTCCTCTTTTAAGACCCTTCCACTGACAGCGATTCCTCTGCCCCTCCTCCCCTGCTCCCTGTCCTGTTCTCAAGAGGTGGCTGCCACCACAGCCTGTGGTACCTCCGCAGCAAGGAATGGGCAGTGTCCCACCCCCACGCCTCGCAGGCCTCTAATGGTCACCAGCCATGGCCCTGCAGGGTCTTGGGTGCCCGCCCGTCCCACCTGCGGGCAAGGGAGAGCAACGGCGGCGGGAGGCAGGCAGCTCTGGGCCCCAGAGCGGGCCGCACTGGAGCCTAGGAGCCTGGGGTCACAGGCCAGCCTGGGAAGAGGCTCAGGGACCCGCTCGGCCACGCCCCCCCACCTCCGCCGCTCTCAGCACCTGTGCTGACAGTAGCCTAGGTAGAAGGAGCAGTCAGAATTCACCCCTCTTCTCTCTTAACAATATGTCTCAAATAAGCGTGGTGTGGTGGCCCACACCTTTAATCCCAGCACTCGGGAGGCAGAGACAGGGGGATCTCTGTGAGTTCAAGGCCAGCCTGATCTACATAGTGAGTTTCAGAACAGCTGGGGCTAACAGGGAGACCCTGTCTCAAAAAGACCAGAAAAAACAACACTATGTCCCAAATAGAAAAAAAAAAATTAGGATCCTTCTCCACAGACCCAGCCTGCTTCATTCCATGTAAACTATCAGGCTGGAAGAGAAGGGAAAAAGGCTCATAATTTTATGATTGCTTGTCTTCTTGCAGGATTAGAGAAAACTTCCCATAAAACCGTATGACCCAAAACCCCTCTGAAAACCCAGCACAGTTTCTGGCTAGACTCACTGAGGCCCTGAGGCAGTACATCAGATATGATCCAGATTCTAGAAATGGGAGGTTTATGCTTAACCATCATTTCATCTCATAATCTGCCCCTGATATTAGAAGAAAACTTAGAAGGCTAGAAAGGGGCCCAGATACCCCCCAGGGCGATCTGTTAAAAATGGCATTTAAAGTCTTTAATAATCGGGAGGAGGAGGCTAGGACAGACAAATTTGCCCTATCTAAACAAAAATATCAGCTACTGGCCACAGCTCTAAGGTCTCCTCCAAGAAGACAGTCTCCGGCTCCACTGCGACAGAGCATCAGCCGCCAGGACCCTGCTTCAGATGTGGACAGACTGGACACTGGGCCAAACAATGCCCCAACCCACGACCACCATCAGGACCCTGCCCTCAATGTGGACAGAGAGGTCATTGGAGGATCGATTGTCCTTCTTTGCCATGTCAAGGTAGGCCAGTCTCCTCCCCAACCCCATCCGCTTTGCAGGAGTCCATCACCAATCTTCTGAGGCCCTGGTTCCTCAGCTCCCACCTCATCTATAACCATCAATGCCCAGGGTATGGCTACAATAGCTGGTAAGTCTATTTCCTTTATTATAGATGTGGGGGCATCATGGTCTGTTCTCCCCTCCTACGCTGGTAGGGATTTTTTCTCACAGATCTCCATGGTGGGGGTAGATGGAACACCCCATTTCCCTAAAACAACAAGACCCTTATCTTGTATATTTTGGAAAACTCCCTTAACACATGCCTTTTTAGTCATGCTCTCATGCCCATCTCCCTTACTTGGTAGAGATCTTACGTAGAAACTCTCTCTCTCTCTTTTCTTCCTTCCCCGGTCTTCATTCTCCCTCCTATAGCTCCTCCCACTCAGAACAAAACCTGGCCACTTCCAGCATCTGAGGTTGATCCCCAAGTTTGGGACACCTCCACTCTGGGCCTGGCCTCTCATCACACCCACATCCACATCACCCTCAAAGACGCCTGTATGTATCCTTGTAGGAGCTCTCCCCGGGGTCGACTGGCAACTAGATTTTACCCATATGCCATCCTGCAAAAAGTTCAGATACCTACTAGTCTTGGTAGATATGGTCTCAGGATGGATAGAGGCTTTTCCACTACAAGGAAAACAGCAGATATAGTGGCTGTCTAATCCAAAACATCCGCCCCCACTTTGGCCTCCCCCTTACCCTCCAATCAGACAATGGCCCAGCCTTCATCTCTAAAGTAACCCAGACAGTGTCTCATTCCCTGGGAATAACCTGGAAACTACACATTCCCTACCATCCCCAGTCATCAGGCAAGGTGGAACGAGCTAATTCACTTCTCAAGGATCACCTTACTAAACTCTCCTTGGAGTTACATCAATCATAGGTCACTCTCCTTCCCCTAGCTCTAACCAGGTTGTGAGCCATCCCATGAGCTCCATCCTTTTTGAGCTTATGTATGGCAGGCCTTTCCTCCTGAGCAATCTGCCACTCCAACAATCCTCTCCCCTCCATGACTACATACCTGCTTTCACTCGTCTATGAAAACTCCTCAGGGAACATGCTGACTGGATTATCCCACAGGCATCCAAAGACCAGATCTCTCATCCCCTTCAGCCAGGAGACTACACCTACCTCCGGTCTACTGATCAACACAAGGGACTGAAAGGAACCCTCCAGCCACGCTGGACTAGACCCCACCTCATGATCCTGTCTACTCCAACAGCAGCCAAACTCCTAGGACAACCAGGCTGGATCCACCTCTCTAAGCTCAAGCCTGCTCAGGAACACAAGTACCAGACAATCTTTACAGGACCCCTAAAACTAAAAATCTTCAAAGTCCCCTACCTGACTGCTGTTGAGGAATGAAGGGCTTTCTTCTTCTCCTTCTTTCTCTTCTTCTACTACCACTCACTATTTTACTTCCCCCTGCTCAACTCCCCCCTGTAAGTTCACCTTTGAGGTTTGAAAAATTGATAAGAATCAAAAAATTAACCTCCTAAATACCTCCCAATGTTTAACCTCTAACTGTCCAGCAATCGACCTCTTTTTTACACTCCCCAGGAACCCCAGAAACTCAAGGTTCCTTTGCTTTCCCAAAGATATACCTGAGACCAGCAGCAGTCATCATGGGGAATTTTTCAGGGAGTGCTCCCATGGCTCTGTCCTTTAATAGGACCCCTAGTCACTATTGTCCTCATTTTGACAGTGCCTCACCAGCTGCCTTCAGAATTGTATCTGCCAATTAACTCACATCAGCTTTAACCAACTGTTGCTTACTTTTCTCCCAGCTGGATATAAAAAACTGCCAAGCATGATGGATGGAGATTGCTCTAACACCAACAGATACCAGGAAATGACAGCCTGAGAGGAGCCCTTCCAGATCCAGCCTCATTAAACCTCCTTCCCCTTTTGTCATCGACCTTACCCAGCAGGAAGTAGCCAGATGAGAAACACCATCCCCAATCCTATAATATAAAAGGCTGGAATGATAAGGCTCAGATCTAGGCAATCCCAGACCCAGAAACCATGAGGCTCCTAAGAGAAGCTGAGTCAACCAACTCCCAGCCACCTGCGAGTTAACAAAAGCAGCCCCTGGGAAATTAATAACCAATGTATTGTGATCACCAGAGCATGCCCCACAGGCTGACAAACACGTTTCCCAAGCCCTTAGCTCCCTTAGCTGCAGTTAATTCCTGGAACTCTGTAATCATAGAAAAACATTTACAGTAACTGTTTTCCCCAGTATGCTTCACCAGGTACAGACCCTATGCCCTCCATTGAGCAAGCAGCCCCCAAAACAGTCCCAAACAGCAGAAAAATATTCTCTTTTTCCTCATTCTTTCCCTTTATAAGCTACCCCTCTGCAACCCTTAAGCTGCTGGTTCTTCCTCACACCCGAGTTGAGGACCAGCCCCGCCAAACCCAATTAAACTCTCCTCTGCTAGAGTCCTCTTTGTTTCTGTTTCACAGAGATCCCGACCCCTGCCACCTTTTTATCTAACACTAAGCAAATGCATTATCACTGAACTACATGTCTGTGATGAAGCATAATTTTTTTTTTTTTGGTCTTTTTGAGACAGGGTCTCCCTGTAGCCCCAGCTGGCCTGGAACTCACAATGTAGAACAGGCTGGCCTTGAACTCACAGAGATCTGCCTGTCTCTGCCTCCTGAGTGCTAGGATTAAAGGCATGAACCACCATGCCCAGCTAAGCATAATTTTAAACTATATTGCCACAGTTTGCATGTTAAATGTCCTTGTGTTAAAGCCTTAGTCCCCAAAGTGGTGCTGTTGGGAGGTGCTTGGCCCTTCAAGAGGCAGATCCTTAAGTCACTGGAAGCATGTTCTTGGAAGGGATTGGTGATCCTGGCTCCATCATCCTTTTCTTGTGCTTCCTGACCACAAAGTGAGCATTCTGCTCTTCCACACACTTCCTGTATAGCCATTGGACTTCCCCATCAGAAGCCCAAAGCAATGGGTTTGCTGGATCTTAGGAGCCTCTGAAACTGTGAACCAAAACAACTTTTTTCTCTTTATAAGTTAATATCTCAGTTATTTTATTATAGTGACAGAAACCTACCACCATTGTTTTACTCAGAATCAAGTACAGTAGTTTGAGTATGCTGTATAAAATCTGCCACTACTGCCCCCCCCAGCCCCTTCTAGAAAGCCCCAGACTAACCCTTTCCCACCAGATGCCCTCTATTCTGGCCCTGCCAACCAAACATTTCAACCCTCTCCAAATATGTTCCACACTTTCCACAAGCTTACCTTTGCCTGTACAATTTCCTCTGCCTGCCATCCCTCTCCCTGTCAGAGCACCCCTTTCAAAGTCCAGCCTAAAAAAATGTCTCTCCCTGCTTAGTGCTCCCTGATGGTTTCTGGAGGACAAGCCAAGAGATTGTTACCAGAAGATCAGAGATCAGCAGCCAAAGTCAGGTGAGGAGAAGGATTTAATTTTACACTAGCAGACTGACCCACGGATCCTTCCGTAAAGGAGCCAGTACCCCACTCCAGTTTTAAGGGTTTTTATATTCATGTGAGGAACTACAAGTAAAAGACAGAACAACACATAGGTGGTAATTAAGTAAAAGGTACATGTGATAATTAAGCAAGGTAAGATATGGCCACAGGGGTTACAAAGACTTCCTTCCAGGTCTACCATAGGGGGCAGGACGGAGGACGACTCCTGCTCACCTCCCCCATACCTCTCGCTTAGAGTTTTCTGAACTTTGGAGAACGAAAGGCTCCTATCTTGGGTAACCACCGGAGGTGGGGGAGAAGACTCCAGCTTATCTCCCCAGTCTTATCTCTTGTCTAGGAGCTCTTCCTGCTCCAAAATTCTTAATTACCATTTCCATTCTAAGGGGAGTCTCTGTCTGCAACAGTGTTCTGTGCACACAGATGAAGGCCATACTTAAGTGGGCTCTTTCATGCTACCAGCTACTAGAGATAGCTAGGGGCTGGTCATGCAGTCCAGAGGGAGCTTGGAGGTCAGAGAGTGCCTTGAGTGCTGTAGCCAAGGCTCCCCAACCAGGCTGTGGCCTTAATCTGTGACCTCTCAAGGAAAGAGAGAGCTGGCAGGCTGGGGGTGGGGGACAAACAACAACAACAAAAGGGGCTCTCTGCTATTTTGGGATATTGGATACTTTGGGATATTGACAGACCAGAGAGACACCTTGCCAGGCTTTTCAGCTTCTCAGTTTGGGGGAGGGCAATGGACTGCAGGCTTTGGGGGGATACTGACCAGATTTCTGGGGGGGGGACAATAGCCACTCCTGCTTTTCTGTAGAGATGTAAATGAGGCATCTTTGGAAAACACTTAGTAAGCACACCTCAGCTTTATCAGCCTCAGACTCCTTGAGGCAAAGAGATGGGGAGGAGACACAGCTCAGCTGGTTTCCTGACAGGGTCCAGGCCTCAGGCCATGTGAACCAGGATCCCAGCTCCAGAGTCCCTGCAATACTGCCTTTGGACCTGTTAGCTGATAGGGGTCTCTCTGTGGATCTCTGGCAACTAGATTTGTGCACATATCACTGAGACAAAACATTCTGGACACTGATTGCCATTTCCTCCCATTTGGTGGCAAACAGATAAATACTTGTGTCAGAGAAACCAGCTGAAATCTTTAGCTTTTTCCACTCCATACACAGAGCTCTGGCTTTTGGAAAACTGGCTAATTTTAAGCGAAAAAGAGAATCGCAGGACAGCTTGTTTTTGAGACCCTCCCTACTACAGGGAGCTGTTACTCTATTCTTGAGAAAACTTTGCTTACGAGAGAGAGAGAGAGAGAGAGAGAGAGAGAGAGAGAGAGAGAGAGAGAGAGAAAGTTGGCAATGTAGTTCAGTTGGTAGAGGGCTTGCCTAGCATGAATGAAGCCCTGTATAAACCCAGTATGGCAACACTTACAGGTAGCCTTAGCAGAAAATCCAGAGTTCTAGGTCTTCCTTGTCTGCCTTTGATGTGTTTGATGCCAGCCTGGGCTACACGAAACCCTGTCTCAAAAATAAAAAAAAAAAAAAATGAGGGGATGGAGGAGGCTGAAGAGATGGCTCAGTGGTTAAGAACACTTGCTGTTCTTCCAGAAGACCAGGGTTCAATTCCCAGCACCCACATGGCAGCTAAGGACCATCCATAACTCCAGTTCTGGGGGATCCGATGCCCTCTTCTGACCTCTGCAGGCATCACATGGATGTGATGCACTTAGATATAGGCAATATACTCATTCACATAAGATAAAAATAATAATAGCCTGGTGTGGTGGCACACACCTTTTGATAGGTAAAAAGTTGGCAGAGAACGAGCAAATGGAGGAGGACGCACCAGGACACAGATAAAACTCTCAGCGGGGTAGAGCTTTATTTCGCATGGGACACATTCCCTTCATGGAAGGGAAAATGTCTGCCCACGGATTATGAGCTGGGGCTTATATACAGGGGCTTCGGGGTGCTGAAGGCGGGAAGTTTTTTGGAAAAATCAGTCAGGGGTAAGCAGGAAAAGCAAGGCTTGTAAACCTGGCTCCATTCCATCTGCCAACCAGGATCTGGGTCAGGAAGTGTTCACTTTTTTGTCCTCCTAAGACAAGGGAAAAGCTGCTGTACTAAAACAGCTCCTAAAGTCTCTGGTTAACAGGCAGAATCTGTTTACCTTGTCTTTGGAGATCAGAGGAAAGGCAGGCTGCCTCTTAGAAGAATCTGCTTCCCTTGACTTCAAAGGCCAAGGTGCTTATCAGCTTAGTTCCCTTTTTCAGGCTTCAAAAATCCAAAGTCCATAGGTCCCTGTTGGGGAGGGGGGAAGCTGCTGCTTTTTGAAACCCTAATACCTTTAATCCCAGCACTCGGGAGGCAGAGGCAGAGGGATCTCTGTGAGTTCAAGGCCAGCCTGGTCTACATAGTGAGTTCCAGGCCATCTGGGGCTACAGGGAGATCCTGTCTCAAAAAGACAAAATAATAATAAGAAGAAGAAGAAGAAGAAGAAGAAGAAGAAGAAGAAGAAGTGGGGTTGGAGAGATGGTTCAGAGGTTAGAAGCACTTATTGCTCTTCCAGATGATATAAATTCAATTCCCAGCACTCACATCAGGCAGCTCACAACCACCTATAATTCTAGGTCCTATAACTCAGACACCTTTTTCTGGCCTCCAAGGGCTCCTGTACTCACATGCCCATACCCACACAGACATACACACATACACATAATTAAAAGTAAAGGACTGGAGAGATGGGTCAGCAGCTAAGAGCACTGACTGCTCTTGAAGAGAACCCAGATTCAATTCCCAGCACCCACATGGCGACTACAAACCATCTTTAACTCCAGTTCCAGGGGACTCTGAAGCCCTCTTCTGACCTCCGTGGCATTGGACGACATGGGTGTACTCACATACACGCAGGCAATACACTTGTACACATAAAATAAAAATAATAAATATTAAAAAATAATAATAATAAATCTTTTAAAAAGTTAATGGGGGCTAGACATGGTAGTGTATACATTTAACCCCAGCGCTCCTGGGAGGCGGAGGCAGAGGCAGGAAGATCTCTCTGAGATCAAGTCCAGCTTGGTCTACATAGGAAGTTCTAGGCCAGCTGTGGTTACAGGGAGACCCTGTCTCAAAAACAAACAAACAAGAAAAGTAATGCTCATTTAACTTCCATATAAAAGTTGTTCATACAACTAAGTACATCACAGCAGCAATATGGCTCTACAGGTAAACATGCTTGGTACCAAGCTTGGTGACCTGAGCTACATCCCTGGGATCCACATGGTGGAAGGAGGGAAACGCTCATAAATTGTTCTTTGATCTCTGTTGGGGTCCAAGGGCTCGGGAATAATTGGAGACCACGCACCAGTGTTTAGAAGTTAGTAGTATTTATTAAAAAAACATCCAATTCATATAGCGACTAGTCAGGTGCAGACTCCAACCAGCCAAAATGGAGTCTGACTTATGTCGGGCTCGAGCACAGGCTCCCAGAGTCAGTTGAGACCGAGAGAGCCCCTAGTCTGGGTTGGGTATGCCTTTTATAACGGGGTTTCAAAGAAGCCCACGCGCACCAAACATCTTTCAAAATGATTGGGTGGCTTCATGCTCTGAGTACGGGGAAGTTTCTCATTAGTAGGGGCTGTCTTCAGGGCACTGGAATGTGCTGACCATTATCGGTGAGGCCAGGAGTTTCTGTTTTTACCTTATAAGGCTGCTATATGCCCGGGCTTGTTTGATCTATAGCTTCTTAGGATGGGGGTGGTGACTGAAGATTACTACCTACCTGGGCATGCCCGGGCTTGCCTAGTCATAACCTTCAGTTGGGGGCAAGGGAAGTTTACAGTTTCTAAGACTAGCGGCTTGTGACTGGGAAAAGGCAGTTTTGTGAGAACCAGGTCAGCATGACTTGGGCCCTTCATTCCCCCCTTGAGTTGTAGCAAGGGTCATCTTTAAACCATATCAAACAAGCAAGCAATTGTACAGAAGCAGAGAAAGCAATTAGACGGCGCAATCAGGATTGTGGGACCATTTCCATATCATCCTATGTGTCTGGTCTCTTGCTTAACTGGGAATATTGGGTGTGCAGTACCATCAGTTGGATAGTCTGCAATTTTTCTCAGATAAATTTGAGCAGGGTATTTAGGATACAAGGGCCACAAGTGAGTATGAGCAAAAGTATCATTAGTGGGCCTGCTATTGCTGAGAGTAAGGTGGTCAGCCAGGGGAACTATTAAATATGGACTCAAACCATCCCTGGACCTCTTCCTGTTCCTTTTTACGTTTAGCCAGTCCTTCCCTTACTTTAGCTAGAGACTCTTTAACTACCCCAGAATGATCCACATAAAAACAACATTCTTCCCCAAGGGCTGTGCATAATCCTCCCTGTTGCAGAAATAGTAAATCAAGCCCTCTTCTATTCTGGAGTACGACTTCAGCTAAAGAGGACAATGATTCCTGTAGGTGGGCTATGGAAGTTTCTAATCTCTCTATATCAGTGTCAATGGCTGCTCTCAGGTTAGTATAATACTGGTTCTGTGTTGCTAAAGATGCCACTCCAGTCCCTGCTCCTGCTAGTCCCAATCCCAAAAGCACACTGAACATCAGGGTAGTGGTTGCTTCCCTCCTGGTTCGGATGTTATTTGCATGTAAGTCTTGGAGCATTTCTTCATTTGAGTGGTATATCAACTGGGGAATGAGCAGGACCAGGACACAAAAACTCCGGGTGTCATTAAGGACTCGGGTATACATGCAGGGAATGAGTCCTGTGGTGCAGGCCCACCAAGTGTCTGCAGGAAGGATGAGGTATATGGGGGGTAGTGGCATTAATGACAACAGTGGTATTGCACAAAGGGGAGGTGGGGTTGGCTCACATACTGGCAATGCACAGCCCCTGGCCTGACACCTGCTGGAGGGTCAGCGTAGCTTTTTGTTGCCAGCGACATTGGTTCAAATCTGAAGATTGATTCTATCTGCCCTCTATTGCTATTCCTTCGTAGTAAGGGGGCGCTCTCTCATAACAAAGCCAGCAGCCGTTAGTCAAATCAGGTCGAGAGGTGTTCAGCACCCAAAACGACCGTTCCAATAGTTGGAGCAGGGGATCCTCCTGCCTCAGGGTAACAGGGGGGCGGGTGGTAATGACAAATCCTGGACTGGGTGAGTCTGTTACTCTGTCGGGATCATTAACCTGTGGGGGCATCTTGGGAGGGCTAGCCAGTTCTGATTCAGCAATGACCAGATTAGGTCCTACTGAGTGAGGCTGCAGTGGACTGGCTGTTCATTTTATAGTGAATAATAGCCCTTGATCATATCCTGATTGATACAACCTTAGCCCCCACATGCATCCTGCTTCCCATCCAGTGAAGGCTTTCCCTTGGTCTGTCCATTCTATGGAGACTGGATTACATAAGAACTTAGACCATTCCCCATAGAGGGGGTTCCTGGCCTTCCAGGGGACATATATTCTGTTTACCCTAATGAGATCATCCCTGACTGGGGGCTCCCAGTACATGTTCCCTGTAGACTCACATTCCCAAGACTTACAGTAAAATTGATCCACCTCTCCACAGTTGTTTATCTGTAACTTTTTTCTCCCTCCTCCTGGGCAAATGTAAAAGGGCGTCTGTTGCAGGTCGGCCCCGTTAAGCACATGGCCACATCCTGGGCCTCGGGCCTTTACCGGGGGCAGGGTGCAACCCCTGCCACCTTCTCCATATATGGGTCTTCCCTTTGACTCCATTCCCCAAAGTCCAACGTCCCAACTCCCCACAGCCAAATGGCAAATGTCAAATTGGAGGGTAGGCCATCCCTGGCCCCTGGGGGCCTGGATGGTGGTAGAATTCACTATTTCTCCAGTACCAGTATTAATATTCAACCAAGTTAAGTTGAGGGGGGCATGGGGGTTAGGGAGAGCAGTGGAATCCACAGAACAAATATTAGCATGAAACAGTAAAGCGAGCATTAAGCGAGACTTAGTCTTAACTTAAGGGGATTGTCCGGTATACAAGTCACTTTTCATCTCCCAACCGGGTCATCTGAGTGGCCTCTGGGCACTGGCTTCAGATGAAAATGATGTATCCCGGTCTTGATACCATCCACCTTAACAGCTGTGGGGGTGATGAGTATCACAGTATGTGGTCCCTTCCAGCAAGGTCCCAGGGCTTCTTTGTGGTGCCGTTTTACCCAGATAAGGTCTCCGGGCTCAAATCCGTGTGGTCGGCTCGGGGGCAGGTCGTACACGTGTCTCAACAAGGGAAAGATGTTGTTTTTTGTCATCTGCAGTGCCTGGATGGACTTAAGAAATTGAAATTCAGACATATATTGATGACATCAGAGGGTAGCTTAGGGAGTAACGGGAGAGGCCTCCCATACATGATTTCATAAGGGGTCAGACTATACATATAAGGGGTATTTCTAACCCAATATAGGGCAAAAGGAAGGAGGCCCACCCAGTCTTCACCAGTTTCCAATGTTAATTTAGTCAAGGTCTCCTTAAGGGTCTGATTCATTCTCTCTACCTGACCTGAACTCTGGGGATAATAAGCACAATGAAGCTTAATGTTTTTAGCAGTCCCTGTGTTATGTTAGAAGCAAATGCAGGCCCATTGTCCTATCCTATAACTGAAGGCAGACCATACCTAGGGACCAGTTTGTCCAAAATCATTTTGACCACTCTAGAGGCTGTTTCCCCTTTTGTGGGGAAAACTTCTGTCCATCCTGAAAAGGTATCTATAAACACTAGGAGATACCGATAACCAAATCTGCCTGGTTTTACCACTGTGAAGTCCACCTCCCAGTGGACCCCAGGCAGCATCCCTCTTTTTCTCCTCCCCATGGGGCCGTCCATTTTCTGGGGATTAGTGGCTTGGCAAGAAATACATTTAGCCCGACAGGCTTCTATTAAAGGTTGTAAATTGAAAATCTTGTACAGGACTAGAAGCTCTTTTAGTTTTCTTTGTCCTAGATGGGTCCCACGGTGGAGTCCTTGAATCAGAGTCATTGCCAATTCCTGAGGTAGGATTATCCAGCCATCTGTGGTGTATCTCCATCCATCTTTAATTGTTGTATGAGGCAAGGTGGTAAAATTATCATCATCCTCCTTTGAACAGGTGGGTCGGTCCGGCAAGGTGGGGGGTGGTAAAGCTATCAGTAAGCTCACAGTTTGTAAGTCTGCCTCTTTGACTGCCTGGTCTGCTCTCCAGTTCCCTTGAGCCTCCGGAGAATCCCCCTCTGGTGTCCAGGGCAGTGGACAATAGCAAGCCTCCGGGGTAGCCAGAGGGCAGAGAGTAAGAACAGGATCTCCTGCTTATTTTTGATAGTCTTTCCCTCCACTGTGAGTAGGCCTCTCTCCTTATAAATGGCCCCATGGACATGGGCTGTGGCAAAGGCGTAGCAGTCTGACTGTCCATATAGATGTTAACAGTTCTGCCTTTTCCCAATTGTAAGGCCTTGGTTAAGGCAATCAGTTCAGCCTTTTGGGCCAAAGTGCCTGGCAGTAGGGCAGCGGCCCATACTGTCTTAGTCAGGGTGACTACTTCCCCCACATACCTGGTTCCTTCTCAGAAGAAGCTGTTGCCGTCGATGTAGAAGGTGTCATCTGGGTCCTTCCATGGCATATCTGTCAAATCCGGTCTGATTCCATGAACTTGGTGCAAGATCTTGACACAATCGTGTATGACTTCCGCATCTGGTTCTGGCAGCAGGGTAGCTGGGTTGAGCGACATGCTAGGCAGGAACCTTATGCAGGGTGGGTTGAGAAGCAGTGCCTGGTTAGTCATCCATCAGTCCATCAGTGGATTTTTGAGGACCCCCTCAATGGAATGAGTAGTGATAGACAGGGGCTGCCCCAGCGTTAACTTGTCAGCATCCTTAACCATTAATGCCGAGGCAGCTATGATACGAAGGCAGTTGGGCTATCCGGCCGCTACTGAGTCCAGTCTTTTGGACAGATAGGCCACTGGTCATTTCCAGGGCCCCAACTGTTTGGTCAGGACTCCCTTTGCCATACCCAGCCTTTCATCAATGAATAACTGGTAGGGCTTATTAATATCAGGAAGAGCCAATGCTGGGGCCTTTAAGAGAGCCTCTTTGATAGTTTGAAACACTATGTCCTGTTGTTTTGTCCATTGGAAAGAGCTCTCCTGCCCCCTAATGGCCTTGTATAATGGTCGGGCCATCTCTGTGAATCCAGGGATCCAGAGTCTACAGAAACCCACTGATCCCAACAACTCCCAAAGCTGCCTCCGGGTCTTTGGGGTGGGGATTCCCAAGACAATTTGTTTTCTGGCTTGAGAAAGCCAGCATTGACCATCCCTTAGGACATATCCCAGGTACATTGCCTGCTCCATGCATAGTTGGGCCTTCTTTGCCCAACTTTGAATCTGAGCTGGTCTAGTGTCTGCAATAAGTCCCTGGTTGCCCCTTTGCATGTACGTCTGTCTGGGGCTGCTATCAGATCATCCACATACTGGAGATTTATAGTAGGGTGGGAGGCACGATACTCATGGAGGTCCTGATGGAGTGCCTCATCAAAGATAGTCAGGGAATTCTTGAAACATTGTGGCAGTCTGGTCCAGGTGAGCTGTCCGCTAAGCCCTTGGTCTGGATCGTGCCATTCAAAGGCAAAGAGTGGCTGGCTACTGACTGCAAGTTTCAGACTGAAAAAAAGCATCTTTCAAGTCCAAGAGGGTGTAAGGGTTAGGCACCATAGGATGGATATCCTCCATCCTCCGGTTGACTTCCCTTCAATCTTGGACCGGCCAATAATCTTCAGTCCCTGGCTCCTTGCCTGGCAGTAAAGGGGTATTCCATGGGAACTGGCAAGGTACCAAAACTCCATGCTCTAGAAGCTGGTTAATATGTTTCATTATCCCGCTTTTGCCTCTGGAGTCATGGCATATTGTTTTATCCTGATGGGTTGTGCGCCCACCTTCAGGGGCACAATCACTGGAGGTCTCTGTTTAGCCAGTGCAGGCAGGTTGGTCTCCACCCATACCCCAGATACCATCCTTCAAAAGTCAATTAGGAGAGAAGGGTGCTCCAACTCTGGGGGAGAGGAATACAGTCTACATTCCTCCTCTAGGTTCGAGCATAGAACATAAGCCTCAGGCTGAGAAGTCATTGTTATCTCTTTCCCCGTGAAGTGAATCTGAGCCTTCATTTTAGTTAACAGGTCCTGGCCCAGTAGGGGGTAGGGACACTTGGGGACCACCATGAAGGAGTGAGTGATCTTCTTATTCCCTAAGTCTACTGTTCATTTAGTAGTCCAAGAGTGTCGCGCTGTCCCTGTGGCCCCTTGGACTCAGGTGAACTTGTTGGCTAGCTTCCCCATCGGCTTCTTTAGAACCAAATATTGTGCTCCCATGTCTTATCAGGAAGTCAACAGGTTGTCCCTCCACCTGTAAGGTTACCCAGGGCTCGTGGTGGAGGGTCTTCAAGCTCCATCCCCCTCAGTCCTCCATCTCTGTCAATTCTAGGACCTTAGGGGTTTTCCCTTGCCTTTTGAGGGGACATTCATTCTTCCAATGGCCCATATCCTTGCAATATGCACATTGATCTTTTTTAAGGGGTGGGGTCTTTCCCTATTCCCCCAGTGAGGAGGGTGGCTCCCAGCCAATTGGACTTGGAACCTGGGGTGTGGTGGCTTTCCCCTTTCAGCAAGGAGGATTTTGGTGAGGCCCTTTGTCTGTCTCTCTTCCAGGGTGTCTCTATGGTTATACACCTTATTGGCTACTGCTACTAGCTCCGTCAAATTTTTACCTTCAAATCCTTCTAGTTGTTGGAGCTTCTTCTTGATGTCAGGGGCCGCCTGGTTGACAAAGGTCATGTTAATTGCCATTTGATTAGCTGAGGCCTCTGGATCCAAGGGAGTAGGTCCAGTAGGCCTCTAGAAGGCGTTCTAGGGAAGCTCCTGGGACTTCTCCCCTCTCCTGCATCACCTGACTGACCTTAGACAAATTTTTAGGATGCCTTGCAGTGGCCTGGAGACCTTCCATTAGAACCTGACGATAGACCTTCAGGCACTATGGGCGCGCGGGTTTCGCGGAGCGCCAGCTGCTGGCTGGCGCCTGTCTCTTGCGCGCCGCTGGGGCGGGTCCTGCGCGCCGCGTTGCTGAGGGTCTCCACAGCTACTGGATGCTGGCGACTCTACTGGTCACTGCGCTTCCAGGCATGTTCTGTTCCAAGCTACTGGGCACTCCCTCTAAGTTCGAGACCCATCGGCCACCGGGTCACGAGGGGAGGTGTGGGAACGGCGAAAGCAGGGTCTTCGTGAGTCGTTGTTTACGGTGGGACAGCCCCCTCCGGAGAGACTGAATAAGAGACTGGTACAGCTCAGCTCTTGATGCAGCTCCGATTAATTAAGGGGAAACCAGGATATTTATAGTGTGAAGGCAGTGGCAAAAGCCTTAGTTGATAGGTGCTTTGTAGGATGCCACATTTACATGTGGTGGTGGGCTTCCACCAGGCTGCCAGACATTGCCTGATTATTACACAGGAAAACCTGGCAGTTCCTATGCCAGAGGCCATGTATCTGTGACGGCTACTTCAAAGATGAGTCAGGAAGAGAGTAGGGAGGCGCCCCACTGAGAAAGGGAGTCCTTCCATTCACGCCTAGCCGGCATGCGGCTATCTGGACATGGAAAGACTACAACCCAAAACAGCAAGGGTCCCCAACAAACAACCATCTGTAACTTCAGGTAACTTCAGTTACAGGGTATCTGATGCCGTCTTCTGGCCTCCATGGGCATTGCACCACATGAGTACACTTACACACATGCAGGCAATACACTCATACACATAAAATTTAAAAATTAAAAAAAAATCGATAATTGACAATTGACCATGATCTGTTTTGTAGTGATTTTAACAAATGGCAGTAATTGTCAGCAAAGAAATCTTATAAATAGTGAGCAAGCATCAAAATAACACACAGCATGACCAGGGGGCCAATAAGGGGTAGAAACCATGAAAACAAGGGATTACTAAACCAACCAAATTGTTTGGTGGGTTGAAATCTTGAAAATAGATCATTATAAAGTTTTTTGAGAGTGCTAACATCGGTTTTAACAACATTTGATTCATTTACAAAGAAACAGCATTGCTTTCCCAATACCACACACGTTTCCCCATGTTCAGCAGTTGTTAATTCCAGTGTTTTTCTGTTGTGGAGCACAACCCTGGCGAGAGAGTTCATTTGTTGTTGGAGAGATTCCAGGCTGTCAGTCGTGGATGCCATTTGCTTGGTCCAGCTTGTCTCGGAAATTTCCCGCCAGGTGCTGGGCTTGTAGCAGTTGCCGTAGCAATGCCTCCAGCACCTAGGGAGAGTGCAAGTTCGATCCCTACCAGCAGGGGGAAGAAGATTTTTCTCTGCTGGCAGCTGTGTAGGAGGAAAGGGCTTCTTACACCTGGAATGTAATCATTACTGGTACACAAAAGGTGGACAAAGAGAGATTAACACAGTTTTGGGCTTTTCCTTGTACTATAGGAAAAGAGGAGGGGCGATGCATGCTGCACTGGAGAGAGTAGTTAGTGAGGCATTTGTAATGAGTAGGCTTAAAGGTTGAAGGGCTTATTAATTTTATCAAGAGCCATATAGATAGCAAAGAGCTCTTTAAACTGTGGGGACTTATCAGATAGGGGTTGTGAATATATCACAGGTGGGTCATCAGGAGAGTCATATATAACTAATGCAGCTCCCTTTTTTCCTCCGTCTGTAAAGGCTGTAATAGTCTCTTTTATTGGTTTATGGAAAAAAAGTCTAGGTGGTAGCCAGCGAAATGTTGGAATAACTGACACCCATTTATCTTTGGGATAGTGATTATCAATTTGTCCTGGGAAGCCTATTAAGTTAATTGCAAAAGAGGAGTGATGTTTTAAGAGCCATTGTACATCTGATAATGGGAAGGGGACAATAAGGGTATCAGGCTCTTTTCCTATAATTTGTAGAGCTCCTTCTCTCCCCTGACGGACCATGGACACAAGAGTGTCTACTTCTGTAGACACTACCCCCTACTGGCGTGTGCAGCCATTCTAGTACTCCATGTGGCTGATGAATTGCTCCTACCATGGTGGGGGAGTAATTAAATATTAAGAGTTGAACAGGTAGCTTTGGGTTATATCTGGCTAGTGATGCCTTTTGGAAGTGGTTATTAATTATTTGGAGGGCCTTTTTTGCATCTGGGTTTAGATACCGTCTGGAGGCTGGGTTTTTGTCTCCCTTTAAGAGATCAAAGAGTGGCTGTAATTGACTTGTGGGCATGGAAAGCTAGGGCCTTAGCCAATTAATGTTATCTAAAAAGCTCTGAAGGGAATTAAGGGTAAGGGGATGGGGGATATCCATGATAGGTTTAAGGGGCCTAACAGTAGTAGGCATTATTTTAGTCCCCAGGAAGGTAATGGGGGGAACTGATTATATCTTATTTGTGGCTATCATAAAACATCTTTTCTCTAGGGTGTTTGTCATAGCATCTCTCAGGTCGTCTCGAGAGGAATCCTCATCTTGCCAGACCAAGAGGTCTTCCATGTAATGAAAAACATGTAGGCCCTTTTTAACAAGGGGTGCCAGTGCATTTGCAACAGCCTCCTGGCATATTGTAGGGCTATTTGCGTACCCTGTAGCAGAACTTGCTATTCATATCGATCAGCTGGCCCAGAACTGTTAATTTTTGGAACTGAGAAGGCAAAATGTTGGCAATCATTATTGTGTAAACGGATGGAGAAGAAGCAGTCTTTGATATCTAGGACTAACAGAAGAGTATTAAGGGGGATGGTGGAGATCATGGGCAGGCCTCTTTGGGGGTGATCCCCATATTTTTATGGTTTTGTTTATGGCTCTGAGGACTTGTAGCAGTCGCTATGCCCCTGTCTTTTTTTATTATTATTATTATAAAATCGGGGTGTTCCATGGGCTCCTAGAGGGCCTAATGTGACCCAGCTGTAACTTTTTTTTTACAAGTAGCTGTAAAATGAATAATTTTTCCCTGGGTAATGGCCACTGTTCCACCAAGACTGGTTTCTTGGTGACCCAGTCAACACAGGGAGTCTGGTAATCAACAATGGCCATTAGGATTGGGTTTTTTTTGTTTGTTTGTTTTAGGAACCTCGTATGATCATCTACTTGAAGGCATTTTCCTTCAGATCCACTGGCAAGAACTACATTGAGGTCTTTTAGGATATCTCATCCTATGAGATTTGTGGCTATATCTGCAATCAGGGGTCTTATTGTACCGACCTCTCCATCAGGATCCTCCCATTTATAGAAGTCTTTGGTGATGAATGCTTGGGAGGGGCCTCCTACTCCATCAGCTGAGGTCCCAGTATTAACTCCCAGTGTGGGGGAACCTCAGAGCATCTTAAGATGGTTTTATCAGCCCTGGTGTTGAGGAGGCATTTGGAAGGTTTATTGTTTATTTTTATGGTTAATTTTGGATGGGTGTTTTCTGTAATGCTGGTTACCCACAATGTTCCCATTTATAGAAATTTTTAGTGATGAATGTTTGGGAGGCCCCCCCTACTCCCATTAGTTGGGGTCCTGGTATTAATTACCAGTGTGGGGGAACCTCAGATCGCCTTAAGATGGTTTTATCAGCCCCAGTGTCAAGGAGGCATTTGAAAGGTTTATTGTCTATTTTTATGGTTAATTTTGGATGGGCATTTTCTGTAATACTGGTTACCCATAATGTTTGTGGCTTCCCTCTTGTTAGCGGGGCTGAGGGCTGCCCCGGAAGGAGTTTAAAAGTGGCAGAGGCTTGCCATCTCTGTCATTTTTAGGTCTACAATCCTTTTTCCAGTGAAAGCCCTTTTTACAGTGAGGACAGAGGGTTTTAGGGGGTCGAGTGGCAGGTGAGTTATTCTGGGGGCAATTTTTTATCCAGTGTCTAGTTTCTCCACATTTAAAGCATTTTGAGTTGGACTGGGTTGTGGCTACAAGGGCCTCATACGTGGCAGTCCCAATGTCATGGGTGGCCACAATCCATTTGTCATAATGTTCATTTTTTAGTCCCTGGCATGCTTGTCTGTGCTCAGGGGTCATTCCTTCCCAAACAAGGCTGTTTAAAAGCATTGCTTTGGCTGCAGGATCTGTTATTTTTCTATCTAAACTGGCCTGCACTCTTAGTATAAAGTCTGGGAGAGCCTCAGTGGGCTTTTGTTTTAAAAAGGTTAATGCAGAAGTCTCTCCAGGCCCATGGGACAATGGTGTTAAGCGGTCCCAAGCTTGTAGGGCACATAGGCGAATTTGCTCTATACAACCAGCTGGGATTGCAGCTTGCTGAGTTCCTGTGGAGAAATTGCCCTGACCAAAAAGCTGTTCATAATTCTAATCTATAAATCCAGGTGGTGGATCCGGTACCAGGCTAGTGGGCGTTGCCTTGTTATTTGTAAGTTAACAGGAAAAGCCTCTACCTGTGGGATTTGGGGGTCCTGAGACCACTGAAGCTGGCAACTTCCACTATCTCTAAGATTACACAGTTGCTCTGTTGCAGTAGGTTGTGGCTGGAATGGTACCACAGGCGGTCGCGGGGCCACAAGGTGTGGCTGCAGCCAAGGTGAAGGGGGAGGGGAACTTATCTCAAGATCTTTGGGAGCTCTTGAAGTCTGAGCATTAATATCTGGGCTTGTTAAGTCAGCAAGAGGGGGGTAAAGATTAATTTTGCTGATGAGTAGGTTTTGTCTGACTTCTGTTGAATCTGCTACTGGGCAATTTTTAGAGTCTTTTTTATCATTTAAAACTTCTCCTTTATTATTTTCTGGTGTTTGTAAGCTTTCCTCAATCTTAGGTGGGTTTTTTAAGCATTGTTGGATGGCTGCCATTATGGGGAAAAAGGAAAGGGGAAAATTATGCCTTTCTTGGACTTCTTTTTTACGAGCCAGATATGCAATGCTAGTCCAGACCTCTGGATCAGACGTGTCTGCTGACAGGATCCAGGGCACAAATTGATATACTTCATTCCAAAATTTTAAGCTTTCTTTTTGGGAGATCTTAAGTCCTCTTGATTTAAGTAAGGCTTTAAGGGAACGAATTTGGAGTTTTTTCTGGCGTGATGCTGAATTACCCATTATAAAAAGAAAAATAGCGTCTAGCGCTTAATGTCCCTGCAGCAGTCTGACACCAGGGGATTGGAACACTCTGACAGGTACAAGCCTTAGCTTGTAGACTGCAGAAAAAAAATGGCCTTTTTAAATCTTTTGTTTGGAGCAAGCCACCTTGAACTTTCAGGTGCTCCGCAGACTGCAGAAAAAAAATGGCCTTTTTAAATCTTTTGTTTGGCGCAAGCCACCTTGAACTTTCAGGTGCTCCGCAGACTGCCGAAAAAAAAATGGCCTTTTTAAATCTTTTGTTTGGCGCGAGCCACCTTGAACTTTCAGGTGCTCTGCAGGGGCTAGTTAATTTAAATTCTCACCTAACTGGTTTTAGCTGTGGTCTGAGTGCCCTGGGGGGCAGGATAACAAAACCGATTAGGGAAGTTTACCTTAGAAGCTGACTCCAAGGCTTATGTGAAGATCCCTTAGAACTTTTGGGATTTTTCTAGCGGTGTTGAGATAGAAAAAGTGGGGTGAAGTGCTGGTTTCTAATGAAACGTGCCTGAGATCAAAATGTCAGGGGATTTCGCTTAGCTCCCAGCACAAGCCTTCCCACAGATTTAAGAAACTGGCAGCCATCCTAAGGACTCTTAAGTGGCCGCTGCGTCACCAGGTTTTTATATTGGAAAGATGTTTAGATAGAAGGTCTTTTGTCTACACCTGTGCAGGCAGTCAGAGTTCGTTAGGGGGCAGAGAGGCCTTCAGCTGACGTCAGGGAGTAGCCCTGACCAGAAAGCTTCAGTTGCCTCTCTGTCTTTAACGTTCTTACGTGAAGACTCGGACCAAAAATAAAAGGAGGAAAATTAAAAGAGACTGCCAGGCCCCACGAGTGGGATGGCTTGGGGGCACAGCTGCCTTTTTATTCTCCTGATGGGAGATGAAAGAAAGAGAGATTTGCCAGGCCCCACGAGTGGAGTGGCTTGGGGGCACAGCTGCCTTTTTAGTCTCCTGATGGGAGATGAAAGAAAAAAAGATTTGCCAAGCCCCACGGGTGGGGAGGCTTGTAGGCACAGCCGCCTTTTTAGTCTCCTGATGGGAGATGAAGGAAAAAGAGATTTCTGTTGCTCTCCTGGTGGGAGAGATACTCACGAATTCTGCATTTCAGGGGGCACCAGCTGCTGGCTGGCACGGAGTTCAGAGGCTCTCACGTTGGGCGCCAGATATGGGCACGCGGGTTTCGCGGAGCACCAGCTGCTGGCTGGTGCCTGTCTCTTGCGCGCCGCTGGGGCGGGTCCCGCATGCCACGTTGCTGGGGTGCGCGCGTGTCATGCACCGCCTTGCTGAGGGTCTCCGCGGCTACTGGATGCTGGCGACTCTACTGGTCACTGAGCTTCCAGGCGTGTTCCGTTCCAAGCTACGAGGCACTCCCTCTAGGCTCAAGATCCGTCAGCTGCCAGGTCATGAGGGGAGGTGTGGGAACGGTGAAAGCAGAATCTCCGCGACTCGTTGTTTACAAAGGGACAGCCCCCTCTGGAGAGACTGAATCGTAGGCAATAAGACACAGAACTCAGCTCAGTCAGACTCAGTGGTACAGCTCCTTTATTCAGTGACTCAGCTTGGCTCCAGGTCTTAGTGATTCAGCTCCAATTAATTAGGGGGAAACCAGGATATTTATAGTGTGAAGGCAGTGGCAAAAGCCTTAGTTGATAGGTGCTTTGTAGCAATTTACATGTAGTGGTGGGCTGCTGCCAGGCTGCCAGACACTGCCTGATTATCACATAGGAAAACCTGGCAGTTCCTATGCCAGAGGCCATGTATCTGTGATGGCTACTTCAAAGATGAGTCAGGAAGAGAGTAGGGAGGTGCCCCGCTGAGAAAGGGAGTCCTTCCATTCATGCCGAGCCGGCATGCGGCTATCCGGACATGGAAAGACTACAACCCAAAACAGCAGGAGTCCCCAACAAGGCACTCCCTACCTTCAGCAGTGTTGTATTCCCACCCCCTCATGGGCCAGGTAAGGGGAAAGGATGCAGCTATCAAGTCCTCATTGTTGGTAGGCCATCCATCTTCCCCCGGGACCAATCGATGGCACTCCCATCGGACCCGGTCTCTCTTCTCGGTAGTAAAGAGGACCTGTAGAAGTTGTTGACAATTGTCCCAAGTGGGTTGGTGGGTGAAAAGGACAGTGTCCAGGAGGCTGATTAGAGCCTGTGGTTTCTCTGGGAAGGAGGGAGTTTGCAGCTTCCAATTGTAAAGATCACTCATGGAAAAGGGGAAGTAAGCCAGTGGAGTGACTCCATCTGTGTTAGGAGGTCCAACCTCCCTCAGTGGCAAGGCTCAGACTACCCTTCCCCCACCACCAAGATTGGGTGTGCAGTGGGCTAGGGCCAGGAGGGGAGTAAGGGGGAGAGTCCTCTGGCTCTTACTCTGGGGGGAGGTTATGGGGCCCATGGTTCCTCCAGATGTTGGCTCTTCCCAGATGCTGCCAAAGCATAGGGGAGTGGAAAGAGAACTTCTTCCTCCAGGGCCAATGGAGGAAGGACCGGAGGTCTCGAAGGTTCCTTGGGCCCCTTCTCCTTCAGGGGGAGAAGGGTGGCTTGTGCATTTGAGCCTGGGAGTGGAAGATGGGGTTTCAGCCATTCTGGAGGGTCTGTGACCAGACAGTGCCACCCTAGGATATAAGGAATTTGGTCTGGGTGTCTGGGGGACCCAAAGATGGCTTCATGAACCATGTAAACGAGAGACAAGTCAAAGGAGCCCTCTGAAGGCCAGCCAACTTTAAAGGAAAGCCATTCGAAGGAGCAGAAATTCTTCAGGCGGCTAGGCTTAATGCACAGTCCAGACATCGTAGAGGCTGCCTTCCTGAAATCTGAAAAATGGTCAAGGACTAAGTCAAGAGGCTCAGAAGAAACCTGTTGACCCATCTTAGGGTAGATCTCAAAAAAGAATAGGAGAAGAGAAGGTACTAAAGCTAGCAGGAGAAGGAGAAGCACATGATAGTGAAAGAGAAACTGCAAGAGAGAAGCGGAGAGGACTGAAGAAGGAAGCTCTCCGCAAACAGGCAGAAATATTTCACAGAGTGCAGTCAGCCGAAAAAATTGCTCCTTTTCCAAAGGGGGCCAGGCCAGAATATCCCCTGGATCCCCCACCAGAAGGGGAGTCGGGGCATCCCCTGGACTCCTCTGGCTCTGAGACCAATAGCGCGTCTGCCTGGTCCCCGGTGAGCCCCAGATTGTCTGGACACCAGAAACGAAGACCAGGAAAACTGACCAAAGCCGGCCTGCTGATGAGTGCTCTTCCCCGAAAAAGGGGTCCCCAGTATTCCCGAATCCCGGACGAGCCCCCACAATGTTGGGTCCAAGGGTTTGGGAACAATTGGAGACCATTCACTAGTGTTTAGAAGTTAGTAGTATTTATTTTTTAAAAATCCAATTCATATAGCGACTAGGCAGGTGTAGACTCCAACCAGCTAAAATGGAGTCTGCCTCATGTCAGGCTCAAGCACAGGCTCCCAGAGTCAGTTGAGACCAAAAGAGCCCCGAGTCTGGGTTGGATATGCCTTTTATGGGAGGGTTGACAGAAGCCTGCATGCACCAAGCATCTTTCAAAATGATTGGATAGCTTCATGCTCTGAGTACGGGAAAGTTTCTCATTGGTAGGGGCTGTCTTCAGGGCATTGGAATGTGCTGACCATTATCGGTGAGGCCAGGAGTTTCTGTTTTTACCTTATAAGGCTGCTATATGCCCGGGCTTGTTTGATCTATAGCTTCTTAGGATGGGGGTGGTGACTGAAGATTACTACCTACCTGGGCATGTCCGGGCTTGCCTAGTCGTAACCTTCAATTGGGGGCAAGGGAAGTTTACAGTTTCTAAGACTAGCGGCTTGTGACTGGGAAAAGGCAGTTTTGTAACAACTGGGTCAGCAGATTTGGGCCCTTCAATCTCCACATAAGTGCCTAGGCATCCCCCCCTCATAGGCAGCCCAGGTCTGGGGCAAATATGGCATCCATCCAGCATCCAAAGGACACACATTCTAAGACCCCCGGGTTGCTGATACTTCCAGCTGTGTGAGTTTGGCTAAGCCTCTCTGAATTCTGATTTCTTGGTGTGGAAGATGGGATAATACTGTGTCCTGTGAAGACAGTATGGTAACATCACCAAGACAACACAGGGACAGTGCAGTTTGGGAGGCCTTTGTCCCTTTGTACTTGGCCCCTTCCAGCCTCTGAGGACAGACCAAGGACATGCCTTCTGGGCAAGCAGGGAAGCATCCAGCTGAGGCACGGAATACCCAGGAGTGTGTCCTGGCCAAGCAGTGGGACAGATGCTAAGAAGAAGGATCCCCCGAATGAACAGGAGTGGGAAAGCAGAGAAATCTGGGATTCGAGCTCCCACAGACTAAGCTAGTCAGTGCTTCTGTCCCTGGGAGATGCATCCTGCCCACCTTCAGCAAGACTGGTTGGAGCCTGGACCCTGGGCTCCAAGACCTTGTAGAGTAGCATCATTTCCTGAAGCAGACCTGAAAGGTCCAAATTGGCTTCTTGAAGCATCCCAGGTCTTCAGAGGCTGGGCAGACAACCAAGAATACAGTCTTTCCTCACCAAGAGAAACAGTCTCATTCATTAAAGCCTTGTCCTCTGGAGGGCAGCAAGCCACCTGGAAAGCTGGGCCTTCCCACACTGAAGCACTGTAACTGGAGAGGGACAAGTCCCTTACCCATCAGGAACCCCAAGAGGCCACTAGAAAGCTTTGGGCTTCAAATCAGACTCATCCATCAGTTGACCTTTTTTTTTTTGGATAGAGTCTCATATATTTCAGGCTGACTTCAAATTCACTATGTAAATTCAAGGATGGCCTTGAATTTCTGATACTCTTGCCTCCACCTCCAGAGTGCTGGGACTACATGCCTGGTTTATGCAATGCTAGGGACTGAACCTAGGACTTCCTGAATGGTACGTAAGTACCCTGCAGCCCTTGATTAGTCATTTCTTTTATGTTTTTACATCTATTTATTTGTGTGAGTGAATGTGCCGTTGGTACACATGCCCATAGTGTTAGGGTTCAGATAGCCTTGCCCCTTCACTAACAGGGCCTCAAGGACCTTGCAAGCCAGCCACCTGAGAAAAGGGAAGCAAGTTGATAAGTGCTCTGGTCTTTAAAGTCAAGAGAAGCAGACTCTTCTAAAAGACAACTTGCTTTTCCTTTGATGTCTGAAGACAAGATAAACAAATTCCACCTTTTTATTTTTTTTGGAAGCAGGGTCTCCCTGTGGCCCCAGCTGTCCTGGAACTCACCATGTAGACCAGGCTGGCCTTGAACTCACAGAGATCTGCCTGCCTCTGCCTCCCAAATGCTGGGACTACAGGCGCACTCCACCACACCCAGCCAGATTCCACCTTTTAACCAGAGACTTCAGGAGCTGCTTCAGCACAGCAGTTTTTCCCTTATCTTAAAAGGACAAAAACAAACACTTCCTGACCCAGATCCTGCTGACAGATGGAAGGGAGCAGGTTTTAACACTCCCACTCTCCCGCTTCCCACCTCCTAACTTAAAAAAAAAATGTCTTCCCACCTTCTGCATCCTCCCAGAAGCCTCCCCCTATAAAAAGACCCCAGCTCACAACCCGGGGCAGACATTTTCCCTGCCTGGAAGGGAATCTGTCCCATGTGTTCCTTTGCTAATAAATTCTGTTTTGCTGGAGTTTTATCTGTGTCCTGGTGCTTTCTCCTGATCAACAGGATTCATCCATTGGCTACTTTACCTATCACATAGCACATGTGTGGAAGTCAGAGACAACTTGTAGGAGAGGAGTCAGTTCTCTCCTTCCACCATGTGGGTCCCAGGGATCAAACTCATGTTGTCAGCCTTGGCAACAAGAGCCTTTACCTGCTGAGCCATCTCACCAGCCCAATTAGTCATTGGTGGTGCATGCCTTTAGTCCCAGTACTTGGGAGGCAGAGGCAGGTGGATCTCTGTGAGGCCAGCGTGGTTTACAAAGTGAGTTCCAGGCCAGCCGGGGTTACAAGGAGACCCTGTCTCAAAAAGACACACAAGAAAATCATTAGAAATACCTTTTATGTGCCAGGTGATGTGCCAGACCCTAAACAGGTAAAGTTATCCCCAAACTAGATCTAGCCTTTGTTTTTGTGGCACTTAAAATCCAGGGTGGTGGGGAGAGACAGGCTTTGATCAGAGTCTCAGATGGATATAAACCTGAGAGTTGAGGGCTTCTGTGAGGAACTGACACCTAACCTCAGCTCTGAAGTAGGAGACAGCTGAAGTGGGGAAGGAAGGAAGACTGTACACAGGCCCTGGGGTAGGAAGCATTGTGAAGAGGAGATGTCAAAGGAACAAGCAACTTAGAGGTGGAATCACGGAAACTAAGAGGAGGCTGGCTAACAGTGTGGGCATAACACAGGCTGGTGACAGGGCTGTGACAGCAGTTATTCCAGAAGTTGAGGTAAGAGGATTGAAAATTAAAGATCTACCTGGGTTACAGAGAGGATTAAAGGCCAGCTTGGACAATGTGGCAAGGCCCTGTCTCCAAAAATAAAAATAGAGCCAGGTATGGAGACATATGCCTCTAATTCCAGCACTTGGGAGGCAGAGGCAGATGGATCTCTAGAAATTCGAGGCCAGCCAGGGCTAGTGATGCCCTGTCTCAGACAGACGGACAGACAGAGGAAAAGGAAGACATGGCATAATTTCTGTGTTAGTCATCTTTCCATCACCATAACAAAATCTCTGGCATAGGCAACTTATAATGAGGAAAGGTGTGTTTGGCTAATGATTTTACAGATTTCAGGCCATGGTCATTTGGCGCTATTGCCCCTGGGACTGTGACAAGGTGGAGCGCGTGTGCTGGAGGTCATCCCCAAGAAGCAAAAAGAGAAAGGAAGGGACTGGGGACCAGTATCCTCTTCAAGGGTTCATCCCAGTGGTCCAACTTCCTCCTCCAAGGCTCCACTTCCCACAAGTGCCAGCATGCTCCAACAGCATGAATGACAACCAAGATATACTAGTTATTTCTCTGTTGCTGTGATAAAATGCGCTGATGAGAGGGCTGGAGAGAAGGTTCAGTTGTCAATGGCATGTATTGCTCTTGCAGAGAACCTGAGTTTTATATCTAGCACCCATATCTATTGGCTCAGAACTACCAGTAACTCCAGCTCAGGGGACATGACATCCTCTTCTAGCCTCTGAGGGCACCTGCCCGCATGTATACATACTCACAGACAGATATGCATATACATTATAAAACAATACTCCAACACAAAGCAATTTAAGGAGGAAAGGGTTTATGTGGCTCACAGTTCCAGAGAGACACAGTCCATCATGACAGGGAAGGCATGGCAGCAGGAGTGGAAGGCTGGCCTGGAAGCTGGCTGATCACCTTTTATCCACACACAGGAAGGAGAGAGACAGGACTAGGGTATAAAATACCAAAGTCTGCCCCCAGTCATATACTTCCTCCAGCAAGTCTCCACCTCCTAAAAGTTCTAAAATCTCCCCAAACAGGAGCATCAGGTGGGGACCAAGTATTCAAATACATGAGCCTATCCAGGACATTCTTCATTCAAACCACAACACAAGCCTTAGCATGTGGGCTTTGAGGAATATTCAAACCACATGCACACCATCAAGGACAGTTAAAGGTCTTATTAAGGGTTTTCACTCCCTTCCTTCCTGATTTCTTTCTCTCCTTTCTTCCTTCTCTCCCTCTTTCCTTCCCTCCCTATTCCTCCCTCCTTTCCTCCCTTCTTCCCTCCTTCCCTTCCTTCTCTGTAGTGCTAGGGATTGAACCCAAGGCATCACAAGTGCTAAGCAAGCATTCTATAGGACTTTCTTTTTCTTAAGTTCAATGGACAGCCACTGAAGGCTTTTAAGGAGGTGGAAGACATGGTTAGATCAGTGTACTGACATATACTCTTTGGGGGACTTCAGGAAGAGAACAGAACCCAGGACATGCCTGATCATGAGGACTCATGGTAGACTACCACAGTTGTTCAGCCAAGAGAAAAGTAGCTTTGGTCTGCTGCTGTTCTGGAGATGAGGGGGAAAAAATGGATGGATTTTTGAGACAGGCTCTCATGAAGTCCAGGCTGCCCTTGAACATGCTTTGTAGCCAGGATAGCCTTGAACTCCTGATCCTTGCTAAACTTTGTGGGGTTTTTTTGATACAGGGTCTTGTAGGAAACCAGGATGCCAGACCCTAGGGTGAGATGAGCCTAAAACTTTTTTTTTTTTTTTTTGAGACAGGGTCTCTCTGTAGTCTCAGCTGGCCTGGAACTCACTATGTAGACCAGGCTGGCCTCGAACTCACAAAGATCTGCCTGCCTCTGTCTCCCAAGTACTGGAATTAAAGGTGTGTGCCACCACACCTGGTGGCTAAACTTTTTTTTAATGTGTGTCTGTGGTGCTGGAGATTAAACCCAAGGCCTTGCACAGAACATGCATCTGGGCCCTGGACCTGCTGAGGAGTACCTATGAGACTTACTAGAGGTGTCACACAACAGTCAGCTCTGAGGCTGGAGCTCAGAAGTATGGTTGGAGAGAAAATTGTTGTCTCTGAATTGGCTAGTTCCTCCAAGGGGCGGGGCCTGCCACAGAGCATGGGTGAGTCGGGGGCTTCTGGGAGCCATCTTGTAACAGAAGACACGAGCCATGGTGTGGCGAACGTGCAGCAGTGCACAGCAGGTCAAAGACAGAATGGCCCCACACTTATGGACATGGGGCAAGATCACTGGCCCCTGAGGCATGAGCGAATGCTAGCAGTGACTATGAGCATGGTGCAGTCTGATAGGGTGGGCTCTGAGCCAGGCTAGGCACTGGGTACTCATTCTTCTGTTACTCCTCTCCCCCCTCCACAATGATAATAATAAATGCACATAAAGATATGTTATATGGTTTGCTTGATAGTGTAAGAGACCCCTGAGGGAACCTGGATGAAAATTGTCCACATACAGGTGGTGAGGGATACCTTGAGTGGATGAAGTCACTAGAGAGAGCATCCAGAGGGAAGAAGGGGGTCACAGCACAGCATCATAAGGAATGCCTCTTCTCATGACTTGGACTTGACTCACAGAGGCAGAGGTGTGACTTGAAGGCAACCCAAGGAAGTCAGATCATAAAGCCGAGGGCAGAGGTTTGTTCTTATTGGCCAGAGGCAAAGGCAACGGTTACATAAGTCCACCGAGCTTAGGGATGTAGAGTCATAGTGAGCCGGCAGGAGATGCTTTCCTAGAGCAATGTGGTGGAATGACAGTGACACCGTGAGTCCACTGTCTGGAGGTGCATGGTGACACAGCATGAGTCTGCATTGCTGAGCTGAGCTAATGACACATCATGCCCACTGTACTAAGACATACCAGTCAGGCTGCAGCAGGCAATGATAAGGAAGTGACTGAGCACCAAATTCCCAGCTTGCCACAAGGAAGGTGTGTGTCTCATTGGCTTGAGTGTAGGTAGCCCTTCTGCTTCAGTGTGGTTCCACTCTCCTGACCAAATAGCCTTTTGGAAATCTGTGGTAGGGTAATGGTGGGTTGTGGATCACCCAAGTTGTTCCTGAGGGCCAGGGTCTTTCATTCCTTTCTCCGACATTCTGCTGAGCAGGCTGATGCCACAGCACCTGCCTCCTTATTAGAGAGGTTCCTTGTGATTTCCTGTGTGCCTAGGAAGTTCCCCATATGCTACAGGGAAAATTCCCCACACTTACACAGGAAACACAAATGACGCCAAAAGAAGCAAAAATGGGTGTCCTGACCAGATACCATGTCTGTCACAGTCAGTCCTTTGTTTGCCAAATCATCAAGATTTTCTTCTCACTTTGGGCACATATCATCTTATCAAGAGACAACATCCAAAGTCAGCCCCTATGTCTGGCTCAAAGCCCAGGGTCCCTGGTAACATACAGTACTCTCTTCTCATCCTGTGTGGCTCAGGTTGGACGGCTGCTGCTGGGCTCCTGGAACACTCCCCCACTCTTCCCATTGGTCCAGCTCTTCTCTCTGGATGGTCTTCAATTACCATCTTCCTCCTTCCTTCCTAACATTTACCTCCTTCCCTCCTTCCACAGGAAGTTGGGTGGCAGAGCATACTGTTCCTGAAGTGGCTTACTGTCCCCCTGCTACAAATGGCTAGAAGTCCAGAGTTTGCTTCACAGCTGTAATTCCCAAGGGTTTTTACCATTGTGGTTAAAAAAAGCATGACTTAGGATGTCTCCTTGGTAGTCCAAGTGTTAGAGACTTCATGGGCTTCTGCCATCCTTGTTTCTAGGGAGGGTTATTTTGTTAAGACGGGGTCTCATTTTATAGCTCAGGCTGGCCTTAAATTAGTAATCCTTCTGCCCTAACTGCCCAAGTGCTGGGATTACAGGCTTGTGCCACTATAATCAGCTTTCTAATGGATGTAGAAATAGCTTTTGTGGTTCAGTTACCACACTTACTGGGGCCTCTCCTAGACAGGACTCCTGAGCTCTATTGTCTTGCCTGCTTTCCTCCATACTTCTTTCTTTCTACTCGGTGGCCACCCCAAGGCTTTCTGGAACCATAAACAGGGCTCCCCCTTAATCTAATTGTTGCCCTGAGTAACTTTACACAAGGAAGGTTTGTACTGGCCTCTGCTGTCCCAAACTTGTCTTATATCTCATTCTTTCTACTAAGAGTGTGGCATCTTTTCTGGCCATGGAAGACTTGGATTTCTGGAATCTATTTCCTTTCCTTATTGTTTAAACTCCATGTGATTCTTCCCTGTGCTCAACTCTGCCACTAGCCACCCACAGAGGTGACCCATGTTCTGTTTTCCAACCTCTTTCCTTGATTCCGCCAGCTTGCAAATCACCCAGGGGGCTTTCAAGAGGGGGCAAGCAAGAGTTAATGAACATTATGAGAATGTTCCCCAACTTTTCTCCCCACTCCCCTTTGGTTCTCTGAGACTGAGTCTCTGAGTCTAAGAGGTTGGTACTGAACTCCCAGTATAGCCTAAGCTGGCCTCAACTCACAGTCCTCCTATCTCAGCCTCCCAAGTTCTGAGATCACAAGCATGCACCACCATGCCCAGCTTCCAATTTTTCAAAGGGTCCTCAGCCACATACACATAATTTTTTTTAATTTACCACACACTTTTTAAAAAAATATATTTTATTCTTTTTATTTTACGTGCATGAGTGTGTTGCCTGCATGTATGTGAATGCACCCGTGTCGTGCAATGCTGCAGAGGTCAGAAGAGGGTGGAACTGGAGATGGTTGTTAACCACCATGTGGATCCTGGATATCGAACCCAGGTCCTCTGCAAGAGCAGTCAGTGCTCTCAGCCACTGAGCCATCTCTCCAGCCCCACACATACACATAATCTTTTTGTAAAAAAATATTTATTTACTTATTTATTTATTTATTTATTTATTTATTTATTTATTTATTTAATGTCTTTTTGAGACAGGGTCTCCCTGTAGCCCCAGCTGTCCTGGATTTATTTATTAGTTTTATTTTATGTGTATGAGTGTATCGCCTGCATGTAAGTAAGTGCACCAGTGTCATGCAATGCTGTGGAGGTCAGAAGAGGGTTTCAGATTCCCCTGGAACTGGAGTTAGGAACAGTTTGTAGCCACCATGTGGGTGCTGGAAAACGAATCCAGGTCCTCTGCAAGAGTAGTCAGTGCTCTTAACTGCTGACCCATCTCTCCAGCCCTACACATAACCTTTAAAAAAAATTTTAGGGGCTGGGGATTTAGCTCAGTGGTAGAGCTCTTGCCTAACAAGTGCAAGGCCCTGAGTTCAGTCCTCAGCTCCAGAAAAAAAAAGGGGAAAAAAAATTATAGCATGTGTGGTGGTGCATGTCTATAGTCCCAGCACTTGGGAGACAGAGGCAGGCCATTCTCTGTGAGTTCAAGGCCAGCCTGGTCTACATAGTGAGTTCCAGGCCAGCTGGGGCTAGTGGGAGACCCTGTTTCAAAAAGACCAAAATTATATTTATTATTTATTATTTATTTATTTATTTATTTGCCAGGTGTGGTGGTGCACTCCTGTAATCCCAGCATTGGAGAGGTAGAGACAGGCAAATCTCTGTAAATTCAAGGCCAGCCTAGTCTACATAGCAAGTTGTAGGCCAGCTGGGGCTACAGGGAGACCCTGTTGTAGGAAACCAGGATGCCAGGCCCTAGGGTGAGGTGAGCCTAAAACTTATAGGTCCAGGCTGCATTCTCTGCTAAAGGGAGGGGCACTGAAAACAGTGGCTCTGATAATCCCTGTCTTGCAGAAAACTGCTAGACTGGCAGGAGGAAGTGGCCTGGTCATAAAAGTGCAGGTGCCCTGCTCTGTGGGAAAGCATCTTGGTCAACAACCCTTAGCTCATCTCCTTGTCCTGAACAAACAACTCAGCTCTCATTAGCTAAGAGATTAGGTCAGGTTAAAGGTTTACTCCTGAGCTGAAAGCTAAAATTTACCATGCTTTTAGCCCTAAGAAAGAAAACATTATGGTCAATAAATTACCAGGCAGGCATTGATAACCTTGTGTAAAAGTTTAAGCATCCTTCTGGCACCAACTAAAAGACTCTATGTCCTGTTTCTTTGTGCCCTAAATCTTTGTGTGTAACTGCCAAACCTCACGTGACTGCCCGTTCCTTGTATAAAAAACCATCTCCCTAAATCTTTGTATGTGACTGCCATATCCCACGTGACTGCTAGTTCCTTGGGATGTATAAAAACCATCTGAATTTTAAAATAAATTGTCCTGTTGGGAAGACACAGGTCCCAGAGTTTATGACTCTGTCGCCAATCAGACCCTCTGCCCCGAAGCCAGCAGGTCCCCTGCTAAGCAAAGCAAACCTGAGTCCCGAAACCCTGTCTCAAAAAGATCAAAAAAAATTTTTAATTATTTTTATTTTATGTGAATGAATGTATTGACTGCATATATGTAAGTGCACCTGTGTTGTGCAAAACCAAGAGAGGTCAGAAGAGAGCACTGGATCCCCCTGGAACTGGCATTATGGATGGTTATTAGCTGTCATTAGGTACTGGGAATCAAGCCCATGTCCTCTGCAAGAGCAGCCAGTGCTCTTAACCACTGAGCCATCTCTCCAGTCCCACATACTTTTAATCTTATAAAATGTAAATATATCAGAGAATGACCCTTCAAAATCAAGTTCAACTGACTTTTGTCAATTCCTGTTCCCAATGCAAAATCCAGCAATTTATAAAACTCATTTGGAATATCTATATACATTATGAGGATAAAACCAGTACAAACCACTAGGTTCACTTTTACAGAGAAACAAATGGCTGTTATGTACATTGGTAAACTGTCATGTGCAGTTTAAACTCACTGAGAAAATAGCTCTGGAGATAGGATTTGGCCCTCCCAGTTAAGATCAAGTATGTTCATCTCAAAATGGCCACTGCAAGCTCCTGGGACAGGCTGGACCCCTGACTAAGTGACCAGGGGGAGTACAATAGAACAGCCCTATAATGAAGGCATTATGCTCCCCAGCTAGGTGATGAGATGTTTCCAACAGATTTTATTATTACTTATTTCATGATATAAAGGTGTTTATGGTAACAGTAGCTTATAGGATGCTCCGTTTTACTACTAGCAATCTACTGGAATGGGAACTTCTCTAGCACTTAACTTTCAGTACAGGAGAAATGGAGTCACCCATAAGCTTGCCATGTCCTAAAAAGATAAAGAGACAGGCTTACTCCCTCCTTAGTCATAGGATAATGGGAAATCTACTTACCACTTTAGATATAACAGAAAAAATTTTTTGTAAATCTCCAAATTTATGGAAACCCTTTCCAACAAAATATTTTGGATTAGACTAGGAAAGAAAATTTTTTTTGCCCAGATGTTATTGATCCAAATTGTATTGGTCAAATTTTTATTAAGGTTTATTATCACCTACTCCAAGAAATTTCAACTTTAACTTAATTGACACATTGACTTATTGTTTACCTTGATTAAATCAGTTTGTCATTAAGGACTTATGAAAAACTGGGTACACATTGTCTGGTATCCCCATCAAGAAAGTTCTCACAACAGATGGTAAATGTATTTGTTAATAAATGTCAGCCGGGTGCAGTGGCGCATGTCTTTAGTCCCAGCACTTGAGAGGCAGAGGCAGGTGGATCTTTGTGAGTTTGAAGCCAGCCTGGTCTACATAGTGAGTTCCAGGACAGCTGGGGCTACAGGGAGACCCTGTCTCAAAAAAACAAAATAAATAAATAAATAAATATAAAAATAAATAAATGTCCCATGATATTAATA
>NW_008331995.1:53743-85076 GCF_000622305.1 Nannospalax galili | reverse complement strand
ATATATAAACTTAAGATTTCTAATCAAAGTTCAATTGGCCCTCTACTCAAATTAATGGAGCTATTATCTATTCTTGTTAATAATTATAAGAACTGACTTAAAAATGTATGTCTGATCAAAGTTTATTTAAGAGCATTAAGTTTTGCCAAACATTACACACTACCAGATTAGCCATGCATGGTGGCACACACCTTTAATCCCAGCACTCAGGAGGCAGAGGCAGGTGGATCTCTGTGAGTTTAAGGCCACCCTGGTCTACATAGTGAGTTCCAGGACAGCTGGGGCTACAGGAAGACCCTGTCTCAAAAAGACCCCCCCAAAAAAGTACCAGATTAATGTAATTGTAGTCCCTCAAAAGTACTATATTATTGAGTTAAAAGCCTGCCTCTTAAAAGATTTGTCATTTGTGCTTATTTTTAAAAATTAGACACATATAACATTTTTAAATGAAAAGTTCTTCCTCAAGACATGATCAATAGCCCCATCTTTAGTCAACGTTGGGTAAATAAGGCAATGCATCTTAATAGGAAAATTTTCTAATAATTATATATTTCATTACAATGTCTTATTAGCCTTGTCTACTAAAGCTAGGAATCTAATTATTTTAAAAGATTTACATGCTTCTGGGGCTGGAGAGATGGCTCAGCGGTTAAGAACACTGACTGCTCTTGCAGGGGACCCAGGTTCAATTCCCAGCACCCACATGGTGGCTATGAACCATCCTTAACTCCAGTTCCAGGGGAATCCGAAGCCCTCTTCTGACTTCTGCGGCATTGCACAACATGGGTGCACACACATACATGTAGGCAATACACTCATTCACATAAAATAAAAATTATAAACAAAATATTTTTTTAAAATTCACATGCTTCATTTAAAAATTGTTGTTTAGAGCTCCTCGTTAGTATAGCAGTGAGTATCTCCACCTGTCACATGGGAGACTGGGGTTCGATTTCCCGACTGAGAGTCAACAGAAAAAAAAGTCTGTTATTGCCAGGCATGGTGGCACATGGCTTTAATCCCAGCACTCAGGAGGCAGAGACAGGCAGAGCTCTGTGACTTTGAGGCCAGCCTGGTCTCCATAGAGAATCCAGGCCAGCTGGGGCTAAAGACCAAAAAAAAATAAAAAATTGTTATTTACAGCAAACCCCAGATAAAATTCAACTACATGTTCTACACAGCTGTCTTGAATACACAGTCACTCATTTCTTTTTTCATTAAGACTCATGAGTAACCATTGTCTGTTCAAAAAATTAGTAATAATGATAATGTTAAATTCTCTTCAACAGCTTTTAGACAATATCAGTTGGTGTCAAGCTTCCCTGAGAATTCCCAATATGGCTTTTTCTCACATATTTCATCTTAAAGGAGATACTAACAACTCCTCTTGCATTACAGCTATTACAATTAGAAGCTGAATTTATTTTTTTAATTTATTTTTATTTTATGTGTATGAGTGTATCACCTGCATGTATGTAAGCACACCCATATCATGCAATGCCTGTGTAAGCCAGAAGAGGGCATCAGATTCCCAGAACTGGAGTTATGGATGGTTATTAGCCTCCATGTTGGTGCTGGGAATTGAACTCAGATCCTCTGCAAGAGCAGCCAGTGCTCTCAACTACTAAGTCATCTCTCCAGCCCCCAAAGTTTTTGTTTTTTTTTTTTTGTCTTTTTGTGACAGGGTCTCCCTGTAGACCCAGCTGGCCTGAAACTCACTATGTAGACCAGGCTGGCCTCAATCTTACAGAGATTTGCCTGCCTCTGCCTCCCAAGTGCTGGGATTAAAGGCATGTGCCACCGTGCCTGGCTTCAAAGTATTCTTAATATAAAACCATTAAATGTAGGATTTTAACTAAAACTAAACAGACTACATGTAAAATAATAAATGTAATTCATATAAATAGTTTTGGTTTGTGTACATGTTGTCATCCATGCTCATTGTACTGTTGTTTGGGCTTCTGCCCAAGCCACACGGACAAACAATAATGGAGCACACACACTTCAACTTACAAAACTAAAGAGGGGGGCAGGATGTTTTTTCTTCTCCCCCTAGGCTTCTTAAGCCCTACTTAAATTTTTTCACATGCAATGATCAAGAGGTGACTCCCAATAGCATGTCACTATGGCCAGTGCTCTCCTGGTAACTCCCCACTGGCATACTGGAAAACACCTGAATAGGGTACATGGAAAGGCTCTGATCCCTTAATAAGATTGGGCTGAGGACCTGCTTGTGTTTTCCCTGAAACCGCATCTGCACCTTTCTAGGTTCCTGGAAGGTGTGTAAACAATGGCACGAAGACCAGCTGATGCACAATTTACTCCACCTCCCTGGTGTTTGGGGATGAAACCTCAAGTTTGGCTATTATGGAGACAAAGGGGCTGGAGAGATGGCTCAGTGATTAAGAGCACTGCCTGCTCTTACAGAAGACCCAGGTTCCGTTCCCAGCACCCCCATGGCAGTTAACAACATCTGTAACTGAAGTTCCAGGGGATCTGATGCCCTCTTCTGACCTCCAAGGGTGTTGCATAATGTATGCAATACACTCATACATATAAAAGTAATAAATATTTTAAAAGGAGACAAAAATGCAAGCATCAATTTTTTGTCAACACTAAGTATTCATAAGGGTGTAGAGGTGAATAATTTCACATGTTCTAGCCTTTAAATTTTTTAAATTATTACTTTTGTTTTATGTATATGAGTGTATTGCTTGTATATATGTAAGTGTATCTGTGTGCCTACAGAGGTCAGAAGAGGGCATTGGATTCCCCTAGAACTGGAGTTACAGATGGTTGTTAGCTGCCATGTGGATGCTGAGAATCAAATCCAGGATCTCTGCAAGAACAGTTAGCTCTTAGCCGCTGAGCCGTCTCTCCAGCCCCAAATTCCAGCCTTTTAAAAAGACTTGTAGACAAGCTCCTTCATATTCACAAGAGAAAACAGTATGGGAGATTATGTGGCTAGTATCCCCCAACTTTTCTTATCCAAAATAATACCATAATAGATTGGGGACCACATGGAGAGTCTGTGTTATCAAATAATCAAACTCAATTCTGGCATAACATTACCCAAAATAATGAGATCCAATTCAAAATTATCTCCAATAGGACAATACACTGGCATGTTGGGGGATAAAACATAAATATGGGCTGCTACAGAGTACTCAACTTGGTGACTGCCTTACAAAAAATAACCCTTTAGAAGGCAAATTATATTCGTACTCCTGATATGGGAACTAAGATGTGTGCGGTTTATAAGAGAACAAAGTGGGTTCAGGCATGTGTATTTGCCCCCTATGTGCTTATGGTGGGAGACAATATTCAAATCCTACACAATGCCACAACTCAGTCCTGTCATATTAGATGTATAAATTGTTACCTACTCTATTGTGTTAATCAGAATAACAAAAATCAATCCATTATGATCATGCATCAGTCCAGTGCAGTATGGATGCCTGGAAATCTTACTGAACAATGGGGACAAATCCACCTTACAGATTCTGAATTCTATATTTAAAAAGATGTTACAAAGAGGAAATCTGGTAAGTTTAATTATTGGCTATTTTTACTATTACTGGAATAATTATATCCATGGCCACATCAGCCATTGCCCTATCCCAAAAAGTTTAGACCCACATGTTTGTAAACAATCTAGTTCAAACCTCTTCTCAGTTATGGCATGCTCAACATGTTAGAGATCTGACTTTTTGAGATGAATTGAATAGTGTAAAGGATGCAGTGTTTTAGATGGGTAATGAATTAGAGAACACCCATACCCAGATGGAACCTCCTTTTCATTATGTCACAACCTACTGTATTACAGCCCCCCCCCTTAAGTATAATAGTAGTGATTATGATTGGAGTTAAGGCTCATGTTTTGGGAGTACAGAAATAACATAATGCAACTTTAGATATCCTTACTGTACAAATGTCTGTCTGTCTATCTATCTATCATCTATCTATTATCTATCTAATCTCTATACATACATGAGAGAGAGAGAGAGAGAGAGAGAACATAGAACAAGGGAAGAAGAGAACACTAACGCATCATTCAGCTCTCATCAGTGAAGCTCCCTCATGCCACAAGGAGCTTCATTTTACTTCATTGGAAGTATAATGACTGGAATTCAGGCTTTTTTAAAAAAATTATTGAGCTTTTGTGTATTTCATACAGAAAATCATCTTCATGCCCCCTTCCCCTTTGGCACCCTCCATAGCCCCCCACTGGAGTTCATACTTTCTGTCATTTGTGTTAAAGTTTAGCATGTAAAGTTAGATTCCCCAGATGTCCCTCAGTGCAAGTTCTAACACCATGATCTAATTGGCTTATCTAGAGTCCCTTCCTTTAAGAAGATCAGCTCATTCTCACCCAGTGGTAATCAGCTGCCAATAATTCTTCAACTAAGATTAGGGCCTGCTGTTCATTTCCACAGTTCTGTGCTGGGTGTTGGTCTGCTTAAGTTTGCTTGGGTCTTGTGTATGCTGACACCATTGCTGTAGGTTCGTATGTGAAGAGTCCCAGGAGCCTGTAGAACTATTTCCATATGATCATGGACTTTCTCCCTGTCTCTTACAATCTTTCCTCCCCCTCTTCTGCAATGATCCCTGAGTCCTGTGTGGGTGGGTTTTAGTATAGGAGTCCTGTCCAAGGACCCAGACTCTGTAGACTCTTATTCTCTTCCTTTTGGCCATTTGTTGCTTTTTGTGTTCCTGGCCCTCTGTTGCATGAGGGAACTTCACTGATGAGAACTGAAAGATGCATTAGTGTTCTCTTCATCCCTTGTGTGATGGTTTAAATGAAAATGTCCTCCATAGGCTCCAAGTATTCAGACATTTTGTCCCCACATGGTGGCACTGTTTTGGGAGGTTTTAGAAGGTGTGGCTATCCTGGAGGAAGTGCATCACTCTCAATTACTGTATTAAGTCACTTTTCTGTTGTTGTGATAGAAACACTAACCAAAGCAATTTATAAAAGAAGAGTTTACTTGAGCTTACAGTTCCAGGGGAATTACAGTCTATCTTGGTGGGGAGGCATGGCAGCAGAGGTGGCTGGAGGAGGAGCAGTGGAAGCTAAGCTCTACATCTTCCAGCAGGCATAGGAAACAAGAGAGTGGCTGGAGATCTGGCAAAGCTTAAGAACTCTCTAAGCCCACCCCCAGTGACATGCGTCCTCCAGGATAGCCACACCTTCTAAAACCTCCCAAAACAGTGCCACCATGTGGGGATAAAATGTCCAAATACTTGAAGCCTATGAGGGACATTTTCATTCAAACCATCACATTCCACCCCCTGGCTCCCATAGGCTCATGACCATATAAAATGCAAAATGCATTTAGTCCAACTTTAAAAGTCCCCATAGTCATTATCAGTCTCAATACTATTCAAAAGTCCACAATCCAAAGTCTATTCTGAAACTCAGGTAAATATTTGAACTGTAAGCCTCTCTAAAATCAAAAGACAAATTACATACTCCCAACATACAGTGGAACCGAATACACATTACCATTCCAAAAGGGAGGACTGGAGGGATAGTAAGGAAATACCGGACCAAAACAAAACCAAAAACGAGCAGGGAAAACATCAAATCCAGTAGCTCCACATTCAACTTCTGGGACTTTACTTCCAAAGGGCTTAGATGGCTCAGTCTCTCTAGCTTTGCTGCATGCAACATATCTCTCTCTGGTGCTGGCACCCCTCCCTGTATGCAGGTCTTCTTGGCAGATGCCTCACAGCTCTGGCATCATGAACTTCTTGGGGTCTCCAATGCCAAAAAGGCTTCACCTTCACAGCTTCACACAATGGCCTATCAAGGCCTTCTTTAGGCAGGGAAACCCCTGCTGCATGCTGCCTGGCCTCAGTGGCTCTCTGAAACCTTGAAGAACTGATGACCCCTTCACCCTTACATCTTTCGTGCCTCTAAAGCCAGCATCAGGTGAATGACAATGCCAAGTTTGACTGCAAGTTTGCGATGGTCTCAAGCCTGCTCTATCCATTTTAGAAGCTTTTTTCTCCAGTGGTCCCTTCAGCATTTTCCTTCCACAAGTTGGAGGCTTAACTGGGTGTGGTCTTGCCCAGGAGGCACTCTCTTCTTTGTTTAAGTTTGAATTTCTAGGCCCCTCCTTAATTACTTTAATTTCCTTAATCACTTTAATCTCTTTATCAATGGGATCCTCTCCATCACATGCCTGGGCTCCAACAATTATCTTCCTAGTGCTCTTTTTCAATCCAAACTGCATTTCTTTCTGCCCCATTTTCTCTCTTTCACTGTAGATCTGCATAATATTCACCATTAATAGCCACACCACCATTAGGCTGTCTTAAAATTTCTTCCACCAGAGAAATTAGTCCATTGCTTTTCAACTTAGCCTGAGGCAAGCTTTTAGGTTGAGGGCAGACTCCAGCCAGACTCTGCCAAAATATCCCAAGTGCTGCTTAAGTCCTTATTTCCCTCTGGAACGACATTGTTCTCATCACTACTTTCTTCCAGGGGCCTACTAGAATGGCCTGTTAAGCTCTGCTTACAGCAGTCAACCACTTTTCTAGCCCAAACTTCCAAAGTCTTCCACATTTCTTCAAAACCCCATATGGTCAGGTTCTTCACAGTCAATACCCCACTTCTGGTACCAATTACTGTATTAGTCACTTTTCTGTTGCTGTGATAGAAACACTGACCCAAGCAATTTATAGAAGGAAGAGTTTTTTTGCACTTACAGTTCCAGGGGAATTACAGTCCGTCATGGCAGGGAGACATGGTGGCTGGAGGTGGCTGGATCAGGAGAAGCTAAGCTTCCACATCATCATGCAAGCACAGGAAGCAAGAGAGCAACTGGAGATTTGGCAAGGCTTAAGAACTCTCTAACCCCCCCCCAGTGATGTGCATCCTCCAGGATAGCCACACTTTCTAAAACCTCCCAAAACAGTGCCACCATGTGGGGACAAAAATGTCCAATACTTGGAGCCTATGGGGGACATTTTCATTCAAACTATCACATCTTGCTCTGTATTCTGTGAGCCTTGGGTGTAGAGGTTGCATACTAGATGTTGCACTTAGGCTTGGGCAATTCACAGACCACCTGTGTGTGTGACCAGTTGTGGAACTCTGTAACAATCTCTCTCTTAAAAAAGAAGCTTCTGGGGCTGGAGAGATAGCTCAGCGGTTAAGAACACCGGTTGTTCTTGCAGAAGACCTGGGTTCGAATTGCAGCACCCACATGGCAGCTAACAATTGTCCATAACTCCAGTCCCAGGGGATCTGACAGCCTCTTCTGACCTCCGCAGGCATTACCTACATGCAGGCAATACACACATACACATAAAATAAAAAATTAAATTTAAAAAAAAGGAAGCTTCTTTGATGGGTGGTGACTGGGAAACTTGTCTACAGATTTAAGGATCCATATTACATTTGTCTAGGGATGTGACAGCCTTGGAGTTTTCTCTAAGATCTATGACTTCTCCAGCCATGTGTATTTGGCTAGGTTTATAGTACAACACAATGGGTTGGTTTTAAGTCCAATTAGGTAGCTGTTGATTACCCCTAAGATAAAAGTGCCACTACTGCACCAATGTCGTTTGATGTGCTGGTCACTGATGTAGTTTTTAGGTCTTGAAGCTGGAGTTGTGTGAGCCCCTGGAACTTGTTTGACCTTGGAGGGCAAGGAACAAAATATTGTCCCTTCAAGTCCTTCTGACCAGATTAGTACAGGTCTCAAAGTCTGGCTATTAAACATCCAAGGTTAGTTACACCAAACTGGTACTTTTAATTACCATGTGCTATGTAGACAGAGCTTGGGCAAAACCCAAGCATTTTAAAATAAACCTTAATGAGACATCCTTAAACTAGTTGACTAAGCTATGACCTTAGAAATTTAAAGATCTTTTTCTCATGCTTGATAAATCATAACAAATCTACATAGGCCTCCATCATTTGCTTAGGCTTTCTCATTTTTAACAAAATACCTCCATTCCTGTATCCTTCTAACATCTTAACATTCCCTTTTTTAATAACCATGAGACATAATAACATTAACAAATAAACTTTCCATCTGTTGTGACAATTCTTTTCTGGGCACCAGCTGTGGGGGCTCTCCCTCCCCTCGTGGGTCATTGGCCACCGATCCACAAGGACAAAGGGAGCAGAAGCAAGGAACGGGGTCAGGACAGCCAGTGAGCACTGACAGAAGAAAGCCCTTCCAGGGAGGCAGATTCAGCAATACAGCTCCAGACTCAGTGAAACAGCTCTGTTTATTCAGTGAGGGTTAGGGAAAATACAGTGTGGAAGCAGCAGCCAAAGTTTCAGCTGATAGATGATCATAGTATACTTTATTTACATGTAGTAGAGGGATCCTATCATCCAACTATGGGGCAATGCCTAATTATCATATAGAAAAAACCTGGGGGTAGTTTTTACTCCAGGTAACTATGCCAAAGGTCATGTTCCAAATAAGGTCAGGCATCTGTGCTTGGCGGCACTTTTCAGGTAAGTCAGGCAGGGAGCCCCTGCTGAGAAAGGAGCCAACCTTAACAGCAGGGTTCCCCAAGAGTTGGACCATCAATTGATGTTCTCCCTTACCAGCTTGTATGGTGCTCTCCAAAGCTATGAGAGCTAGCGTTCAGGGGAGGTGGCTTCCAGGTCATTGCCAGCTCTGTTGGTCCAAATCCTGTGTCCAAAGTATGTCTTCAGCAACAGGGTCTTACAATCAAGTTCTGGAAGGCAATCAAGGACTGTGGCAATAGTCTGTGTAATTTTGGGAGTCTCTTGAACTACCCTGGCCAACAACTCAAAGGAAGGTTTCTCCTGTCTGGCACTGTTTCTTATTATGTAGCCTTCAGCTATACTCATGGACTCATGTAGAGATATCGTATGTGTAATTTTTCAGCAGGTTCTTGGACTAATACCATTCCCTCTGGTTTTTTTATACTAGCTAGGCACTATTTATCTCTCATCTTTCTCTCCCTGTCTTATCTTCCCTCCCTGCCCTCCCAATTTAAAGTGTTCCCATTTTCCCCATTTCTACCTTGATAATTTCTGTATGCTATGGTCCCATCTCTCTTGAGCTCCTTCTTCCCCTTTATTCCCATGTTTACTTGCATATCCCTCCTCTCCTTCCCATTTCACTATCCCCTTTTAACACATTTCTCCCTTAGTAACACCTGTCTCCTACTATTCTTTTTCTCCCGGGTTCCTTCTTTCCCTTTACCTCCCTGGTTCCCTTCCATTTTCCTGCTTCCTGCAGTTACATCAGGATATGCACTCACTTATAAGGATTTGGTGCTAGGATCCACAAATGAGGGAGAACATATTTCATTTTTCTGAGTCTGTAATTACTTTACTTAGTATAACAGATTCTAGAGCCATTTACCTGCTAATTTCATTATTTCATCTTTCTTAACTGCTGAGAACTCCATTGTGTAAATGTACATTTTTGTTAACCACTCCTCAGTTGAGGGGCACTTAGGATGCTTCCATCTCTTAGCTATTGTGAAAAGAGCAGCAACAAACGTGATTGTACAAGAGTCTCTGCAATAGGATGAGTCCTTTGGGTGTATGCCAAGGAGTTGTATAACTGAGTCAATTGGTAGGTTCATTTTTAGTTTTTTAAGAGTTCTCCATGCTGCTTTCCATAGGGGTTGCACAAGTTTTCAATTCCACTAGCAGTGAATGAGTGTTCCCCTTTCTCCACATACTCACCAGCATTTGGTGTCATTTGTTCTTGATCTTAGTCTGATTGGGGTAAGATGAAATCTTAAGGTTGTTTTTAATTTGCATTTCCCTAATTACTAACGATGTTCAACACTTCTTAAGATGTTTATTAGCCATCTTTATTTCTTCTTTTGAGAACTCTCTGTTCAGATTCTTAGCCCATTTTTTAATTGGGTCATTTGCTTTCTTGATTGTTTTTTTGAGTTCTTTATATATTCTGGATGTTAAACCTGTCAGATGTGTCACTGGTGAAGATTTTTTCCCACTCTGTCAGTTTTCTCTTCACTTTGTTTCTTTTGCTGTACAGAAGCTTTTTAGTTTAATGAGGTCCCACTTGTTGATTGTTGACCTTAATTCCTGAGCAACTGGTGTCCATTTAGAAAGCGCTTTCCTACACCTATATCTTGTAGGTTACTGCCAATGTTTTCTTCTAGCAATTTCAGAGTTTCCAGTTTCACATTGATGTCTTTGATGCATTTGGAATTGACTTTTGTGCAAAATGAAAGATAAGGATCTAGTTTTATTCTTCTACAGGTGGAGATCCAGTTTTGCCAACACCATTTGTTGGAGATGCTATCTTCCCTCCATTGTATGTTCTTTGCACCTTTGTCAAATATCCGGTGGCTGAAATTGCATGTACTCAGGTTGGGTCTTCAATGATGTTCCATTGATCTATGTATCTATTTTTGTGCCAGTACCATGCTGTTTTTATAACTATAGCTCTGTAGTGTAGTTTGAGATCTGGTATAGTAATCCTCTCATCATTGCTCTTTGTGCTCCGTGTTGCTTTGTATATCCGGGGACTTTTGTGGTTCAAATTTAAGGATGATATTTTTCTAATTCTGTGAAGAATGTCATGGGGATTTTTATTGAGATTGCATTGAATCTATATATTGCTTTTGGTAGGATGGTCATTTTCACAATATTAATTCTTCCAATCCATGAGTATGGGAGGTCCTTCTGTCTTCTGGTGTCTTTCTCAATCTCTTTCTTTTAAAGATTAAAATTTTCATTGTAGAGATCTTTAATGCTTTTGGTCAGGTTTATTCCAAGATACTTTTTTTTGCAGCAAGATAGATAGATAGATAGATAGATAGATAGATAGATAGATAGAGGCTATTGTGAATAGGAGGATTTCCTTGTACTCTTTCTCTGATTGCTAGTTACTGGTATATAAAAAGACTACTGATATTTGTAGATTAATTTTGTAACCTGCCACTATATTGAAAGTGTTGATCGGTTCTAGGAATTTCCTGAAATTTTTGGCATCTCTTACATATAATATTCTATCATCTGCAAATATTGTATCATCTGCAAAAGGGATAATTTGACCTGTTCTTTTCCAATTAGTACTCCTTTAATTTCCTTCTCGTCTTATTGCTCTAGCAAGAGTTTCAAGCACTATATTAAAAAGAAATGGGGATAAGTGGACAGCCCTGACTGGTTCCTGATTTTAATGAGAATGCTTCCAGTTTTTCTCCATTTAGAATGATGTTGGCTGTGGGTCTGTTGTATATAGTTTTAGTTATGTTGAGGTATGTTCCCTTGTTGTGCCCAGAGAACGGACCCCCAAGAATAACCACGGAATCCAGAGGGCATGCAAGAACAAAGTCTTTATTCGGGCTTAAGCTCGGGCTCTCAGACCTCACCAACGCAATGGATCTGTGCTGAGAGCCCCGATTGCAGGGGGAGGAAGCCTTTTATAGGTTTTAGACCAAGGCAGGAGGGGAACAACAGAGTTACATCTTGATTGGTCCGAGGAGCCCGCACGCCAACACACTTCTGAATTGATTGGTTACAAGGGATGCAGTCCTGGGGATTTCTTATTGGCGGGTGCTACCCTCAGAGCTATAGAATGTGCTGACTTATCTATGAGGCCAGAAGTCTCTGTTCTTACCTTATAAGGCTGCTATATGCCTGGGCCTGCTTGATCTATAGCCTCCTGGGGTGGGGGTAGTAGGTGGAGATTACAACATGCCTGGACAGGTCCAGGCTTGCCTGAAGCAACTAGTCAAAATGGGGTCAGTGCAGTTTGTCCTCTCAGCCTAGCAATCAAGCGGTTTACAGAAGCAAGAAAGAGCCATTGTTCCTAAAGAGGGGCAGGGGTCTCAGGAGTCCAGGGCAGGGGGCCACAGAGGAGGGTTTCACACCCTCCTGTTAGAATTCAGACTTTTAATCCCTGAACATGGTTCAAAAACCAAGTCATTGTTTTTATTACTTTTCCTCATTGTGACTGTTGTAATTGTACCTTTTCTCTTTTGTGCAGTCTGCAGAACTGCACTAACCACTAGCAGTCAGATCAAGGCTCTTCAACCAAAAATTACCATGAGTGCTCTCTTACAACAAATAAAAAGTCGGAGACATTGAAGAGCATCAGTCTGACCTGTCAAAAGCATGGTTGGCATGTGTGCAAAGTCACCACTGGCCAGCATGTCTGATGGCAGAGCCAGATAGGCACGTATGCAGATGCAGGTTCTGAAGTGCAGTGTCCTTTGTGTTTACACTTTTAAAAATCTATGCCTTATTTACACTGTTGTGTGAACATTTTCTCTATACCTTGTAAACAGGCCACATTTTGTTGTTAATAGTTTCCTGAGTCTCTGAAGAGAAATGACCTTTGATTTGCCTACCTTTTGTTCTCAATGCTTGCTTACAGCACTCCATTCCTGAGAATAAACTTTGAAAATTAGAGATTCTTTGTTCTATGGAACAGGGAGCCTCCTGATCCCCAGCTTTCTTTAAGTGTCTCGTGTAATATCTTATTATATATCTGCACCATCTCTCTTCTTTATCCACCACCACCCAGCCACGCAGGATGTACTACTACAAAGACACACTTGCCTCCCATGCCTGGATTCTGTCCTAGCGTATGCCTCCTGGGGTCAGTGGCTGAGACACCAAGGCCTCCCTTGCCTTCCATTCACTCACTCTCTTCAGAGGTCCCTGGTGCATAAGCTGTAGCTCATTCATCTGTGTTTAGCACTTAGCATAGCACACAGCTCAGCAATCAATAAAATAAAGCGCAGAATAGTGACTGCCTCACGGACAAGTGCATTCTCTCCATCCCGTGTCCAATAAAAACCACTAGTGTATCTTTCCAATTAGATCTCTGAGCATTTCTGAGCATAGGGAGAAGACACAGTATCTAATGCAATGTCCACTAAAACCTCCCTCAGGATGATACTGCTGAGGGACGGGAGCCAGGAGCAGCTGGGAACAAGGGTCTTGCTTGCAAGAGGGGCTGACCTGGGGACCTTGGAGCCAGGGCCTGTGATGGGGGAAAAGTAAATCTGGGGACCCTGGAATGAGGTTCATGTGTGCTTCTTGACAAACTTATCCAACCCTCTGCCAGTCTGCTCTTGGAGGAAACAGACTGTTGTTTCCCTTGCTGATATCGGGGAAATCCTAGAAGCCTCAGACTTTGTCTCTCCTGTCCAGGGAAGGAGGAAACTGAGGCAAGACAGGGATTCTAATTCTTCCCTCTGCCAAATCTAAAGAAAATGTGAGCTCAAACTATCAGCAAAAAGAGCTCAGCTGCATGTGTCCTGCTTTAGGGACTTAAGGAATTAAGTCTCCTGTGGCTGAGGCTGTGACCATCTCTGTGAAAATCAAAGCCCCAGGATGCTTGTTATGGTTTGAATATGAAATGTCCCCACAGGCTCATGTACTGGGGACTGTGTTCCAGTTGATGGGCTTTGGGAAGTGACTGGATCCTGAGGACAGTGACCTGATTCTTTATGGATTCATCATGTAGTGGTATTATTTGAAGGTAGTAAAAAGCAGGAAGTAGGGGCCTAGTTGGAGAAGCAGGTCACAAGGGGCATGGGCATGCTCAGAATGTAATCTTGTCCCTTGTCTCTGTCTGTTCCTACTTTCTGGCCACCAGATGAGAAACTTTGCTTCACTTCTGTGATGTTCTACCTCAACAGCCCAGAAACAATGAAGTCAGCCAACATAGACCATTACTACTGTAACGTGAGTCCAAATACATCTTTCCTCCTTAAGTTATTTATATGAGGAATTCCATCACAGAAAAAGTGACTAATATGGTTCTATAGGGAACCACAAGAGAGCAGCTACAGCTGCCATGGGGTTCAGTAGCCTTCCAGACTGTGACAAGCTCCAGAGGACAGAAGAGTAGGCAGGTGTCCCTGCCTTCAGAAGTAGTCCCACTTCCTGTGACTGAGGAAGCATCCCATCCTACCAAGCCTGTTTCCTACTGGGGGGGGGGGTTGTAAATTAGGATTAAGATCCACATAATCCACATAATGCTCTTGGCAGTCTGTGCCCATGGCAAAAAGAACCCATTACTATCGCTTCTATCATGTGTCACTAGGGTGCCAGGCACCGTGTCGTTGAGCACTTTCTATGCATTCCTTCATTAAGTCCTTTTACCTGCACTATAAAATTAGCTACTTTTGCCAGGCACGGTGACGCACACCTTTAATTCCAACACTCGGGAGGCAGAGGCAGGCGGATCTCTGCAAATTCAAGGCCAGCCCAGTCTACATAGTAAGTTCCAAGCCAGCTGGGGCTACAGGGAGACCCTGTCTCAAAAAGACCCGCTCCCCCCAAAATTAGGTTCTTTTCCACAGATGAGAAACAGAAGCTGGAGAGTAGAAATAACGTGCCAGAGGTCATCTGACTGATCAAAGGCAGTTCTGGGATTCTTGAGGTTGGGTTCCCAAACAGCTGATTTTTTAAAAAATTGTTACAGGGCTAGAGATTGAACCCAGGGTCGCATGAATACTGGGCAAGTGCTCAACCACCGAGCGGTATCATGAACCCGAAACATTTGCTTTTAACTCTGATCTCTCTTCCCTCTAAACGTGCTCGAGGGCACCACCATAGGTGAATTTTCTTTTTGAATTTATTTTTTACGTGTATGACTATTATGCCTGCATGTTAAGTGCACCTGTGTCATGCAGTGCCTGTAGAGGACAGAGGAGGGTGTCAGATACCCTGGAACTGGAGTTATCCAGTTACAGACAGCTGTTAGCTGTCACATAGGTGCTGGGATTCAAATCCAGGTCTTCTGAAAGAACAGCACCCAACTATTTTTTTTTAATTCTGTATGTGGGGGGGGCAGGTTTGTGCATGTGAGAGAAAATGCTAGGAGAGGTCAGAGGCATCAGATCCCTCTGGTGAAGTTACAGGCAATTGTGGGTGCTTGGAATCAAACTCGGGTCCTCTGCAAAAAAAATTAAGTGCTCTTAATTGCTGAGCCATCTCATAAGATATTATGATATTATTCAATACTAGCTGGGTGTGCTAGCACACTTTAAAAAAATTATTGGCCAGGTGTAATGGTGCATGACTTTAATCTCAGCACTCAAGAGGCTGATCTACATAGGGAGTTCTAGATCAACCAGTCCTACATGGTAAGACCCTATCTCAAAAAATTTATTATTTTGGGGTGGGGCACGCCCGTGCACATGAAAGTCAGAGGTCCCAAGGATCAAACTCAAGTTCTAAGGCCTGGCAGCTAGCGTGATGCTAGCTGACCCCGCTAGCTGACCCACTGAACCATCTCACCAGCCCAGTAGCACACACTTGCAATCTTGACACTTGGGAGATGAAAGCCAGTCAATCAGGAGTTCCAGGTCACCCTTGGCTACATATGAAGTTCAATGTCAGCCTGGGCTACATGAGACCCTGTCTGAAAAAAAAAAAAAAAACCAAGGGGCTGGAGAGATGGCCTCAGCGGTTAAGAGCACTGACTACTCTTGCAGAGGACCCAGGTTCGATTCCCAGCACCCACATGGCAGCTACGAACCATCCTTAACTCCAGTTCCAGGGGAACCCAAAGCTCTCTTCTGACCTCTGCGGCATCGCATGACACGGGTGCAGTCGCATACATGCAGGCAATGCACTCATACACATAAAAAAGAAAATTACAAAAATAACCAAAACAAAATATAATCCCATACAATAATGGCTAGTTACATAAGATGATGAGTTTCATGTTTTAAAGGGATACTTTCCTCTTTGGCAGGAGTTTCTGGATTCAGGTGAGATCAGGGACCCTGCAAGGCTTCAACTCTTCTTTAATCATCATGGATCTTGAGGCAGATTTCTTTATACCTCTTTTCAAGACTGATACTGCTATGCACAGCTTAGACTTTTCTACCATCCCCTCAATGCACTACTAGCCATTCCTCTTCAGAGACAGGGTCTCGTGTTGCCCAGGCTGGCCCTGAACCTGCAGTTCTCCCTCGGCCTGTCAAGTAGCCAGGACTATGGGTCCACCCCATTGTATGTGGCTGCATTCTAGTTTCTCAAAGCCACAAGACTGCCACCTAAGGTCACCCATCCCACCCCTGCTGCTGAAGACTGGAGAAGAGGCTCACACAGCTCCTCATCCCTCAAGAGCTTGCTGGGAAACTCAGGTGTTACCAGGTCACTTGGCTGGGATCTAATCCGTGTCACCAACTGGTCAGCTGCTCAGGAGCAAATGTAGCACCCTACAGATGTTGTTGGCTGTATTAACAAGGCAGCGTGTTGGCACCCCAGCCTCACTGGTCTGCTTACCATGTAAGGCTGCTGCACTTGAGTGGGTGCATGTGTGTGAACACGTGGTCACCTGTGCAGGTGCACTCTCGCATGCCTGCTTGTGTGCAGGTGCACTCTCTCTCCTGTGTGTGCAGTGTCTGTGTGCAGAGGTCAGAGGTTCATTTCATATCACGTCTCCATTTAAAAATTTTATTTTTATGTGTATGAGTGTATTGCCTACATGTTAAGTGCACTTGCATCATGCAATGCCTGCGGAGGACAGAAGGGAGCGTTGGATCCCCTAGAAACTGTGGAGTTACGGTTGTTAGTCACCATGTGGATGCTGGGAATAGAACTAGGGTCCTCTGCAAGAGTGCTCTTAACCACTGTGCCATCTCTCCAGGTCCCAGGCTGTCACGCCATCTCCAATGAAGCCCGTGTGAGATCCTCTGTGGGTTGAGGCTGGAACTTCAAGGAAGGTTGCCTCTTGGAATTGGTTGTGATAAGAAACATGCAGTGTACCTGGCACACTCTCTTCACTCAAGCTATGCACTCATCCTGTTATACCTCCTTTACTGAATGTAATAGAAATAACACCCTGTATTTTTACTCCACGGCCATTTCTTATAAAACGGCCTCTGGGGGCTTGGATTGGACCCTTAATACTCAGGTAATAGGATCAGAAAAATATAATTCTAAAGCTCTTAGTGAGAAGTGACTAGGCAGAGTTAATGCTGGAAAGTCCAGGGAATAATAGATTTCTAGAAGAAAAATGTAGATAGATAAATATAGATAGAAGAAGGGTTTCTTGTTATTCATTACAATTCACGGATAAATTGGTAAGATCAAGACCACCTTGGTGTCTTTTGATAAACAATCAATAAGAGAGCATTAAAGAGCAAATATAGAAGGTATTTTAAAATTGGTAGGATAAGAGAAAAGTATGGTTTCATGGATCCCTAACATGAGATAGCCTTTTTGGGACTTATAGAGTTAAACTAACTTAGAAGCCCTGTGGCCCACTACAAACAAGCAAGGAATGTTATCAGATCGTTTAAAAAGTAACAACCTGGCACCACTGGTGTTGGAAGTGCTTAATGGGGTGCTTAATGAATCAAGGCCATCTTGACCTGGGATTACAAAGCCGAGCAGAATCTTAAGTGTGTGAGAAAGGCTGACAGTTAAACAAACACAGAAAAACAGGAATTTACTGTCTAGTGTCAGGTTGATAAGATAGAGAGATATGTTGGCAAAATTATGTTTTACTTTCACCTCTGGAACTGTGAATCTTAGCATGACTGTTCTGCGTTTTTTTGTAATCTTTGCTGTATATATTTCAAACCTTGCAACTGTGAAAATTACACTCAGACTTTCATCAAGCTCCTTTTGCGTCTGTTTGTCACTCACCGACTCCTTGTCCACCCTCTCGACGACCCTGTTCCCATCGGACTGAACTGCCCCGGTCTGGGCTGGTCCGTTGCACCAGGCCCCCTTTTTGAGACAGGTTTTACTCAACTCTGGTTGGACTATTATTCACTGTGTAGCCCAGGCTATCCTGGAACTGGTGGCAATCCTGTCTCCTGAAAGCTAGGGTTAACGGTGTGTGTCCCACATCTGGCTTTGAGCTAACTTATCAGGAAGCTTTCCTCTCTCCATCTAGCCTCAAAGTGGCAGATGGACTGAAGGAAAATGTGAGATTCAAACTATCTCAGAGGAATCTCCTTCCCCACTGATGTTTAAAGTATGAGCCAGCTTGTGTCAGTGCTGCCTTGGCTGGAGCTGAAGAGACAGACTGGATGACCTCTAGCTAGTTCTCCAAGCCAGTAAGAGATGCCTGTCCACTGGCCTCAGCAAGAGACACTACCTGTCACAAAAAGCCTGGGAATAAGTGTTTAGCGTGTGGGCTCTCATGACTTAAAAATGACAAAGCAAAACTCGAATGGGAAAGGAACAGCTTTGACCCATTTTGATGTGTCACGTGGGAGCCTGTGCAAAGGGAACTCAGGAGGCCACTTCAGACTGGTTAGGGCAGGGCAGATGCTTGTGTGCCCAGTGCAGGCTCTGAATGAGGTCAGTGAGCAGCGACGTGTCAAACTGAGGAATGAGTCTAGCTGCCACTCCTCATGGGATCCTGAAGGGCTGCTGGCCCTGGCTATATGTTTACTAATTTCTTAAAAATGCACCGTGGCCAGCCTAGTTTTACTTAATGCCTAATAAAGGGAAAAACTGTTTACATAGCACCCATGGGCCTGACACTGAACAGCTGAAGCTAGCAAGATCCTTGGCACTTTCAAAGATAACACAAACCAGCAGCCTGGGAGGAAAACAATTGCTTTAGAAGTATCCCAGGTGCGGTGGCAGCAGCTGACACCATGTTAAGACAAAATCAGAGCTGAGGGGGAAAGGCCCATACTGCATACTTGGTTTCTGGGCTTTGTTGCATAATGTGCTCAGGATAAATGGGGAAGGCGGTGTGCAATTCATGTGCGCTTCCAGTTCAGGTATGTTTCTATATATAAACCCTCCCTGTTTAACATTCTCCCCATGGGACATCAGAAGCTGGAGTCAAGGGCCAGAGTCTCCCTCAGCTCCTGCTTCCACTCCCTAGGTCTCACTCCCATCCTTGCTTAGGCGAGTGCTAGATTTTTCTATCAAAGGACTTGTCACCAGGGTATTTTCTTTCCAGTCTCCCTGGCTGGTAAGATGCTCTGCAGTGACTGATAGGCTAGGCTCTCTGGCCTGCTGGTGACTGCCCTCCATGGATGGTGACTGTGCTGACATGACAGGCCATCTATGTCAGAGGACAGGTTCTAAGTCTCAGGGTGACACCGCCATGACCAAAGGCACACAATCACATGTTCCTAGGGCATCCCCTGTGCAACAGTGTCGCGTCTTTATCTCCTCGCTTTTTCAACTTAAGTGAGATCATCTTTAGTTAGAAACTGAAGCTCAAGCCAATGAATTTTATCTAGCAGTTAAGAGGCAAGGCAAGGATTTGAACTCATAACCACCATTCTACAGTGCTTCCTCACTCACAAGAGCTGTGCTGGGTGGCCAAGCTCACCTCTCCTCACTTTGGGAAGCACTTGGTGGCCTTCCACACCTGACACAAAGCTCATGTCTCAGAACTGTAGTGTATTTGCCTTCATTTTTTCTAGCACAATTCTGAAGGTGTAAGTTTCTACTACAACAGTAAGGCAGTATTTTCCAGCAGTGTCCATGGCTTTGGAGGTAGACCATGCAATGATTATTTCTACCTTTTTGATCCTGGACACATTACTGATTCCTTTGGAGGCAACTCTCTCATCTATAAAACAGGCCTGATGCCACCTAGAGTGCTGTGAGGTAACTGAAGGCTAGTTCTCCCTTTTCCTTCCCTGGCCAAGGGGATCTACTTCCTCTTTGCCTGCAGCTCTTCTGCTTACCAACCCCATGCTTACCAGTGTTGGTCAGCTTTTTGCTAGCCAATACTTTCACATACTCCCAGTAAGAGTGACTGTCCCTCCTAACATCTTGAGGGCAGAGCTTCTCCAGGGAGCTCACCTTCAGCAACAGAGCTCTCCTGACTCCAGAGCCAAGCTCTTCCAACTACTTCATTCTAACATACTACAGCTCAGGCTAGCCTCAAATTCTTTGTGATCCTCTGACCTGAGTCCCCCATGCTGGGATTACAGGTGTAATCCAGCACACCCAGCAGTGTATTACTTATGTATCACCATTATTTAGTCAACTGAAACAATTGTGAAGGCTGCAGGAATGAGGGGGAAGTTGGCTAAAGAAAAGCAACTGTGACCTTGTAAAACCCCATTCTAAACAGAGAACTATGGATCATATGAAAACAGACAAAAAAATAATTGAGAGGATTTGGGGAACTGCCAATTCCCTTCTCTCAATATTCATTAATATTCAATTTCTTTCAATTTACAAAGTGTACACCGTAAACCAAATCTGATGAGGACGCTGACTTGGACTGCATGCTCACACCATCCCTGCTCACTGCCCTCATTCTGCCTGCTGTGCCTCTGATGGGCTCAGCTCAGGGACTTGGATCAGCTTTCCTTGGCAGAAAGGACCACATGAGGCTGGGAGGGGGGAGTTTTGTCTTAACAAGACCCTGGGGTAGACGGTGGGAAGGCGGCTCTTCATACTGTACTTTTTTTTTTGTCTTTTTGAGACAGGTTCTTCCTGTAGCCCCAGCTGTCCTGGAACTCACTATGTAGACCAGGCTGGCCTTGAACTCAGAGATCCGCCTGCCTTTGCCTCCCAAGAGCTGGGATTAAAGGGGTACGCCACCACTGCTGGCCATACTGTACTTTTAGCAGGTGCCACTTTTCACTGAGCTCAGCTGGGGCAGCAGCTATCTTGATCACTTCGCCTACAGTGCCCTCTTGTGGCACACCTGCACCACAGTACATAGCTGGCTAACAAGGGGTCTGGAGCAGGCAAACCATTTTGGAGGCACGGAACAGAACATGAGTCAGACTGCACATTTACATGTCTGTCCTGGGAGAGAGAAATGTCCATCACTTGAAAGGGTCAAGTATCTAAGAACACGCAGGAAACCAAGGCCAATAGCATAAGCAGTTTCTATCCATGTACTGATCACCATGCCAGACAGTGGCACACAGCTCAATGCGGCTTCTCAAAGAGATATTCAAGATCTGGGGCATGCAGTCTCTGCTCTTTGTTTTTGTTTTTGGTGAAGTCTCTCAGCAGTTCCATGATTTCATTTTCAAATATTTCTGGGGCTGGTTTTGCTTCTGTAAGAGAAGAGTGGGCAGAAAGAATAATGCCATAATCAACACACGGAAAAAGACAAGTCTAAAGCAGGGCATGGGGGCTCACACCTGTAGTCCTAGCACTTGAGGCTGAGGCAGGAGGATCAACACAAGTTTGAGGCCAGCCTGGGTTACAAAGTGAGTTTCAGGTTGGCCTGGACCAATGTAAGAACTTGTCTTAAAAAACACAAACAGGCTGGGCGTGGTAGCATACCTTGAATCCTAGCACTTTGTCCTGCAGAGGCAGGCAGATCTGTGAGTTCAAGGCCAGCCTGGTCTATACAGTGAGTTCCAGGCCAGCTGGGGCTACAGGGAGACCCTGTATCAAAAAGACCAAAAAAAAAAAACAAAACCCCAAACCCAAAAAAACAAAAACGGGGCTGGAAAGATAGCTCAGGGATTAAGAGCACTGGCTGCTCTTGCAGAAGTCTGGGGCTGGATTCCTAGAACCCACGTGGTGGCTAACCACCATCCATAACTCCAGTTCCAGGCGATCTGACCTTTGTAGGTATTTCACAACATAGGTGCACTTACATACATGCAAGCAATACACTCATACACACAAACAAGAAAAACAAAAACAGGCTCAGAGGTCACACACGTGCACACACAAATAAAAATAAAATGAATCTTAAAGAAAAAAAAAATTTGTGGGTTGGAGAGATGTGTTAAGAGTATTTTCTGCTCCTGCAGAGGACCCAGGTTTGACATTCTCCATACCCACAAGACAGCTGACAACTGTACCTCCAATTCCAGGGGATCCAATTCCTTCTTCTGGCCTCCAACGGCACCAACTACTCACATGGTACACAGAGAAAACACATATACATAAAATAAAAATAAACCTAAAAAAAAGATTTGTTAAAAAAAAATCTAAAAACAAATCAAAAAAAAAAAAAAACAAACACAAAACAACCCCCCCCCACCCAAAAAAAAGAGACAACCTGCCAAAACTTGGAACTTTGGCATTGGCCAAGAACTACAGATGGATAAACAGACCATGGACCATCTACATGCCTCCTCTAAACATATTCTAGGATATACCAGGGTTGGCAAACCCTCTTGGCCTCTATTTGTAAATAGTTTATGGACTGCTCCTCCCATTTGTTGGCATATGATCCAGACTGCTTTTGTATTACAATGGCAGAGTTAAGGAGTCACAGCAGAGCCCATATGGCCACTAGATGAAAAGATTTACTATGTGGTCTTTGGTAAACAAAGCTTGCACAATCTTGGCTGCACTGCTTTGCTTTGCATTTGGCCTCAGATGTCTTTTGGGCACAATACTTCCTCCTTATCTGTGGCTGATAGTCACAGAATCAGTTACCTTGGGTCATCTACAGTCTGAAAATATTAAATAGTATTCTAATCTCACACCATCCTGCTCTGTCCACCTTGCATAGGAATCACCCTTTGTCCCATGTATCCATACTATATATGCTACCCACCCAACCAGTCACTTAATAGGCACCTCAGTTTTTTGAATAGAATGACTGTGGCAATATGTCAGGCTTGTGTTCAAGTAACTATGCCTTTCTTACTCAGTAACAGTCCTGAAGCATGAGACTTGTGATGCAAAGAAGGCACCAGGACATAGGCATGGAAGGGTTAACTCTGGTACTCTGTGGCAACGTTGCAGGGTATGTGGGGAAAAACAAGATCTATATATGGCTTGGTATCAGCCAGTTTCAGATATCCACTCAGTGTCTTAGAATGAATTCCTTACAAATAAGGGGAGGCTTGTATGTTTCCTCTTTCATTCTGTTTCTGTAATGCTAGAACTCGAACCCAGGGCCTCATGCATGCTAAATATATATTCTACTACTGAGCTACACCCCCCCCGTCCTCTCCTAATTTTTACATTTCTTGAGACAAAAGCGCTACTTTATCAGTTAGATCCTTCTTGTAAGTGACAGAAATTATCTCTAGTAAACTTTTAAGCAAAAAAGGAATTTACTGGAAGAAATTAGGTCCACAGAAGGAACATGAACCTACAGAAGCAGATGTTAGTGGACAGGGAACACAGAACAGAAAAACAAGAATGCAACCTTGGTGCCTGCAGGAGTTGGGAGCACACTGTTATCTCCAATCCTTCTGCCCACAGAGACATTTATATACGATGCCAATTACCAGCAATGCCTCCCTTCAGCAAAGCTTAGGTAGTGTGCTCTGAAACAGCCTTTTGGTTGAAATTAAACATAATGCTGGAAAGAATCCCTGAAACTAAGTCAGACTCCCTCAACACAGGGCCTGGTATCCATTGAGTATTTGTTTGAGTTTTTTGTTGTTTTTTTTTTTAAATTTTTTGTGTATGCAGGCTTATATGCAGAGAGAGAGAGAGAGGGGGGGGGAAGGGAGAGGGAGCGCAACAGCATGTGCACGCTTGCTTATATGCCACAGTGTGCATGCTGAGGTCAGAGGACAACTTCTGGGAGTTGGTTCTATCTTTCCACCTTGTTTCTGAGGCAGGGTCTCTCGCTTCTGCACTTGGTGTGTTCTGGGCTAGTTGGCCCATGAACTTCCAGAGGCTTTTCCTGTCTCTTCCTCCCATCTCAATGAGAAGTGCTGGGATTAGATATGCACCACTGTGTCCAGTTTCTTACATGGGTTCCAGGGATCCTACCCAAGTCCTCAGGCTTGTGCAGCAAGTGCTTTTACCTGCTCAACTATCTGGGGTACAGCCCTGGCCTGTTCAGGGTTTCGTGATAGTCAAAATAAAATCAAAGCATTTTAGGCTTCCCTTTGGAGTACAAAAAGTTGAAAAGAATATTACACTCACTTTAACAATAACAAAAAGCCAGAAGACAAAGATGACATTTCCTGACATTATCAAAGAGCTAAGATCTCAGTGAAGCAAAATATAATGGATAAGGAAGAGAAGCCCATCAAAGGACGAAGTGTGACAGGAAGAGCCACTGGGTATAAAACAGAGAAAATAAGAATTCAGCGACATTGGGCTGGAGAGATGGCTCAGGGGTTAAGAGCCCTGACTGCTCTTGCAGAGGACCAGGGCTTGATTCCCAGCACTCACATGGCTATGAACCGTCCTTAACTCCAGTTTCAGGGGAAGCCGACGCCCTCTTCTGACCTCCACGGCATTGCATGACACGGGTGCACTCACATACGTGCAGACAATATACCCATACACATAAAAATTAAAAAGTAATAATAAAAAAAATTTTTTATTGTTTTTTTTTTTTTTTTTTTTTTGGTCTTTTTGAGACAGGGTCTCCCTGTAGCCCCAGCTGTCCTGGAACTCACTATGTAGACCAGGCTGGCCTTGAACTCACAGCAATCCACCTGCCTCTGCCTCCCAAGTGCTGGGACTAAAGGTGTGCGCCACCAAGAATTCAAGCAGGGCATGGTGACGCAAGCCTGTAGTCCCAGAGCGTTCCTGAGAACAAGGCTGGACAAGCACAAGACAGGCCAGCTTCTCTGCCCCTCAACTACTAAGACCAAGTGGAAGGCACAGGACTCTAGTGTTGGAAGAAAGCAAAAGCACATAGTCCCTTGAGACCCAGAAATACAGGAAGATGAAGGCTGAGGGCAGAGCAGAAACACCCAGAAATGGAAACAGCTTCTGCCCCAAGCACATAACATGAGAGACGGGTGAGGCATTTAAAGTAACAAGGCAAAAACAAACTCCAAACTGAGCTTAACTCCCAAGATAGCTGACTTGATCCCCTACACACTAACAGCCTAGGAGAAGCATGGCTACTGAAGGCACACATACTACATACTTCAGTTTTCAATATTTTACCCATGATGTCTAACATTCAGCCAGACATGTGATAGAGCCGGGTGTGGTGGCACATACCTGTCAGGCAGGGCTGATACAGGAGACAAGAATATGAAGCCAGCCTGGGTTACACAGTGAAAACTCATCTCAAAAAGCAAACAGAGCTGGAGACATGGCTCAGGGGAAGAAGCTCTTGCCAAGCAAGCATGAGGACCTGAGCCAGACTCTCCAGGATCCATGTAAAGCCAGGCATGGCAGCACACACATGTAATCCCAATGTTCTTCCATTGAGACAGGTGGTAGACACGAGAATCCTTAGGAGCTTACTGAACAGCGAACTTGATGTTCACAGGGGTGAACAAGAAGAGACCCTGTCTCAAACAAGGTGGAAGGCAAGGGCCGACACCTGAAACTGTCCTCTGACCTCCACAAGTGCACTGTACTACTACTCTTCCAGAGGGCCCGAGTTTGGGTCCTAGCACCCATGTCAGGCAGCTCACCACTGCCTACATGTAACCCAGCTCCACGGGATCTGATGCTCTTTCTGGACTCCCAATGGCATCGTACTCACCTGTACATACTCCCCCAACCCACATAGTTTAAAAAAAAATCTTTTAAAAATAAGAGTTAAGGGGGCTGGAGAGATGGCTCAGCAGTTAAGAACACTGTTCTTGCAAAAGACCTGGGTTCGAATCCCAGCACCCACATGACAGCTAACAACTGTCCGTAACTCCACTTCCAGGGACTCCGACAGCCTCTTCTGTCCTCCGTGGGCATTGCACAACACAGGTGCACTTACCTACATGTAGGCATAACACTCATACACATAAAATAAAAATAAAATATTAAAAAAAGAGTTAAGCCGGGCATGGTGGTGCACACCTATAGACCCAGCCCTTGGGAGGCAGAGGCAGGTGGATCTCTGTGAGTTCAAGGCCAGCCTGGTCTACGTAGTGAGTTCTAGGACAGCTGGGGCTACAGGGAGATCCTGCTTCAAAAAAAAAAAAAAAAAGTTAAAACCAAATAAAAAATGTGATGCATACATACAAAAAAAGGGGGGGGAGACCACATTATCAAAGAACAAAGCAATCAATAGAAAAAGACTTAAAGATAACTCATGTTAGAATGCCCATACAGAATTTAAAATAATTATGACTATTAAAGGCTCTAGTGGAAAAAGCAGACAAAATATATGAACAGATGAGGAATTCCAGCAGGAAGCTAGAAACACTAAATGTCATATGGAAATGCTAAAAATAAAATCACAGCAGTAGCTATGCAAAATGACTTCAATGGGCTCATTGTGACATTTGACACAATCCAAGAAAGACTCAGTGAAAGATGGGCCAAGAGACGGTACCCAATGCCAAGGACCCACACTAAGAAGAGAACAAGGAGAAAGCACACAGGACAAAGGATCCAAAGGCTGTGGGACAGAGGGCGCTTAAGAGAAATCGGAATCCCAAAAGAAAAAAGGGGGAGTGGATGAGGGATAAGAGAGATAAGGGCTGAGCATTTTCCAATAATTAAAGGCATAAAAATCCAGATCCAGCTGGGCATGGTGGCACACACCTTTAATCCCAGCACTCGGGAGGCAGAAGCAGGCGGATCTCTGTGAGTTCGAGGCCAGCCTGGTCTCCATAGCAAATCCGGGCCAGCTGCTGCCACAAGGAGACCCCGTCTCAAAAAGACCAAAAAAAAAAAAAAAAAAAAAAAATCCAGATCCAACATGTCCAGAGAACCTCGAGTGGGATAAATACCCAAACAAGCACCAGGACAAATTGTTATAGTTTGCTCCCCAAAGGACCATGTTCCAAGTATTCCCAGTTTGGCATTACGGAGGTAGTGGAAATCTTTGCCGCCTGGTAGGAGGTCTAGTCGTTTGAGGTATGTCCTTGAAGGACATAACAGGACTCAGTCCCTCCCCTCCCTATCCCCAGTGCATACATCCTGGCTATGAAGTGAGCACTTGCTGCCATCATCCACATATCTCAGTTCTATCAGCATTGGGGTACTGGCCCATGGATTGAACCCTCCAAAACTGTAAGCCAAAGAAAACTTTTCTAAACTGGCCATGGTGGTATGTATCTGTAACTCTAGCTACTCAGAAGGCAGGGACATGAGGTGTTAGAGGCCTAGGAATTTGAGGTCAGCCTAGGCAACATAGCAAGCCCTCATCCTATTTTCAAATTGTTTTTGAAATTTATCTTTATTTTATGTGTATGAGTGTATTATTGCCTGCATGGAGGCCAGAAGAGGACACTGGATTTTCTGGAACTGGAATTAGGAATAGTTGTTAGTTACTATGTGGGTACTGGGAATGGAACCTGGGTCCTCTGCAAAAGCAGCCAGTGTTCTTAACCAGTGAGCCATCTCTCCAGCCCTATTACCTTATGTAGATCTGGCTGGCCTGGAATTCGTTATATAGACCAGGTTGGCCTTGAACTCAGAGATCCACCTGCCTCTGGTTCCCCAGTGCTGGGATTAAAGGTGTATCATGCCATGTCTGGCAAAATAAGGCTTTTTAATATGTTGATTATCTCAGGTATGTGGTACAGTAACAGAAACATCATATTTAAACAGTTAGAAACCAAAGACAAACGACTGAAAACACACAGAAAAGACTGAGCAGACCTCTTATCAGAAATTAAACTAGAAAACAGCACATGGTAACACTAGTGGGATCTGAAGCCTGCTGGTACACGTAAGGTAACTAAGCAGTAACAAACCCTCATCCATCTCAATTCTGACAAGACTGGCTTGATCCTACATGCTCACAGCGTGGCAACAGAAGTGCGCCCACATACTGTATTGAAAGAAAAAATTGTGGACCTTCAATTCCATATCCAAAGCAGAGAGAATTCAAAATAGCCAATTTGAACTGGAGTTAAGGATAGCTGTTAGCCATTCATGTGGGTGCTGGGAACTGAACCTGGGTCCTCTGCAAAAGCAGCCAGTGTTCTTAACCAGTGAGCCATCTCTCCAGCCCTATTACCTTATGTAGATCTGGCTGGCCTGGAATTCGTTATATAGACCAGGTTGGCCTTGAACTCAGAGATCCACCTGCCTCTGGTTCCCCAGTGCTGGGATTAAAGGTGTATCATGCCATGTCTGGCAAAATAAGGCTTTTTAATATGTTGATTATCTCAGGTATGTGGTACAGTAACAGAAACATCATATTTAAACAGTTAGAAACCAAAGACAAACGACTGAAAACACACAGAAAAGACTGAGCAGACCTCTTATCAGAAATTAAACTAGAAAACAGCACATGGTAACACTAGTGGGATCTGAAGCCTGCTGGTACACGTAAGGTAACTAAGCAGTAACAAACCCTCATCCATCTCAATTCTGACAAGACTGGCTTGATCCTACATGCTCACAGCGTGGCAACAGAAGTGCGCCCACATACTGTATTGAAAGAAAAAATTGTGGACCTTCAATTCCATATCCAAAGCAGAGAGAATTCAAAATAGCCAATTTGTGCTACAAGCAATCTTAAAGGAATCTCTTCAGACAGAGGGATGATGATGCCAGATAGTAACATAGATTTCCATAAAGAAGTAACAATCTCCAGAAAAGGTCAAAATGAATAAAAGTATAAAATATTATTTTGTATTCTTTTCTTTAGGCAGTCCATAATAACAGTAGAAGTGTGTTATAGGCTTATAGTGAGGGTCAAAGTACAAAGTACAACTACAGCACAAAGAAAGGGAGGGAAGCACTGGAATGTGCTGTGCAGTCCCTACATTACACATGAGCTGTGTGCTTCCTGAAATCAGACTATAACTAATTAAAGATGTATATTGTAAACCCTAGGGCAATCATTAAAAAAATTATAGGGACTTAAATAAAGCAAGAGTGGAGATAAAGCAACACTCACACAAATAGGAGAAAACAACGAACAGATGAAGAAACAAAAAACAACTAAAGATGGTGGCATTAAATTCAAACACACTGGTAATTCCGTAAATATAAAAGGTCTAAACACACTAGTGAAAACCAGAGACTATCAGACTAGATAAGAATGAGTATGCTAAGCCGGGCATGGTGGTGCACACCTGTAGTCCCAACATTCGGGAGGCAGAAGCAGGTGGACCTCTGTGAGTCCAAGGCCAGTAAAATGGTCTACATAGCAAGTTCTAGGACATCTGGGACTACAGGGAGACCCTGTTTCAAAAAGACTGAAAAAAAGAATGTGTATGCTGTCTACAAAAAATTTAGATATAAAGACAAAGATAATTTGTGATGTCAAGACATGCACTTTGCTTTTCATCAGGGCTGCTGGCTTATGACTCCCTTCTCAAGGACGGCCACAGAAGCTCTAATCTTCCCAACCTTCTGTCTTATAATTCACTATAAAGAAATTCTCTGACCTGCCCTTCTTTAATAGTAGGACCTAAGACCTTCTATTTTTCTAAATTTTTTTTATTGCATTTATTTATGTGCATGTGTTGGGGAGGGAGGTGTGTATGCCACAGTGCACATGCGGAGGACAACATATCAAGCAGATTCCAAGGGTGCAACTCAGCTTCATCAGGCTGGCAACAAACACCTTTACCAACTGAACCATCACCAGCCTGACCCTCTTGATTCTAGAGGTATCCTGTTCTCATACCCTGAAGAAAATATTGCTGCACAGAAGTGCAAACAATATGAAAAGATAGGACTTCCAGAGAGTGGACTGCATGGAGGCTCCTGGAGGATGGCTTGTAGAGAGGCAGGGGCGCTCCAGCCCCCTTCTCCCATATCCTATGCATCCCTTCATCATTTTCCCTTTGCCATTTCCCATATAATAAACCAGCAAATGAGTTTAAGGGTTCTGTCAGCTGCTTGAACAAATTTAATCGGGCCCAAGCAGGCGACTGTGGGAACCCTGATTTCTAACTAGTGGGTTAGGGGCACAGGTAAAACAATCTGGGGTTTGCAAATGGCATCTGACATGGGAGGGCAGTCTTGGGGACTGAGCCCTCACTCCATGGAATCTGAAACCAGCTCCAAGTAGACAGTGCCAGAACGAAATTCAATTCTGTGTTGATCATGCAGTGAGAGTAAAGGGAAAACAACACTTTGGTTTTTCCCAGCACAAAGGTTAAAGGTAAAAGAATGGAGTGAGGCAAACTTCAGGATGGCCTCCAATCCTCCCCTCTCCATGCAAACCCTGTATGACCCCAGGACTGTGAATGTGATGATTTTTCCTCCCACGACTAGGTCAGGTTACAGAGCACCTTCAAGTCAGGGCCATTATCCAGGTAGGGCTACCTAATCACACGAGCTCTTTGAAGCAGAGCTTCCTCCACTAGTAGTGGAGGGGAAGTGACAAGGGAGGCTTGAGGGAGGCCAAGAGGGCTATATGTAGCAAGGACCTCCAAAAGCTGAGACACTGACAGCTGGATCCCGATCCTCCGATGGAAGGAAATGAATTCTCAATGAGCTTGGAATTAGATTTGCCTCAGTCTCCAGATGGAAACAGAGCACCTGACTCACAGAATTCAGAGCTTCAGATCTGGGCACAGCTTCTAAACCACAGAACTATGAGCCAATATATGGATTTGGCTTCAAGTTAGCAAGCTTGTGGTAGTTATAAAACAAAGGGAAACAATACAGATGGGAAGCCACATACAAGGCAAAACAATAAAAAAAAAAACCTAGAGGACTGATCAGATGGCTCAGTGGGTAAAGGTGCTTGCCACCAAACTCTATGACCTGAGTTCAATGCCTGGAACCACTGGTAGGAGAGAATGGACTCCTGCAACTTATCCTCTTGTCTCCACAGTCAGTTGAGTTTCAAGTCAGCCTGTGCTACATGAGACCCTGTTTCAAATAAAACAATAAAAGGCACAAAGCACTTGACAAAATTCAACATCTACGCATGATAAAACAGTATACTAGAAACATAATGTTCTCAACCGGACCCAAGACATTTAAAACTAATCTAGGGATAACAATATAGTCACTGATGAAAGATGAATACTACACCCACTAGGCAGAGGGAGGCAAGGATGCCTGCTCTGGCCATTATTCAACACTACACCTAGGGTTCTGGTCAGTGCAACATGGTAAGTGACAGATATAAAAGGCAGAAGATTGGAAAGGAAAAAAGAAAAACTACCTCTAGTCACAGACACAAGCATCAACATAAGACAATCCTGAAGAATCCACAAAGGAGCCTAAACATTAAGTTTAGCAAGGCCACTGTATACAATCAGTATACAAGAATCTACTATAGCCAGTGTGATGGCACAGGTGAGTAACCCCAGCACTTTGGAGGTTGAGGAAGAAGGATCATAAGTTCAAGGTTAGCCTGGGCTACTAAACAAGACTACTTCAAACAAAAAATTGTTATTTTTACAATAAATTGGAAACTGAAATCTTTTTCTTTAAAGTATTCCTTTTTTCTGTTTTTATTTTTATTTGTATAGTGCATTGCCTGTGTGTGTGTAAGTGCAACTGTGTTTTGCAATAGCCGCAGAGGTCAGAAGACGGCATTGGATCCCCTGGAACTGGAGTTAAGGACGGCTGTCAGCTGCCATGTTGGCATTAGGAAATGGATCTAGGTATTCTGCAAGAGCAGCCAATGCTATTAATTGTTGAGACATTTGGACAGTTCTTGTATCA
>NW_008331995.1:37667-53629 GCF_000622305.1 Nannospalax galili | reverse complement strand
TTTTTTTTTTTTTTTGGTCTTTTTGAGACAGGGTCTCCCTGTAGCCCTAGTGGCCTGGAACTCACTATGTAGACGAGGCTGGTCTCAAACTCAAGAGATCTGCCTGCCTCTGCCTCCAGAGTGCCGGGACTAAAGGTGTGCACCACCATGCCCAGCTTTAAAGTATTTCTTATAATAAAACAAAACATATAAAATACCTAGATATAAATGAACAAAATATGTGCAAAATAATGCTGAACACTGAAATATGGACTTCGGTAGCCCCCAGATGACCTCTAATGAGCTGTGCCATCTGGAGTGTAGACTGGACTAAATGACTGGATTCTAACCAACAGAACAAAGCAACAATGATGGATGCCACATCTGTGATTGGACTGCAAACACTGCAGCTTCTAAATCTTGCTGGTAGACGCTCTCTACTGCCCTCTCAGCTTGCACATGCTGACAATACAAGCTGCTCATGTTCTGCAATAGCTGGTGAAGAATTGAGACCCTCAATGGAAGAGTCTACACAAAATGGAATCCTACCAATGCCAAAGCTTGGAAGCAGATCCTTCCCTGCTCGAGCTAATTCTAAATTTCAACATTCATAGCAAAACCAGAAAATCTTTGACTTTCGCTGAGTGCTTACAATAACGACAAAAACATAATCCACTGAACAAAACTGACACATTGTACTCCAAAAAAAACTGTTTAGTGACAGCCTAAGAGATGGCTCAGTGTGGAAGAGGAAGTACCGCATTTCCAGAGGACCCAAGTTCAGATGCCAGTACCCACATAGAGTGGTTAACAAATACCTGTAACTCCAACTCCAGGGGATTGATCACCCTCTTTTCATCTCCAAGGGCATTCTATGCACATGGTGCACAAACATATATGTAGGCAAAAACACTCAAGCATATAAAATAAAAATACATTTTTTAAAAAAGTTACAGAGATATCGCATATCATTACATGTTACACTTTTGGCTAAAGTCAAAAATAAAATGTTGACAATATCAAGTGTTGACAGAGCTGTGGAAAGTGAACCCAACCCAACCTTTCCCTTCAAGTCTCAACCCTGACAATCACTGTTTTCTGTCTCTGTTGTTTTGTCTTTTCCAAAATACCATAAAAATGGAAGCACATGGTGTACTCCTTGAGTCTCAGCACAGAAAGGGGCACTGAGCACGAAGGTGGAACTAGGACCAGCTGCCTGTTTTTACACTGGCTTATAAATTAAGAATAATTTTTAAATGGTTGGAGAAAGAATCAAAAGAATAAGACTTCATTGTCTAAAAATTTTACTTCGTGGCTGGAGAGCCAGCTCAGTGGTTAAGAGCACTGGCTACTCTTGCAGAGGACCCAGGTTCAGTTCCCAGCAGCTACACTGCAGCTCACAACTGTCTCTAGCTCTAATTCCAGTTTCAAGGGCTCTGATGCCCTCTTCTGGCCTCTGCAGGAACCAGGCAAGCAATGATGCATTTACATACATGCAGGCAAACACACACATAAAATAAAAATAATAAAATATTTTTAAAGATTTATTTTGGGGCTGGAGAGATGGCTCAGCGGTTCAGAACACTGGTTGTTCTTGCAGAAGATCCGGGATAAAATCCCAGCACCCACATGGCAACTAACAACTGTCCATAACTCCAGTTCCAGGGCATCTGATGGCCTCTTCTGTCCTCTGTGGGCATTGCACAACAGGGATGCACTTACCTACATGCAGGCAATACACACATACAAAAAAAAAAAGATGTATTTATTTTTATTTTATGTATGTAAGTACACCTGTGCAATACCCGCAGAGGTCAGAAGAGGGCATCAGATCCCCCAGACCTGGACTTATAGATGGTTTTTAGCTGCCATGTGCACGATGGGTACTGAACCCAGGTCCTCTGCAAGAGCAGCCAGTGCTCTTAACCACTGAGTCTCTCTGTAGCCTTCTCCAAATAAATCTTTTTTTAATATTTTATTTATTATTTTCATGTATATGAGTATTTTGTTTGCATGTATGTAAGTGCACCCATGCCGTGTAATGCCTGCAGGGGGTCAGAAGAGGGTGTCTAGATTTCCTTGGAACTGGAGCTATAGATGTTAGATGCCATGTGGGTACTGGGAATTGAACCCAAGTCCTCTGTAAGAGCAGCCAGTGCTCTTAACCACTGAGCCATCTCTCTAGCCACAACTGGCCTGGATTTGTTATGGACACCAGGCTGCCCTTGAACTCACAGAGATCTGCCTGCCTCTGCCTCTGGAGTGCTGGGATTAAAGGCATGCACCACCCCAGCTCCAATAAATAAGTCTTAAAAAGGAAAAAAAAAATGTAGCTGGGCATATGGAACAGACTATAGTATTTCTTCCTTGTGACTAGATGTAGCTATTTATTTACTTGTCTTTTTGAGACAGGGTCTCCCTGTAGTCCCAGCTGACCTGAACTCACAATGTAGACCAGGCTGGCCTTGAACTCACAGAGATCCGCCTGCCTCTGCCTCCCAAGTGCTGGGACTAAAGGCGTGCACCACCACGCCCAGCCCATTTTTTAAAGCTTTTTAAAAAAATATTTTATTTAGGGGTTGGGGATTTAGCTCAGTGGTAGAGTGCTTGCCTAGCAAGCGCAAGGCCCTGGATTCGGTCCTCAGCTCCAAAAAAGAAAAATATTTTATTTATTATTTTTATTTTATGTGTATGCATGTATTGCCTGCATGTAGGTTAAGTGCACCCATGTCATGCAATGCCTGCAGAGGTCAGAAGAGGCTGTCAGGTCCCCTAGGACTGGAGTTACAGACAGTTGTTAGCTACCATGTGGGTGCTGTGATCCAAACCCAGGTCTTCTGCAAGAACAGCCAGTGTTCTTAACTGTTGAGCCATCTCTCCAGCCCCTGTCTCCTACTTTCTTAAATCTCCCTTTAAAGACCTCTTGTTGGCCCTGAGGATCAAATGCAACTTTGGACAAGAGCCCTCCATCTTCTCATTTAGCTAACCTTTGGAATAAAAAATCATCTTCCTCTCCCAGGCATGGTGGCACATGTCTGTAATCCCAGCCCTGAGGAGAGTGAGGCAGATTGAGACCAGCCTGGGCTACACAGTAAGGCCTGGTTCGTGAAACAAAATGAGAAAGTTGCCTTCCTTGCCTTGACACCTTGCCTTGATACCTTGTCCTTCAACTGACCTGGCTTGTCATGCAGTTAAGTAGCTAGACTCAAGTCAAGCAAGTGTTACTCCATGCCCAGCCTGATTCTTCAACCTGCCCCTGGATCCTGGGAGCATCACTTACTCTTCAATTAAATTTCCTTTTTGCTTAAAGTTATAGTCTGTGTCACAAAGAACCTTAATTGAGGCCTCCAGATGCTTATGGGTAAAGGCACTCACTGACAAGCCTGACCACCTTACAACCTTAGTTCAATCCCTCAGACCCACATGATGGAAAGGGACAACCAACTCTTGCAAGTTGTCCTCTGACCTTCACACATGCAAGAGCTCTTGAGCGTGCATGGACACACACATACATACACACACACGTACAAATAAATAAATAATAAATAAATAAATAAAAATTTAAAAAGCATCTTAACTGATAAAACAAATTTGCACATTTTGGAAAAATGTGAACTGTGCTTGGGTTTGGTGTCTATTACATGATAAAAGGAGGAAACTACTCCCTAGGATATAAGTTCAGACTCAACTCAGCCTAAGTCATCTATCCTGACAAGATGCAGTTTATCACACGGAGTACCTGTGGCCCAGTAGTAAATATCCCAGTCATTGCTAGGCTCGTTGATCAGACGATCGTAGAGGTTAAGCTGCTTCTCCGTCATGGTGTGAAGATATTCCTTAGCGAAGAGGCTGAAAGCAACAAGGCAAAGCGGTTACGAGACTGCCCCAACAGAGGGCAGTGGCACCAGGCCCTTGCTCCTACCTAAGGAGAATGCAGTTCTCCAGCATGCCCCTCTTCCTGCTCTCATAGAGGAGGCGGGCTCTTTTGGTTTCCAGGGATTCATCAGTTCTCTCCTGCCACGGAGGCAAAGGAATTTCAATCATGTCCTTTTGAGAATCTGTTGGGCTATCACCTCTGTAAAAGCATCTGGATGATGTTCCACTGAGCAAAGGAGACAGCAGGCTGTGCTTTGACAGCATCTGAAACAAACCACAAACATCTCTGTAGTACGGTCATTACCATCACTGTCATCTGCTCAACACATGAGGTGCTGAATGCACTAGAGTCTACATGGTCCTTCTTCTGATTCTGTCCCCACTTTACAGCCAAGGAACCCAGAAATCCATAAATGTGAGGCTCACAGAGGATAATCATCCAAGTAGAACCACAGACATGCGTTCTTAAATTGGGCAACACACCTCATTCCGTTGAGCAGAGTGAAAGTTCCAGATGTGTTGCTAACCAACCTTTCCAGAAATTATCCCAGCAGAAATACTGTCTCCTGCACTCCTTTAAAAGCACAGTCTCTCACTTCTGTTAAACCCTGAAGATACCCAGATCTCCCAAAGGCTCCTGATCTAGAGAAAGGCATAATCTATAAGATAAAACAAGGAAAGGCTGGGGAGATGGCTCAGTTGGTAAAGTCCTTGCTGTGTAAGCATGAGGATCTGAGCTCAAATCCTCAGCACCCATGTAAAAATCAGGAGTGGGGGCATGCATTTGCAACCCCTGCACCGTAGGCTTGAAGACAGGTAGATCCCAGGGTCTCTGCTGGCCAGAAGACTAACCAAAACACCAAGCTCCAGGTTCACTGAGAGACCCTGTCTCAAAAAACAAGGTGGAAAGTGATAGAGGAAAGATAACTGACATTGATTTCTGGCCTCTACACACACAAGGATGAGGACGTGTGCAAGCACATCCTCATACATATTATGTATAAACCAGCACACATGTTGTATGTACACAAAACCAAAAAAAAGAAGATAGGACAGGGCATGGTTGTGCATGCCTTTAATTCCAGTCCTTGGGAGGTAGAGATAAGCAGATCTCTGTGAGTTTGAAGTCAGCCTGGTTTACAGAGCAAGTTCTAAGATGGCTGAGGCTACATAGCAGGACCCTGTCTCAGAGATGGGTAAGGGTGCTTACAGCCAAGCCTGATGACCTGAGTTCAATTCCTAGGACCCATATAGTAGAAGGAAAGAACCAACTCCTCCAAGTTGTCCTCTGACCTCCACCCCACAAATGTGTAATGCGTACACACACACACACACACACACACACACACACAAATAAATGTAAAAATAAAAAAGATATTTGGGAAGGTTGTGCTGTCAGAATAAGAAGGCCTACACCCTCTCCCCCCAACCCTCCCAACAAAGACACTGATTCAACAATACACAGATTCACTCCCTCTGTGTGAAATCCAGAAAACAGGATCCAGCACAGGATCCAGCACCCCCTATGAGTACAAAACCAAGTGTACCAAAGCCAATAAGGAAAGTTGCGGAACACACTTGCCCTAACCCTACCCCCACACAACGTGACAGGGAGAAAACTCTCAGTGTCTGGCTTCTACCAGGGAGGGAAAGGTAAGACTCAAATATATGCCCAATGTTCAGACTCCTGGAACGTTGTCAAAATGGTTAGTTTCTGCTCTGACTGAATTGTAAGTGCTACAGGAAAGGTAACTGGTTGGGAGCTATAGGAAACAGGTGACAGTCTGCAGCAGCGCTTGTTCGCTACAATCCCATTCCTGCCTTAATGTGGAATGAAAACCCACAACTCCTGGCTTCTCCCTGAGCAGATACAGTAGGTGTGTCCACCTAATGCTCCAGCTTAGGTGGGGTGCTGCCTGTAGTACTGCGTTCTGTCTCTTGTCTCAGAGTACTGACAGGACACAGCTTACTCCAGATGCCTAGGTCCACTGACTCCAGAAGAGTTAACAGCATACTGTTGATCCAGAGAACCTCTGACACAGCAGAGAATCCAGTATAGTTTGGTAGCCTCTCCCCAGGACCTGGGGAGGAGTGCTGAATGGCTAATGTTCTGGGAGGTTTTTTGGTGTTGCCCAAGTCACTGGTTTCTCTTTTGTCTCACAACACTAATAGTTGTGGAATATTCTAGAAGTCTGGCAGTCACTGAGAATAAGCAAGCGAAGGAGGGAGGTAACTCTAGTGACTTGCAGCAGCTCCAAAGAATCTATAGTATCACCTGGACACCAGAGAAGCTGCTGATTATGAATTGATGGAGGACAACAAAAATTAGAAGTCTACACCCACTTTGTCTAGAAAAGTCATCCACAGAAAAGGATTGAGGCTTTCCTTATTGGTAAATAAGGAAGCCAGTCCATGAAGATTGGGTGTTACATAGCTCTTTCCCTCAAATTCAAACAGTTCCTCCTGGAGGGATGCTTCAAAGACTCAGGAAGCCAAGGAAACTTAAGGGATTCAGGATGCTCGGGAAAGATAGTAGATTTACAAGAGCTCTCCCCAAGTACACAATTGGACAGAGAGGCAACTCTTCCCCAAGCTGCCTGTAAGTTGCAGAGAACTCTTGGTTTGCAGCTCCTGAGTCCTCATGCATGCCAGGGTGGGCTTTTCAGTGATATAGCTGTGTCTGAGTCACCTGTGTCCCAAAATAAGAACTCCTCACTCATGTTCCTGTAGTAACCCCAATGAACTCACTGGCTTACCAAACTAAGGTGGAATTGTTTCGTCTGCTGCTGGTGGCCTACCCGGGGTGAACACATGTTTTTTCACATATCCCTAGGAAAAGTAACACAAAAGAGATGATTTTCCAAATGCACAGATCCCAAAATAAAGTTACAATGTACATCAAAAAACAGGATAACATGTCCCTATCCAAATGCCAAAATAAACCTCTAGAAAGTGAGCTTAAAGAACTCAAGTGTAAGAGCCAGTCATCTATGATCTCAGCTCCTAGAAGACTGAGGCAGGAGAATCATCATGAATTTGAGGCCAACCTGGGCTACACAGAGGTTTGAGGCCACTTTGGGGTAGAATGAAACCCTGTCTCTAAAATAGGAATAAAGGGCCGGAGAGATGAGTTGCCAAACATTTAGATCCCAGTTCCATCCCCAGAATCCACACAGTAGGAGAGAACCGACTCCCACAAGCTGCCCTCTGACCTCCAGATGCAAGATATGGTGCTGTGTCCACCTAGCCCATTCTACTCCTGCTAAACAAATAAGTAAAACAACACAACACCACCACTACCCAGAGGTGTATGAGGTACCTGATGAAAATTCCAAAACAGCCTTCATAAAGATGCTCAACAAGCTCGGAGAACTATGACTGAACTAAATGGGAATATTGACAAAGAGGTGGAAAACAGTCACTAAAGGAGCTGCAGAAAAAATTCACTAGAGAGATTCAACAGCAAGTCTGTTTGATGCACAACTCGTCTGAAATTACCCAGTAAGAGCAACAGAACTAAAAGGATGAAAAAGGGCCTAAGAGACTAGAGGGCACCATCGAACAGACCAAAGTATTATGAGAGTCTCAGAAAAGAGAGAAAAGAGGGCAGAAATCTTCAATCTCCTCTGCCTCCTTAGTGCTTGGATGAAAGGCATAGGCCACAATGCCTGACTAAGGGCAGAAACCTCATGGCGGCTAACAAGTCTTAACTCCAGTTCTAGGGGATCCAACACCCTCTCTGGCTTCCTCAAGCATTGTACAACATGGATACACTTATATACATGCAAGCAAAACACTCATACACATCATCATCATCATCATCATCGTACCGGGTGTATTGGTGCCTGCCTGTAATCCCAGCACTTGAGAGATGGAGACAGGAAAATGAGCTCAGGTCATTGTGGTTAATCTTCATTATCAACTTGAAAGGAATTATAATCACCTTGAAAACACACCTCTGGGTGTGTCTGTGAATGTGTTTTCAGAAAGGTTTAACAGAGCAAGGAAGACTCTCCCTGAATGTGGGTGGCACAATCCCATGGGTTCTGGTTTTGGACTGGATGAAAATGAGAGTGAGCTGAGCACCATTCATCTCTCCCTGCTTTCTGACTACATATACAATGCCATTGGGGGCTCCTGTCTTCCTTGCCTTGATGGACTGTAACCTCAAATTGTAAGCCAAAATAAACTTTTCATTCCTTACTTACATTGCTTTTGTCATATATTTGGTCATAGAATAAAGAAAGGTTAATTAATAGTCATCTCAGCTACACTGCAAGTTCCAGGCCAACCTGGGCTACACAAAACCCTGTCTCAATAAAACAGAGAGAAGGCTCAGCAGTTAAGAGCACTGACTGGTCGTGCAGAGGACCTGGGTTCAGTTCTCAGCACCTACATGGTGGCTAACTACCATCCATACCTCCAATTCCAGAAGATCCGACACCCTCTTCTGACCTCCAACCTCTGTGGGTATTACACAACACGGGTGTGCTTACATACATACAGGTAATACACTCATACACATAAAAAATAATAAAATTTTAAGAAAAGCACACTCACTGTTCTTGTAGAGGACCAGAGTTTGGTTCCCAATACCAATGGTCAGGTGGCTCACAACCTCCTGTCACTCTAGCTTCAGGGGATCTGACACCCTCTTCTGGCCTCCTCAGGCACTCTCTGAAACAGACACAGACACACAGACACAGACAGACACACACACACCCCCTTTTACAATAAAAATAATGGTGAAACTTCCAAATATTTGGGGGGGGGCATACCAATTCAAGAAGCCCAAGAAACCCCAAGCATCATAAATCCAAGAAGTCCACACTGAAACACAAATTGTTGAGTAAGTCAGAAAATAGATGCCAGGAATGCGCATATACAAACACCATGTAAGGGCACAATGAAAAGTGCCCATTTGTGAGCCAAGGAGAGAGGCCACCAGAGAAACAATTCTGTCTTCATCTTGGACTTCCAGCCTCCAAAACTGTGAGAAAAGAAATTCTGTAGTATAGCAGCTCAAGAAAATTAATACAATTAGAGTCAAAATTCAGTTACCTAAGCTACAACCTAAAGATTGGATCAGAGTCTCTAGGAATGGGCACCTGAAAATGCTTTAAAAAAAATCTTTGTAGCTGGGCTTGGTGGCACACGCCTGTAGTCCCAGCACTCAGGAGGCAGAGGCAGGTGGATCTCTGTGAATTCAAGGCCAGCCTGGTCTACATAGTGAGTTCCAGGACAGCTGGGGCTACAGGGAGACCCTGCTTCAAAAAGACCAAAAAAAAAAAAACAAAAAAAAAAACTTTGTGTATGTATGTTGTGTGTGCACAAACAAATTAGTGTGTGTGAGCATGGGTGTGCATGTCGAGGTCAGAGGACAACCTCTTTTGCACCTTGTTATGAGACAAAGTCTCTGTTGTTTTTTGCTGTGTATACGGGTCTAGCTGGCCTGCAAGCCATCAGGGACTCTCCTGTGTCTACCTCCCACCTCACCACAGGAGTGCTAGAATTATAGTGTGCGCCACCACTAAACTTTACATGATGCCTGGGATTAAACCCAGAGTGCTAAGCAAGCACTGTACCATGAGCTACATCCCCCATTTGTTAATTAAAAATAATTTTTCCAAAAAGACTGTCAAAAATTAAAGACCAAGATTGAATACTGTCCTAGTTTGTCTCTCCACTGTTGTGACAAAACACTCTGACCACAACCAACTTGGGGAGGAAAGGGTTTATTTTATCTTATATCTCCCGGGTCACAGTTTATCAGGGAGCCCAAGGTAGGAACTCAGGGCAGGAACCTGGAGGCAGGAGCTAAACCACAGACCATGGAGGAGTGCTGCTTACTAGCTTGTTCCCAGGGCCCCTGCTCAGCCTGCTTTCTTATGCAACATAGGCTCACCTGCCCAGGGGTGGCACCACCCACAGTGGGCTGGGCCCTCCCACATCTCTCACCAAGAAGATGCCCCTCAGACATGGCCACAGGCCAGTCCAATAGAGGCAATTCCCCATTAAGGCTCCCTCAACCGAAGTGTGTCAAGTTGACACTAATATCCAGCACAACTGACCCATCAACCTGACACACAAACATCACTATTAAACCATAACTTTCCAATTTCTGTCCCCAAGATATGATGTTAATATCACAACATAAGACAGTACAACCTTAAAAACCCCACAGTCCTTAAAAAATCCAAACACTTAAAAGTTCATAGTCTCTTTTAAAAGTCTCTTAACTGTGGGTGGGCGTCCACAAAATCCAAAACAAGCACTGTCTTATTTCAAAGAGAAGAATCAGGCACACCTAAGCAAAACCAAAGTGCAGCAAAGTAGCTCAAGGCTGAACATCTGGGATTCACTCACGATCTTCTGAACTCCAAAGGGTTCAGGCAGTTCCACTTCTCTGACTCTGCCATCCACAGTACACACAGCTTGTCTCTTAGACCCCGGCCAGCTCCATTCCATACCTACTGCTATCCTTGGTGGTTGTCCCACGGTCCTGGAATCTCCAAAAAAGCTGGGGTCTCCACTGAAACTGAGGCTACACCTTCACCAATGGCCTCTTCTTGCCTCTTGGGGTGCAAAGCCTCAAATTCAATCCATGACCCCTTCAATACTGGGGTCTTCACTGCAACTGAAACTGTACTTTCACCTATGGCCTTTCCTGGCCTCTCAGAGTGCCAAGCCTCAGCTGTTCTCTGTGACCCCTTCACACTTTCATCACCAGAACCACGCAGGAGACTCTTACACATTACCAAGTCCTGCTTCTAGCTTGAGATGGAGGCTCTGGTCCCCTCTGTGTGCTTACCCTGAGAAAATACCTCCCAGAAGATTTCACCTCAGTGATGCTGGTCTCTTGTTACAGCTGATTTTTCAGCCCCAGCTAACCAGCATCAATTGTCCCAGTAAAGGTTTTGCTTCAGGTTCTAGTCTCAATCACAGTTGATTCTTCAGCCCCAGCCAACCAGAACCCACAGATTCTCAATCTAAAATCTCACACGAACAGCCTTGATAGCTTCCCTTTGAAGCTTCACAAGCCAGGCCTCCATCGTCCACAACTCTTTCAACATAACTGTTCCAAGCTCCACAGCAACAAACTGAGCACGCAATGGCTTTTCCAGCCCAAAGTTCAAAACACTTCCACAGTCCTCCCCAAAACACCAAGGTCAAGTCTGTCACAGCAATATCCCACTCTGGTACCAATTTCTGTCCTAGTTTGTCTCTCCATTGCTGTGACAAAACACTCTGACCACAACCAACTTGGGGAGGAAAGGGTTTATTTTATCTTACATCTCCCGGTCACAGTTTATCAGGGAGCCCAAGGTAGGAACTCAGGGCAGGAACCTGGAGGCAGGAACTAGAGCACAGACCACGGAGGAATGCTGCTTACTGGCTTGTTCCCAGGGCCCCTACTCAGCCTGCTTTCTTATGCAACATAGGCTCACCTGCCCAGGGGTGGCACCACCCACAGTGGGCTGGGCCCTCCCACATCACTCACCAAGAAGATGACCCTCAGACATGGCCACAGGCCAGTCCAATAGGAGCAATTCCCCAATTAAGGCTCCCTCAACCCAGGTGTGTCAAGTTGACACTAAAGCTATCCAACACAAATATTGAAAGCAAGAAAGGAACCCTAAAAAATCATCAAGGCTGGGTGCGGCGGCGCACACCTTTAATCCCAGCACTCGGGAGGCAGAGGCAAGTAGATCTTTCTGAGTTTAAGGCCAGCATATATCACAGTGAAAGATTTATCGTCCTCTTTTTTTTTTTTTTTTTTTTTTTTTAAAAAAAAAAAAAAAAAAAAAAAAAAAAAAAAAAAAAAAAAAAAAATCAAATGTTCTCAGTAGAAATCTGCAGACAAGTGGAATGAGATAATCTGAAACATTAAAAAAAGCTGCTAAGCAAATGTACTGCATCTGATAACTGACCTTCTAAAATGTGAAGTAGATTTTCCCAAATAAATAAAAGCCAGGGAAATTATCACCACTAGAACTGCTTTACAAGAGACACTGAACGAGTCCAAGCAGAAACGACGGGACACTGGAAAGCAGCACTAAAACATGGTGTTCCCTGGCTAGCCTGGAATTTCCTGTTAGACCAGGCTGGCCTCAAACTTGCAGCGATTCTGAAGTGCTGGGATTACAAATATGCACCACCAAGCCCAGGTTTTTTAGTTTTTTATCTTTATGAGACAGGGTCTCCCTGTAGCCCCAGCTGTCCTGGATTCACCATGGAGACCAGGTTGGCCTTGAACTCACAGAGATCCACCTGCCTCTGCCTCCTGAATGCTGGGATTAAAGGCATGCGCCACCACGCCTGGCCTTCTTTCTTTTGAGAGGATGTGTCTCATTAGGTTGCCCAGACTGGTTTTTTGGAATTCTTCTGCCTCAACCTCTCTAGTAAATGGGATTAAATGAATGTACGTCTATACACAGTTTGTAAATCACTTTTGGAGGGGGTCTTAGGGGGTCTCCCTGTAGCTCCAGCTGACATGGAACTCACTATGTAGACCAAGTTGGCCCTGAACTCATAGAGATCCGCCTGCTAGGACTAAAAGCGTGTGCCACCATGCCCAGCTAAATCACTTTTAATTCTGGTACAGAAGCTAAATTCAAAGATCTACCTATCTATATCTATATATAGAAAGATATAGATATGTGCATAAAATTACAAATATTTGTTAATGGATGCACATTACTATTATACTCTGTGGGTTAGAGAGATGACTCAGCAATTAAGGGCATATATTGCTCTTGAAAAGGAGCCAAGTTCAGTTCCCAACACTCACTTTGGGCAGCTCACAAGCACCTTTAACTCCAGCTCCAGGAGATATAATACCCTCGTGGCCTCAGCAGGTACCTGTGTTCATGTGCACGTACACACACAATTAAAGCATATAATTAAGAATCTTCAAAAAGAGTATACTGTGACATCACACAAAAGGGAGTAAAAGAATGGTTTTGTATGCAGTCAAAATTATCAGTTTAAAATAGAAGATTTTCTACGTAAGCCCCATCATAAGCATAAAGAAAATATCTTTAGAAGACACACGAAAGAAAATGAGACTCCTAGGGCTAGAGAGATGGTTCTTAGTGCTCTTGCAGAGGACCTATGTTCTGTTCCCAGCACCCACACTGGGTGCTCACAACCATTTGTAACTTCAGTTCCAGCCACCTTCTTCTGGCCTCTGTAGACACCTGCACACAAACGGCATATGTATGTATACAGACACACACACGCACACTTACTTTAAAAAATCTTTTTAAAAAAGAAAAGTAGGATTACCTAGCATGCCCAAGGCCCTGGGTTTGATCCTCAATACTAAAAACAAATTTGTCACATGAAACAATGGACATTATATAATGTTAGGGGGGATAATTCATCAGGAAAGTGTAAGAGTCATAAATGTTATGTGGCCCTTTCATTTGAACAATTAAATATATGAAATGGACACAGACAGAACTGACAGAAGAAAATAGCAACAAACAGATTTTTAAAACCCCACTTTCAGTACAGGAAAAAACATCCCAGATGGTGGATCAATAACAGAGAACTTGAACAATACTACAGACTAAGTATAGCTAACATAACAGTCCACACAACAGATCACACATTCTTCTCAAATGAACATTCCCAGAAAAGATCGTGTTATGTCACAAAACAAATGACAAATTTAAGAAGATAAATTATACCACTTATCTAGTCAACCATACTGGAATACAACATGAAACCAATAGGGGGAAACTAGAAAATTCACAAAACATGCAGATGTTTAAAACACGTTTAAACAACCAGCATGTCAGAGTACTGAAAATAATTTTTTTTAAATTTCAAGGTAAACTAAAGTTCACCATACAAAACAGCGAGTTAACAAAAACAGTACCAAGAGATCATTTTATAGTGATGAATACCTATACTGAAAAATAAACAAGCTGAGCGTGTGTTGGTTCAAGCCTGTAATCTCAGGCCTAGGGAGGCTGAGACAGGAAGAAGATTACGAATTTGAGACCAGTCTGGGCAAAACAGCAAGGCCATGTCAAAAAAAAAAAAAAAAAAAAAAAAGAGCGCGCAGAGGACATGAAATCATGCGAGGGCAGGTTAGGCACTAGGGAGGCGGCTGGGTAACTATGCCTGGAGACAAACGAAACCTCAGTTGAGTCTTGCAGGATGACTGACCACTTAACCAGTTACCAAGTACTGTCACTCAACTCAGGAAAGGATGGCAAATGACCTCCACCTCCGGCGGAGGATCGGCCGCGCCCGGAGGCTGACCTCGCCTGCGCTGTGGGCGGATGGACTCTCCCTACAGTCTCCACGACACAAAAGAGCACGAACCCGCCCGCCCCGAACCCTAGAGCCTCCGCTTTCTCACCCGCGCCAGAGCCGGGAGCAAGGTGGCCACCGCCATGTCGCCCTACGGCACCGGAAGTCGGCCAGGAGGCCACTTCGGGGAAGCCCCAGCAAGCGACCAGCTAGCGGACTTGGCTAGCTGTGGGGGGTAGGACCCTGAGCCGGAAGGTGCGTCTTAGCGTATGGCGGAAGTAGCCGTGCGTGTGACGCCGCCGGAGGGGGGGGGGCGGGACCTGAGGCGGAGAGCGGTTCGCGCGCTTCGGGCCTAGTCGGGACTCGCCGCCGCCGCCGCCATATTCCCGGTAACGGGGGCGCGCGGCCGGGGGCCGGCGGGGCGGAAAGGAGGACCGGGACCAGCGTCGAGGCGGGGAGGGGGTCGGTTGAGGGGGCGGCGGCGGCGGCGGGTGAAGGGAGGCGCGGGCCTCTGAGGGAGGAGCTGAGGTGCCGGGGCTGTCGGGAGGGAGCGGGGCCGGCCTAGTCGAGGGCGAGGACAGGGCTCGGCGGGAGCGGAGGCGACGGGAGCTTCCGGGCCCGCGGGGTTTTGGCCCGGGCGGCCCCCGGGGCTGAGGCAGGTGCGGCGAGCTATGCTGGCGGCCGTGCCCGCTCACCTTCACCCATTCTGACGGCCCCTCGAGAGTGGAGGCCTGGAGTTCGCCGCGGCCAGCTAATCGGCGCAGTTTGCGTCGGGCCCACGGGTGATGGGCAGCGAGCCTCGCGAGCCCGGGCCGCCTGGGGGGTGGCGAGCTTGGGGGCGGGGCCGGGCTGGGCTGGGTTCCTGGAGACTCGAGGCTCGTAGCCCCAACTCCTCCCGGCCCGGGTCCCTCGCGCCTTCTAATTGTTGCCCCTTTTCTGCATACCGCAGTGGCATCTTTCTTACCTTGTGGGTTCTCTGGGCTCGAGAGCGTATTTCCGGAGCCATGTCAGAAGGAGTGGACTTGATTGATATATACGCCGATGAAGAGTTCAACCAGGTAGGTGAGAGCAGTTTGGGGTTTTGCTCCCTCGGCCTACTCGCAGCGGTTTCTCTGTCGGCTCCAGAAATTTCCTCTTAGTTTCTGAGTTTCCCCCTAGCGGGGACTTTCAAGAGGACTGACCACTCCGCTTTTAAGTTCATTTGAACCTCCAGGCTTCGTTTTTTTGTTAAAGGGTTTGCTTTAAGAGCAAATAAAAATCAGGTGTAATAGGATCGTGAATCAACCTTGGAAGCCAAAGTTGGATGACCAACTATAATTAAAAACTACAGTTACATTGCAGTATTCTCCGGGAGAATGTTGATATTTGTTACTTTGCTGTTCTCTCAGATTGCAGAATATTGGTCCCCACCTCCCGCTAGTCCCAGTGGTGCAAGCTGTACCAAAGGTACTTAAAAAGATTCTATAAAATATGCTTTAGCTGTAAGTCCAGCTCCATTTTGGGTGTTTTCAGGCTTTTATAAGTAGTTTGACTCTGGTCTTGAGAAGTTTGTGGGCATTTTGGTGTAATGTTTTACTTATGAACCTTTCTGATTCTAGAGAGTGGGAGAAAGGTAAAGACTTAAACTAGTTTAATAGCAGGTCAAAGACGCACTCGTCCTAGGTTGAATTTGTTGGTGTCTTTATATTTTTATTACAATACCAGAGAATATACAAAGATTTCCCGTGAAACAGTGATCTATGTAGTTCAGTTCTGTGATCTTCAAGCTCAACAGTAATGCAGTCTTTTTTTTTTTTTTTTTTTTTTTTTTTTTTTTTTTTTAGGTGTGGTTCCCCTTTACC
>NW_008331995.1:21662-37653 GCF_000622305.1 Nannospalax galili | reverse complement strand
TGGAACTCACTATGTAGACCAGGCTGGCTTTGAACTCACAGAAATCCACCTATCTCTGCCTCCCAAGTGCTGGGACTAAAGGCATGGGCCACCACACCCAGCCCAAAAAGTCTTCTTTTAAAGCTTAGTAGTTTAGTGCCTTGCTTGGGTTCTTTTCAGCACGGTTATACTTAGGCAAACTGGTTCTTCTGATGGGTGTCTTCCAATGGGTTCTTCTAAGGACCTGGAGAGACCGTTGAAGAATGGACTAAAGAAGTAGAATGCCTAGGTGGGCCCTGACTTTGAAAGGGGCCTATATCCCCCATTTTATTCCCCCTAATTGGGTATAGCTTACATTTAAAAAGATTTATTTTCGACATTTTTTTCCTACATTTGTTTATTTTGTGTGTATGCGTGTGCCATTGGTTGTGTGAGGGGGTCAGAGAACAATTTGGGAGTCAATTCTTTCCGTCCACCCTATTTTTTGAGGCAGATCTCTGATTCTCCTTTCTCCACAGCCAGGTTCCTTTGCATGGGTTCTGAGGGTGGAACTCAGGTTGTCAGGCTTCCACTACAAATGCTTTTACCAGCTGAGCCATCTTGGTCTGTTTCTGTTTTGTTTTGTGTCTCATTTTTTGCTTTTTGAGGTAGGATCTGGGTATATAGACTTGGATGGCCTAGAACTTGCAGCCTTGCCTTAATCTCTTGAGTATTAGAATTATAGTGTGTGCCACTGAGCCTAGCTTCCCCAATTATACTTGGTAATAGGAGTTTTCCCACTTCTCTATTGTTAAACTATGACATCATCTACATGACTGCTAATTACATTCAATAAATAAGATAATAAAGTTTTCAAACAAGCCAAATTATGAGTAAAAGAGAGCGAAAGGTTATATATGCTAATTTGGTTACAGGTTATTTCCCTGAGGGCCCCCACACACACAGATTTTGGTTGGTTTTTTTTTTTTTTTTTGGTCTTTTGAAACAGTCTCTTTGTAGCCTCAGCTGGCCTGGAACTCACTATGTAGACCAGGCTGGCCTTGAACTCACAGAGAGATCCGCCTGCCTCTGCCTCCCAAGTGTTAGGACTCCAAGCACACTCTGCCTCCCAAGTGTTGGGACTCCAGGCGTGTGCCACCATGCCCAGCTTCCAAGATTTTTTTTAAATTAGCCTAAGGATATGCAGATGCCTTTGGATCCCTATGGAACTGGAGTTACAGGTGGTTGTGAGCTGCCAGATGTGGGTGCTGGGAGCTGAACTCAGGTCCTCTGTAAAAGCAGTTAACACATTCTTAACTACTGAGCCATCTGTCCAGCCCTACTTTCCTGAATTTTACATATGAGTTTGAATCAGACTTTGGCCACCATTTATAAATTATGGCTTTGTTGTTAACAAGAATACTCACTTAGTTCTATTACTAAAAGATAGCCAGCCCCTCCCCCATTCCTAAACAGTGCTGTTGATTTAATTTGGGAATAGGTAGAACAGGATCCTTGACTACAGGCCATGTTTAGTCAAATAATAATTGGTTAAGCCTTGTAACTTAGAGGTCATAGACAAGACAGTTCTTGTCTGGGGCAGTAGAGATGGCTCAGCAATTAAGAGCATGGACTACTCTTGCAGAAGACCTGGGTTCGATTCCCAGCACCCATATGGCAGCTAATGGTTAATGGAGTTAATCATCTATAACTCCAGTTCCAGGGCAATACAGCGCCCTCTTCTGACTTATGTGGACATTTCGTGACATGGGTTCATTTACATACATGCAGGCAGTACACTCATACACATAAAATAAAAATAATAAATAAAATTTTTTTAAATTCTTGTCCATTGGTCATTGCTCTGTCAAGATGGACATTCTATAATTTAAAAATATTACTATTTTTATTTTATGTGTTTGAATATATTGCCTGCATATATATAAGTGCACCCATGTTGTGCAATGCTCACGGAAGTCAGAAGATACTGGGTTCCCTGGAACTGGAGTTATGGACAGTTGTCAGACACCGTGTAGGTGCTGGAAATCGAACCTGGGTCCTCTGCAAGAGCAGCCAGTGCTCTTAACCTCTGAGCCATTGCTCTGGCTACCCTCTTGTACTATAATTTTTTTTTTATAATTTGTTCTTTATTTAGTTAACGAAGGGTTTTTTTATGGGTTTAAGGCCAAAGTTAGTATGTGAACTCTTAGACATTTGTACCAAACCGGAAATATTTGATGCTGGGAAAATTGAAGAAGGTAAAGAAAGGGGCCCCCCAATGTACATGAGTTAAGTTTTGGCAAAGCTGGTTTTAGTGTAATCTAAAAACTGCTAAATGGTGAAAAAGTCTGGGTAGAATTGTCAGAAGTTGGCTTAAGTTGAAGGTAACTAGTATAAATTGAGTTTTAGAATGTCTTAGGAATGTCACTGATTTGTCCCAAGCTGTCCCTTGCATAGGAATGCTCCCCAAGGAAAACTAGCACAGTTCCTATAGGGAATCCTGTGGTATTTGTTCCTGGTTTCCAGCAACATGTGCTGCAAAAGCCTCTTTGACAGAGCTACTTTATTGCTATTAGGCAGGGAGAGCCCTGGGACTCACGGCTGCTCTGTTGGGCAGGGAAGACAAACCCAAAGTACTGAGATGTGCCATTCGGCTGAATTTTGTCTGCTTTTCATGCTGAGATAGGCTCTACATAGTACAGTTGCTTTTAGCACACTGAGGCTGTGTTGAGCTGTTTCAGTTTACTGAGCACTCTTAGAGCTAGTGAGATGGGTGGGGTGGGGTGTGTGAATCTCTGTGCTCAAAATAGGTTCCATTCCTGGTGGCCAAAAGTAAAAGTGATGTTAGCTGGGTGTGGTATTGCACACTTGGAATCCCAGTACTCTGAAGGTTGTGGCAGGAAATCAGCGCAAGTTGGAGACTAGGCTACAGTGTGAAAACTTGTCAGAAAACAACCACCAAAAGATAATGGGCAGAGACAGTGTAGAATAATAGGCAGTAGTGATGGGGGAGGGAAGGTGTAAGTGGGAACTGTGGAAATGTATTAGGCCCTAAACTGATGTAGCTTCTTATAATTGAAAGAAACAATAAGTAGTATCAAGTTGGTTGCATTGAGAAAATAAATCTAAATTAGTTATTTCCTTCAGTCAGATACCAGGAAGAAAGGCATAGAAGATAGGAACATTGAGCATACTAGATGGGAAAATCAAACTCCTGATAAAGTTCTCAATTGTTTACTAGGAAGTTTCATGCATGTGATAACCACAGTTCTTTTGTGTCCTTGAACACAAAATTCTAACCGAAATATTTATTCAGTTTTAAATGTATATTTCCAGTTTAAGTGTCCTACGATAGGACTGTAGAGATGGCTCTTACTGCTTCCTGAGTTCAGTTCCCAGCAACCACATCAAGCAGTTCACAACTCCCTGTGACTCCAGTTCCAGGGGGATCCAATGCCTCTGGCTTCCAAGAGCACCTGAATATGTCCATACCTCTACACACACACACACACACACACACACACACACACATACACACAAAATATTTTTTTAAGTTCCTACAAAAAAACTTCTTAAAAAATGCTGGGTGTGGTGGTACACACCTTTAATCCATGCACTCGGGAGGCAGAAGCAGGTGTATGTATCTCTGTGAGGTCCAGGCCATCAGGGGCTACAGGGAGACTTTTCTTAAAAAACAAAAACAAACAAACAAAAAAAACCCAAAACCCAAAACCTTTAAAAAGCATTACCACATATAAAATGTGTGTGGTAGGGGTTATTTTTCATTTAGTTTTTGGGATTAGGTGGTGTTTTAACCTAATCCATCTTTGGATAAACAGCTTTGGCAGTAAGAACCTCAGACTTACGGGTTTTCTGTCTGAATGAGTAGACTGAATTAGTGATGCCAGCAGATTTAAATCCAAACAAACTGACAGTTTCTTCAGTAGAACTCCCACAGACTTCCCCTGTGCAGTTACTACTAGCTTTTTTGATCTGAGGCCCTGAAGTATTTTGTATTCATTGAATACCTTTGTTTCTAAAGTAAGGTCCAGGATTGAGCCTATTTCTGAGAGGATTTTGAAAGAGCACATTGAGTGCCTTTAAGCTTACATATGAAGAGGTTCCTACTGATTCATTTGCTCTCTGAGTGGTTCAAATCTGCATGTTTGGTCACTAGCCTTTTAGTCAGTTTTCAGTGATGATTTTTGTCTTAAAACTTTTAGAAACATCTCTGAATCACAGATTTTATGTAAGAGGAATCATAGTTTGCATTGAGTATCCAAGACAGTGTATTTCCTTATCTTCTAAGTTTCACTTGAAAATCCTTGATAAATTTTTGTCTTTAAAAAAACTTGGTATATCCCTCAATACCAGGTAATCTCAGGATCTTTCCTCCATAATGAAACTCTCAGGTGCTTAAGTCTATAAAATACAGGGTCAAGGGCCTGGTAATAGAGGCCTGTAACCTGAGCTACTGAGGAGGTTGAAGCAGGAGGGTCACAAGTTCAAGGCCAGCTGGGTAACTTAGCCAGATCTTATCTACAGCTTTGAAAAATCAGCTGAGGATCTAGCTCAGTGGTTCAACTTGCCTAGGATATGCAAATCTCCTAGGTTCAATTCCCAGTACCCAAAAAAAAGTGTTTTGTATATAAAGCCTTTTTTTTCCCCCAGTCTTTTTGAGACAGGGTCTCCCTGTGGCCCCAGCTGGTCTGGAACTCGTCATGTAAACAGGCTGGCCTTGAATTCACAGAGATCCTCCTGCCTCTGCCTCCTGAGTGCTGGGATTAAAGGCATGCACCACCATGCCCAGCTTGCATATAAAATCTTAACACGTAAATGTCATATACTTTAAGAATGTCTCTAAATGAGAACAGTAATGATTAATTTGAGGTATGCTAAGAGTTGAACCCAGGGTCTGCCCCTTTTTGGGGAAGAGCTCTATCCCCACCCCTGTATTTTTTTTTTTAAAGAATATTTACAACCAGTACTTGGTTGTATCTGTGGCTAGGAAGCTGACAGATATGGAGGGCTGACAATAGTGTCTTCTAAGAATTAGAACATTGGATAGAGTTGTGTCCTTTTTGTGCTTTGTTACTGTTGTACTTTGATTTGGGGTGTTATGGATTTTTTTTAATTTACACATTTGTTTGGTATATACATGTGTGTGGAGGTTAGAGGACAAGTTATCAGGAGTCTGTTCTCTGCCTCCTCCATGTAGCTCCTGGGGATCGAACTGAGGTCATCACACTTGGCAGCAAGTGCTGTTACCCACTGAATCATTTCACTGGCCCTGTTTTGAGGCAGAGTCTCATGCAGCCCATGCTGGTTTTAAACTGACCTTGTCATGGAGACTGGCCTTGAACTCCTGATCTTCTTGCCTCTACCTCCCAGGTGCTGGGATTATAGGCTGCATGCCACCACATCCAGCTTCAAGCCTTTTTTGTTCCTTGAACTACAGGGATGAAATGGTTTCAGCAGTACTAGGAATTGAACCTAGGGCTGCTTTGTGTGTGCTAGACAAGCACTCTGTACCTGCACTAGATCCCCAGCACTCTGTTTCTTTGGTGGTTATGAAAAAGCTTGAGATTTTGTTCTATGAGCTTTAGAGTTTCTCTGAGACATGTGTATGAACCAAAGTTTTGGGGCTTTTTGGGTTTTGGGGTTTTTTGGGGGGGTGTTGGTTTTTTGAGGTCTCCCAGTAGTCCTAGGTAGCCTGGAATATTTGCTTTGTAGACCAAGCTGACCTTGATCTCATAGATGTGCCTACCTCTGCCTGAGCCAAAGGGTTTAAATCAGTAACTCCCAATGTTTTTCTTTTTGCATTTTGGTACCTACCCATTTTAGCATTCTTTCCCCTACTTTATATTTCTAAATGAATGAATCCTTTTTTTAAAAAAATGTATATGAGTATATTGCCTGCATGTATGAGTGCACCCATGCTGTGCAATGCCGCAGAGGTCAGAAGAGAGCTTTGGATTCCCCTGGAACTGGAGTTAAGGACAGTTCGTAGCTGCCATGTGGGTGCTTGGGAATCAAACCTGGGTCCTCTGCAAGAGCAGTCAGTGCTCTGAACCACTGAGCCATCTTTCCAGCCCCAAATGAATGTATTCTTAATTCTTATTAAATGCAATATTAATCATTCTTAGATGTGGTCTTTAGAAACTGACATTAATAACAACAGTACACATTTCATTATTCCTTATTAGTTTGTCTGCTTACTTACCATTTGTCTTTTTTGGGGTCTGGGGTTGGTGTTGAGACAGGGTCTCCTTGTATCCCTGGCTGACCTGGAACTCACTGTGTAGACCAGACTGGCCTGGATCTCACAAGAGCTATGCCTGCCTCTGTTTCCCAAAGTCCTGAGATTAAAGGCATGCACCACCATGCCCAGTACCACTTGTCTTTTGATCCTCACAGGAGGCCAGAGTCAGAAACATTGCATACTACTAAATAAGGTCTTGGAAGAGAAACATACATCAAAGCATAGGACAAGGAAGTTTTATGCATTGCTTTACAGTGTTTAACTATGGGTTCTAAGTAAACTAGAATGAAGCAGAGGAGCAAACAGAAACATATGTAAACCCCATTGTCAACCCCTCATTTTGTAGGACTCAGAGTTCAACAATACAGATCAGATTGACCTGTATGATGATGTGTTGACGGCCACCTCGCAGCCCTCAGATGACAGAAGCAGCAGCACTGAACCACCCCCTCCCGTTCGCCAGGAGCCATCTCCCAAGCCAAACAATAAGACCCCTGCAATTCTGTATACCTACAGTGGCCTGCGGAATAGACGAGCAGCTGTCTACGTAGGCAGCTTCTCCTGGGTAAGCTAGGGTAACTGAAGGCTTACCAGTGGGCTGGAGGGAGAGGACTGGGAGGTGATGGCATTTTCAGAAACCACTGTTGCACTGTTTTGTGCTCTGATGGGGTTGGATTTCTTTTTCCTGGGATCAGGTTGGATTGATCTCTGAAAGAGAACTATCCTGAGGACGTACTGGTGCCGAAGAAAGCAATGATTAAGTGGGTAGTTGCCTTTTCTGCCATCTTATTACTGCCCCTGACCCTGGGACTTTATGTCTAGCAGGGTCAGCTATGGGACGAGATTTCAGAGTAAACACCTTGAGCTCTTGGTGGTCATTAGATGGTCCTGTGATAATGGTGGGTGATGGGGATCAAAGGCCCCGAAAGCTATAGTGCGCTTTGGGTATGTGCTGACTATTCTGCAAAAGTTACTGTGTGACAAGTTTTGGGCTGGTGGCGGGGGATGACTTTTCCAAATTAGGAAATGTATATACTGAGGGGAAATTTTTGGCATGGTCAGCTGTAGCGTGTCAGATCTGTAATTAAAAGTTGCTAGCAGTATGAACTACTGATCAGCCAACCCAAATGGCAGTCAAAGTTAAAATAGATTTCTTTCTTAATCCCCAAACATAGGGGTTGTGGGGATAGATGGGTTTGCAGTTCTGGACAGTAGGAAAGCCTGTACTAACTGAACATTGCTGGGCTTTTGGTATTCCTATGGTCATGGTTGTAAACTAGAGTCCTAGGGTTTGAAACAGGGCTTGGGACATTCTGGGTGGATGGGTGTTGAGCATATAGCTCTTGACATTTCTCCCTTTTCCATCCTGCCGGCCCCAGTGGACCACAGACCAACAGCTGATCCAGGTTATTCGCTCTATAGGAGTCTTTGATGTTGTGGAGTTGAAATTTGCAGAGAACCGAGCAAATGGCCAGTCCAAAGGGTGAGGTCTGGATTTGGGGAGTCCCTTTTAGTTTGTAGCTGTTAGAATAACAGATCTGTACTGTAATTTTTTAAAAATTATTTTATTTTATGTGTATGAGTATATTGCCTGCTTGTATGTGAGTGCACCCATGTAATGCAATTCCACGGATGTCAGAAGAGGGCTTCAGATGGCCCTGGAACTGGAGTTAAGGACGGTTCATAGCCACCATGTGGGTGCTGGGAATCAAACCTGGGTCCTGTGCAAGAGCAATCAGTGCTCTTAACCGCTGAGCCATCTCTCCACCCCGTACTATAATTTGACCTTTGATTTTAACCCCCTCCCACCTGAGCCCACATTACTCCCTTGGTTTTGGCAAACTGCTTTAGATTGAGGACCTGCAGCCATGTAGTGGAATCTGTTGTACTGGATTGGGGGTGACGATGGGGGTGCTCTTTTTTCTTAATTTCTAAAAAAGGGAAAACATAGGGTAGCACCATTTGTTGTTGATAGATTTTTGTGTGTTTAAATATTTAACTTAGCAAGATATTTTCCTTTGCCAAATAGAAAACAATTTTTTTGTTTCTCAGATGTCTAAATAGATTTTGCTGATTTTTATTTTCTTCCTCAAGGTATGCTGAGGTGGTGGTAGCCTCTGAAAATTCTGTCCACAAATTGTTGGAACTCTTGCCAGGAAAAGTACTTAATGGAGAAAAAGTGGACGTGAGGCCGGCTACCCGTCAAAACCTATCACAGTTTGAGGCGCAGGCTCGGAAACGTGAGTGCGTCCGAGTCCCAAGAGGGGGTACGTGGAGACCATCTGTATGATGGGGGGAGGTTATGGGCATGTTGGTGTGGTATGGGCTCAGACTATGATTTGGAGGAGTTTGAGGGAGAGTGTTGGTGGTTGTGGCTGGTGGAAAGATTGGTTGATAAGCCCAAGAGTGAGGTTTGTGTAGAAGACAGCACTACACTGGGAGTCAGGCTTATCATTGGGTTCTGCCTTTGACTGTGTGACTTTTGGGCAAGTCAGTTCACTGCTCGGGGCCTCTTTTCCCATCTGGCCTGGATACATGACGTTTAAAGTTCCTGGTAACTGTAAATCCTATAATTCTTTTTTTTTTTTTTTGAGATAAATCCTATCAAAACAAAAATTGGTAATAGCACAGATGGCCATTTATGTAAGACATGCATCTCTAAACTTTGATTTAGCAGACACCCCAAAATGTTACTAAGATATATAAAGGTGGTTGTACCTATCACAAGTATATATTCAAAGAATGCTCTGTAAAGAATCAACCAAAACCCAGGCGTAGTGGCATACACCTTTAGTCCCAGCACTCAGGAGGCAGAGGAAGGCAAATCTCTGTGAGATCAAAGCCAGCCTGGTCTACATAATTCTAGGCCAGCTGGGACTACAGGGAGACCCCATCTCAAAAAGACCAAAAAAAAAAATCTACTGAAGGAAGTGTTATTAGAGTTGATGATTGTTCTAAGGAGTGTGAACCCTATTTGATTATTAGATGTTTTAGTTGACTTGGCAAGTAGAGCTATTAGTTTAAAAAAACACTGCATCATTCTATCATTCTACCTTGGCTTGATCTAGTTCATCTTACTCCCTTTCTTCTCGTCTTCCTCCTCCTTTTTTTTTTTTTTTTTTGATATTTTTGAGACAGGGTCTTCCTGTCTATACCTCTGAGTGCTGGGATTAAAGGCATGTAGTTCTTTTTTAACGTGTGTGAGTATTTTGCTTGCACTTGTATAAGTGCACTCGTGTCATGCAGTGCCCACAGAGGTCAGAAGAGAGCATCAAATCCTCTGGAACTGGGGTTACAGACACCATGTGGGTGCTGAGAACCACATTGGTCCTCTACAATAGCAGCCTGTGCTCTTAATTGCTGAGCAGTCCCTCCAGCCCCCTTACTCTTTTTATTCTTACTCTACTCTCCAAGCCATCCTCTGGTACTAATTGGGTTCTCAGTGAGGCTGTCCTAGAAAGAATTTACGAACCAGCTGATAGAGGTATTCCAGTCTGCTTAACAGTTAATTTTTTTCATTGTAAATTAGTAAATTGTCATTCTGGTTTATGTGTCAGTCTCTTGTAATTTTGGTTGGCATGACTCAGTCTCTTGGGGTCTGATTACCCCCTGGTATATTGTTAAAATCAAGTTTCTAATCTTGAAGGATGAATTTTGCCTTACCCTGACCTCATAAGGTGTGTAGATACCCTGCAAGGCCCTGCCTGAAACCAACCACCTTTTCTTTCACTGTAGGGGTGGGGATGGCAACATTTCATCACCTTCCTGTTGTCACTGCTTATATCCACCTAGAAAAGCAATGGTTCCTTATATTGATTGGGTGTGTCCTTCATACGGAAATTGGACCACTTCACTCAATAGAACTGTCCTAGCTGGGCTTGGTGGCCACACCTTTAATCCCAGCAGTCAGAAGGCAGAGGCAGGTGGATCTCTGTGAGTTCCAGACCAGCCTGGTCTACATAGTAAGTTCCAGGCCAAAACAATATTGGAACAGTACCTGAAGTGGTTAACTATCAGGGAATTGCACTTAGCTTTAAAACCTCTTCAGTTTGTGGGAACTTGAGAAAGGAATGTGTTGTTGTAGACGTGAAACATGACAGTAAAGAAGTTAAGGTCATTGTTAGTGTAGTTGAGCCCACCTTGGGCTTGCCTCTGGCATTGACATTGACCGTAGCATTTCGGTTTAAGAAACACTCTTTTTCCCCTCCATATTTGCTAAGCATCTTTCTACCTCTAAGACTTTAAAGCCATAATATCATGTTCTGTTGGGGTCCACTCTGACAACGCTAAACTTATGAAATTAGGGGGAACTAGTTAACCAGGTAGTTTGACAGGGTCCAAAGCCATGCTGCTAGCTATATACAAGCGTGTCTTGTACCCCCACTTGTATATAGCACCATGCTAGTGTGTTCTGATGGTATTCCCAGTAGGCTGCCCTGAGGACAAGAGAATTGAGGACATTGAAATGTAGTGGGAGTTCCCCAAATTTTTAAGGGTGTTTTGTATCAAGCTTTCACTAAGATTTGTGAGCTTGTTTTGTGAGCAGGTCTCTCTAGTCTTCTCTTTTTTTCTTTTTCCCCATCCCAGTTACCAGCTTGGGTATATGGATAGAGTAGATCATCACCAGCTTTCCTTTTCTTTCTCCTGTTCCCTGGCCAGAGCTCTTTGACAAGTACATTTCAAGAAAACAGAACAGTAACAGAAGGTCAATTGGTAGTAGTCGTAAGAGACCCTGAACTCTCTGAGGGACATGGGATTTCAAATCGGCTGAAATCCAGCTGTGCATCAGTGAACAAATAACACTCAATTTTCTCATGGGTTGTTGGATTTTCTGTATCTCAAACTAGAAGACAAACCTAAGGGTTAATTGAATGTATTCTGAAACACTTGGGAGTGTTTTAGATAAGAGCATCCTTTGACATATAAGACTTAGAGTCATACTGCTTTCTGGGTTTTTCTTAATTGAGATCCTTCTGATCTTTTCCTTTGAGGCCACTGAAAAGGTAGTAAATGATTTTTTTCTTCCGTCTCCTCCATTTCACTTACCTTCTTCAGTATGGTGCCAAATGACTTGCCGCAGGATGAACTGGTCCTATTGGTACCTGGGCAGTGATGTTAGCTCTTTTTGCTTTGTAGGAATACCTCCACGAGCCCACTCCCGAGATTCTAGTGATTCTGCTGATGGACGGGCCACCCCCTCTGAGAACCTTGTACCCTCATCTGCTCGTGTGGATAAGCCCCCCAGTGTGCTGCCCTACTTCAATCGCCCTCCTTCAGCCCTTCCCCTGATGGGTTTGCCTCCACCCCCAATTCCACCCCCACCGCCTCTCTCCTCAAGCTTTGGTGTCCCTCCTCCTCCTCCTGGCATCCACTACCAGCATCTCATGCCCCCGCCTCCTCGATTACCTCCTCATCTGGCTGTACCTCCCCCTGGGGCCATCCCACCAGCTCTTCACCTCAATCCAGCCTTCTTCCCCCCACCAAATGCTACAGTGGGGCCGCCACCAGACACTTACATGAAGGCCTCTACACCCTATAATCACCATGGCAGGTAAGGACTACATTCCCTTCAGATTGAGCCAGGACAGTAAAAGTATTTTTTAGACATTTGCTTTCTATGAATGAGCACTGAACGCTGGTGCTTTTCCTATATAATTTTGCCCTAATGTTGAGTCCTGGGACATAGGTTACTATCAGAGGTTTGTTTGTTTGTTGTTTTGTGGTTTGTTTTGACACAGGTCTGGAACTCAGAATTTTGCCTGCCTCTGCCGCCTGATTAAAGGCATGTGGCACCATGCCCAGCCTTTGTTTGTTTATTTTGCGTGCTTATGTGTGCAGGTGCACTAAGTATGCAGATGCATGGTTGTACTTCCATAGGGAAGCCAGAGAACAACCTTGGGTGTCATCCTCAGGAACGTTGTCCACCACCTTTGAGAAGGGGTCTCTCATTGGCCTGGAGCCCACCAGTTACACAAGCTAGACTGGCTAGCCAGTGAGTCCCAAGGCTCTGCCTGTCTCCACCTTCCCAGCCGTGGGATTACAAATGTGCTCCACTATGCCTGATATTTTTACGTAGGTTCTGGGTATCAAACTCAGGTCCTCAATCTTGCACTGTAAGTGCTTTACCAACTAAGCTGTCCCCCCAGCCCCAATCAGTGTTTTATGTGTATGAGTGTCTTGCCTGCATGTGTGTAAGTGTACCCATGTCATGCAGTGCCTGTGGAGGTCAGAAGAGGGCATTGGATCTCCTGGAACTGGAGTTAGGGATGGTTGTTGGTGCTGGGAATCGAACCTGGGTCCTCTGCAAGAGCAGCCAATGTAGTTAACCATTAATCCATCTCTCCAGCCCTCTAATCAGTGTTTTTTATTTAGTATTTCTGTTTGTATCTTAACTACTTAACCCAAATCATATCCTTTGTAGCTTTAAACAGCTTGATTAAACTCAGTGCCATGAATGAGTGCTGCAAATGCTGTAGTACTTAGTATTTTGAGTCATGCCAAAATTGTAAGTGCATGTGGCATAAATCCTATCCTTGAAGGGAAAATGAACACATAAAAACACGCATTTAGGACATATACTAGAACATAACTGAGTAACAGTATTATACTGTGTGGTAAAAGTATTATGGGGTTTGGGTAGTCAGACCTGATATTGTGTCTCTGCAGCCGAGATTCGGGCCCTCCGCCCTCTACGGTGAGTGAAGCTGAATTTGAAGAGATAATGAAGCGAAACAGAGCAATTTCCAGCAGTGCCATTTCCAAAGCGGTATCTGGAGCCAGTGCAGGTAATTAACTCTTAGCTTGCTGTTTTTTCCTTAAGTTTCCCCTTATTTTGTCATTTCCATTGGAAAATGTTCAGGACGTTGAAATTGGAGCACTGCTAGATATCACAAATAGTATACCTCAAAGATGTGTGGTTTGATCAAGTCTTGGCTTTGGGGAAGTTCCAGATGTGTGTTTAGACCTGCTCCATGGAAACCAACTTGGTGCCTAGAATATGAGTAACTGACACCATTTCCTTTTGGTATTTATTGTAGAGAAGATCTGCTATCTTGGGGTGGCTTTAATAGCAGTAGTGATCTCAGGTATAGTGTCTGTGCAGTTTATTAGTCACTTTTCTGTTGCTGTCATAGAAACATGACCAAGGGAACTTATAAAAGGAAAAGTTTATTTAGCTTACGGTTCCAAAGGGGCAAGAGTCCATCATGGCAGGGAGGCATGGCAGCAGAGATGCCTGGAGTAGGAGCAGAAGTTAAGCTCTCACGTCTTCAAGCAGGCACAGGACGCAGAGAGCAACTGGAGATCTGGCAAGGCTTAAGAATTCTATAAGCCCCCTCCCCCCGCCCCAAGTGTTGTGCTTCCTCCAACATGGCCACACCTAAGACCTCCCAAAACAACAGCACCAACTGGGGACAAAATATGGTGTCTCTCGCTCCCCTCATGGGTCGTTGGCCACCGGTCCATGAGGGCAAAGGGAGCAGAAGCGATGAACGGGGTCAGGGATGGCCAGTGAGCACTAACAGAAGAAAGCCCTTCCGGGGAGGCAGGTTCAGTGATACAAACAGCTCCAGACTCAGTGAAATAGCTCTGTTTATTCAGTGGGGGTTAGGGAAAATATAGTGTGGAGGCAGTAGCCAATGCTTCAGCTGATAGGTGCTCATAGTATGCTTTATTTACATGTGGCAGGGATCCTATCATCTGACTATGGGGAAATGCCTAATTATCATATAGAAAAAACCTGGGGGTAGTTTTTACTCCAGGTAGCTATGCCAAAGGTCATGTTTCAGATGAGGCCAAGCATCCGTGCTTGGCGACACTTTCCAGGTAAGTCAGGCAGGAAGCCCCTGCTGAGAAAGGACCCAACCTTAACAGCAGGGTTCCCCAACAACAAAATGCTTAAATACTTGGAGCCTACAGGGGACATTATCATCAGACTACCATAGCAATAGTTCCAACACCAAATAAAACCTTGGCATTTTAGAAGTGATGCTTCAACTCATGCTTCGATCTGGGATCTGATTACATTAGAGTCTGGGCAGAGCTGGTGGCCTCTCAGTTGGCTGCCCTAGAAAGGCAAATCTATTGGATATCATCCTAAGGCATATTATACCCTTTTAGCTACCTTACTCTTCTCTCCGTATTTGGTGCATAGAATCAGCAGCTATGATTCTGACAGCCCTGCTAATAAAATCTTTAGTTCCTAAAAGGAAAGGATGTAGAATAGAAAGTTTGTAGCAGTAGACCAGTGGGGAGAGAGTACCCTAGCACACTAGAACAGTTGCACATCTTGAGTCATGCTTGCTTCTGTAAGTTTCCCACATGAATACAGATGTATCCAGACAGTGAGATCTCAAAGAAGTAAGTTAGCACTGAGTATTATGATTTTCATAATGTCTGATCTTTGGTTTCAAAACTTTACAGAGTAGGTTAAAAACAAAGTATATGTGCCTAACAGATATTCCCCCTTGATATCTAAGTTACTTTTTTTTTGAGGCGGGGGTCTCCCCATAGCTCACCTGGAACTTACTTTGTAGACCACAGTTGGCCTCCATCTCACAGAAATCTGCCTGCCTTTGTCTCTGGGGTGCTGGGATTAAAGGTGTGCACTACTGCCCCCAAGTTCCTTCTCCCTCCATTTTTCTCATTCATATTTCAGTCATTGAAACCATAATATTTACTCACCATGCTTCTAAACAGACAAAAATTTCCTTCTATGTGGTGCTGAGGTGCCAGTGCTCCTGATCTTCACAGTTTCTGTTCCATTCTGTTCTTACTACTTTGCACAAGAAAGCAGCCACTTTGCATTTTCAGTAGACCACTTGTGAATCATCTTTACTCAGTGCTTGTAAATACTTGGAAAAGCAATGGTAAATACTTACCGTGTAACCATTATCCTTGCATCAGGTGTTGTTCAGATTTGGGCAATGAAAGGGCTAGTTACTGAGGGCAGCATAACTTTTTTTTTTTTTTTTTTTTTTTTTTTTTTTTGTCTTTTTTGAGACAGGGTCTCCTTGTAGCCCCAGCTGTCCTGGAACTCACTATGTAGACCAGGCTGGCCTCGAACTCACAAAGATCCCCCTGCCTCTGCCTCCCAAGTGCTGGGATTAAAGGCGTGCGCCACCATGCCCAGCAGCATAACTTCTTTAGTGTGTGAATGATAGAACATTTTAGGTAGTTCATGTACACCAGTGGTCCCATAGGATTGTATCACCTAGTCACCTTATAACTGAGTTTATGTAAGTACACTCTGTAGTGTGTGAACAGTAATGACATTGCCTAACACCACACTTCTCAGTATGTATTCCTGTCATTAAAGTTTGTATGTATAGGGGGCTGGAAAGATGGCTTAGCAGTTAAGAACACTGGCTGTTCTTGCAGAAGACCCAGGTTCAAATCCCAGCACCCATATGGCAGCTAATAACTGTAACTCCAGTTCTAGGGGATCCGATGGCCTCTTCAGTCCTCCGCGGGCATTGCACAGCATGGGTGCACTTAAAACACATGCCGGCAATACACTCATACACATAAAATAAAAACAGTAAATAATTTTTTGGGGGGGAAAAAAAAAAAGGTTGTGGGGGGCTGGAGAGATAGCTCAGGGGTTAAGAGCACTGACTGCTCTTGCAGAGGACCCAGGTTCGATTCCCATCACCCACATGGGCAGCTACGAACCATCCTTATCTCCAGTTCCAGGGTAATCCAAAGCTCTCTTCTGACCTCCACAGCATTGCACAGCATGGGTGCACTCACATACATGCAGGCAATACACTC
>NW_008331995.1:18680-21187 GCF_000622305.1 Nannospalax galili | reverse complement strand
GTGGTGCACACCTTTAGTCCCAGCACTCAGGAGGCAGAGGCAGGCAGCTTTCTGTGAGTTCAAGGCCAGCCTGGTCTACATAGTGAGTTTCAGGACAGCTGGGGCTACAGAGAGACCCTGTCTCAAAAAGACCAAAATAAATAAATAAAAATTAATTAATTAAATAAATAAGTTACGGGTATATTATACACGTAATAGAGGTATATGTATTATACACACATGTGCACATACCTGGTTATAAATTAAAAATAATTTATTATAATAATAATTTATAGTACAGTGTTTAAAAATGAAAGTCCTCTGTGAAGACTACCAGCAAAATCACCCTTTACAATTAGGGTATTCCTCTAGTTTTTTTAGGGTGTTGCACATAAGATAATATGCATAAATTTTATTATTTTTACAAAAATGAAATAAAAGACTGGGTATGTAGCTTAATGGTAGAGTCGGCTGCCTAGCCGACAAGGCTCTGGGTTCAGTCCCCAGCACCATCCACACCAAAATATAATCACTAGTTTTTCAGCTTGTCTTTTTCGCTTCCTGTATTCTGGAACCTGTCTTAATATGTTAAGAACATCTAAGATTTATTGAGCCCTTACTTTGTAGCTGGCATGTTACTAAGCACTTCACATGAATTGCTTTGTCTATAGACTTACCTCATGATGTTTTTTTTTTTTTTGGTCTTTTGGAGACAGGGTCTCCCTGTAGCCTCAGCTGACTTGGAACTCATTATGTAGACCAGGCTGACCTCAAACTCATAGAGATTTGCCTGCCTCTGCCTCCCAAGTGCTGGGACTAAAGGCCCATACTAGGCCTACCTCGTGATTTTAACAACTAGTAATCCATATAACCATGGTTCCTTAATTTATATAGCCAGGCCCTAACAAAGATAATAACAATAAATAACACTGAAACATTGTTAAATGTACACACCTCTATGAACAGTAGAAATTTGTAGAATTGCTGGGTCAGGTGTTTGCACATTTTAATTTTAGTTTATTTCCGTCAGTGTTGTCAGGTTTATAGACACCACTAGCAGCATCTGGCAATACTGGTCAGACTCCAAACCATTGAACTATTGGTATCATCCAGTTTTACATGTGCCATGTTTACCTCGTCTATTTTACCATTGCTCTTTGGAACAGCTAGTCACTCTCAGTTGGTGTCCTCTTGCAGTCTTCTTTTGGTCCAGTTATGTTACTTGCCTCCACTCATCCTTGGCCTTTCCCTCCATCCTATCAGGGGATTACAGTGACGCCATTGAGACACTGCTCACAGCCATTGCAGTTATCAAACAGTCCCGGGTCGCCAACGATGAGCGTTGCCGTGTCCTCATCTCCTCTCTTAAGGACTGTCTTCATGGCATCGAGGCTAAGTCCTACAGTGTGGGTGCCAGTGGGAGTTCTTCCAGGTGAGTTGTTCATTACTTAAGCGGCCGATCAGCCCTGAGCAGCACTCTTATAGGGATTGGTTGGGAAAAGACGGGCCAGGGTATCTGACTAAAGGCCTGGATGAAAGTGGAGACCTCATACTCAAGTCTTTAAGAAGTGAATTGGACATTTTATCTATCGTTCTTAATGTTTGCAACCTGTGTTCAGTGAAGCTTCAGGGGTAGGCATTGTAGCTCAGTTATAAGAGTTGTTGCCTAACATCCATGAGGCCCTAGGGTCAATCCCCAGTACTGTGTGCTCAAGGGGAATGGGGAACGGGACAAGGTGGGCACATGGGGCTTTTGAACCATATTGGCTTAGATTGAATCTCAGTTCTGTTGTTAGCTGCCTGTATGATCATCTTGAGTATGAATTCAGTTAGCAATTTCACAAGCACTTTTTTATTTAAGAGGAAAAGTCAAAGTACTTATCTTACCAGACCTGTTGTAAAGATGAGATCAGATAATGCACATAAAGTTCTGATACAGTGGTAAGATCTTAACATTTAACTGTCAATCATTTTCCTAAAAAAAGATTAGTCTTCAAGGAACTAAGCTCTTCAGACAGTAGGCCCATGATTGAGAACTAGAATAATATTTTAGGTAAGCACTAGGAGATTAAAAAAACAACATGCAGGAAGACCATGGTAGGCCCTCTGAATGAGGCTGAAGGATCTTTCTCATAGGAAACGACATCGGTCCCGGGAGAGGTCACCCAGCCGGTCCCGGGAAAGCAGCAGGCGGCACCGGGACATGCTTCATAACGAAGATCGGCATGATGACTATTTCCAAGAGAGGAACCGAGAGCATGAGAGACACCGGGATAGAGAGCGGGACCGTCACCACTGAGAAAGGTGGGAAGAAGCCTTGTTCCTGGCCAGTGGTGGATGATCTTGTATGAAAGATTATGTATAAACTGGGCATGGTTGCTCATGCCTGTAACCCCAGCACTCGGGAGGCTGAGGCAGGAACATTGCCATAGTTCCAAGGGCAGACTGGGCTACAGAAAAGAGACCCTGTCTCAAAACAGGAAGATAATTTGTAGTAAAGATATCTCTCTCTCTCTCTCTCTCTCTCT
>NW_008331995.1:4568-18504 GCF_000622305.1 Nannospalax galili | reverse complement strand
TCTCCCTCCCTCTCTCCCCCCCTTAATAAATAATAACCATTGTTACTATCATTACATTTTAATAATTCCAAACTTAAGTTAAAAAAGTGGGAGTATATTACTTAATTTTCAGGCATAATAGTAATGACTTTAAGATTTAATATCTCCTGTTCTGACTCTTTTTGATGGCATTCAGGACAGAGCAGGAGCTGATCTGAAAAAATACCTTTAATGGCTTTAAGAAACCTTGTGGATACTTTACTACAGTGGAAGGATAATTTTGTTTTTAGTGAGTTTTTGTTTTAAGTAAAACAAAAGCAGAAGGGTTGGAGAGAACAGTAGTATTAATTCTTTGAAAAGTTAGAATTGTCTGTCTCGGGAGATTGTGTCTGCAGGACTTAGTTTTCCTGTTTTGAGCTCTGCTTTTCTGTATTTTCATTCTCAGAGAGACTCCATCTTGGAGTACTGACTTGTAGCTCTGGGCTTTATCCCACCACTTTTGTAATCCTAACAGAAAGAAAACTAACAAGGATTTCTTGTAGTATAAGGAAGAACGGGCAGTGGTCCTGTTTCTGTGAAGCGCTATAAAACAGACTAGACTAGCTAGAAGGATCTGTCTGTGGCTCCTGGGACCTACTGTCTTTGCCTGCTTGTTCTGAAGTAATGTAATTGATCAGATAATTTGGACTGGATAGGTGGGTGGCTGGATGAAGGAGAGAAGAAACACTCACCTCCATCCTTCTATAGAAGTTCATGATAACAGACTCAAACCACTGGAAAATTTGCAGCATTTTGCCCAGTGACAACCACTAACAGAGAAGAAAATACTCCTCCATGCTTGTCCTCTACTTTGTGGTTTAGCTTTCTCTACCATTAACTTAAACAGATTTATAGCTAGGAATTGTTTTTGTCATCTCCCACAGAAGATGGCAGTAAATGGATTATAAAAATTACTATTTTTTTTATATGTATGAGAATTTTGCCTGCATATATGTAAGTGCACCCATGCATGTAATGTCCGTGGAGGCCAGCAGAGAGCAGCATCAAATCCCCTCGAACTGGAGTACTATTTGTTAGCTGCCATGTGGATGCTGGGAACTGAACCTGGGTCCTCTGCAAGAGCAGCCAATGCTCTTACCTGCTGAGCCATCCCTCTGGCCCCAGAATTTACTAATTTGTTTATTTATTTTTTGTTCTTTTTGAAACAGGGTCTTCCTGTAGCCCCAGCTGTCCTGGAACTCACTATGTAGACCAGGCTGGCCTTGAACTCACAGAGATCTGCCTGCCTCTGCCTCCTGAATGCTGGGACTAAAGGTGTGCACCACCACGCCTGGCCACTAATATTTTTTAATCTGTACCTTTCTCTGTTCTTTACTCATTATTCCACAGAATTCTAGAAAGCTTGGTAATACTGATGTCTAGGGTAACCTGCATAGAGCCAACAATTAGGCTCTATATGGAGTTGTATACTACTTTCTAGATTTTTGCAACAGATTGAGTTTAGGAAAACAGGCTAAGGAGATGGAGCCCACAAATGCCTTTGACCACTTTCTAGATTTTTGCAACAGATTGAGTTTAGGAAAACAGGCTAAGGAGATGGAGCCCACAAATGCCTTTGACCTGGTTTCATGTCAGGGAATGGGCAAGGTGGGCATCAGTGATCTTGATCTACATACACCCTCCCCTCCTGTAAGAAGCAGCATTTCCTCCTCTTGTTTGAACTAGCACAGATGCAGGGATACCAGAGATCTAAAGCCATCAAAGCTGGGTATCATGATGGACTTGTAATCCCAGCAACCAGGAGGCCTAGACAGAAGAAAGTCAAAAACAGCCTGGGCTACATAGCAAGACTCATAAAATCAAAAATCTTCCACCACTTCCCATCATGTAGGTCACAGTGTGTGTCCTGTGGAGCTAACTGGGCTAAGAATGACCAGGAAGCTGTTAATTGGTCTGTGCAAAATACAAATTATAATCTCTAGAGCCACATTCAGTTTACTCAGTAGAACATAAAGCTGCATGTCACCATTCCTGCTGGCTTTGCTCCTTGGGAACCTTTTGACAGTGAAATTGTCAGCAAGATCATTGGCCCATCTGAAAGTCCTCTATAGGTAGTTCAGCAAAGCATTTGACTTGTGCAGGCCTGTCATGACATGAGGAAAACTAAGTCTTGGTAAGTTTTCCACTTTACCTCTTCTCCTGGTCACCCCTTTAGATAAGTTGCTTATTCTGTTTGAGTAATTCAGTACAAAAGAAGTGAATCAGGTACCTCAAAAAGAAAAAAAAAGGTTAATTCTTAAATTCTCAGGGTAGAATTCTATCGTTGTTTACCAAGTTGTAGCTTGGGAGGTTTTTGTGTTCGGGAGGTTAGTGCACAGGTCTCATTTACATTAGAGAACTTAATTTTACAAGCTTTTTGTACAGCATTTACACCATTTTTTAGATGAAAAATAATTATATTTCCATGTTGTGAACAAGTGTTCCTAAGCAGGAAAGATTTATTCCTTGCAGAGGTGTCAATAGAACAGCAGCATTCTTTTCCCTCAGGAGAGGGTCCCGGCTCTGGGCTTGAAGCTGATTGGCCTCACTGAGGTGATAAATCTTTGACTTCTGTCTGTATGCAAACACTACCTCTAGCAGCAATGCTGTTGATAGTTCGCGTATCCTCTGCATCTTGTTTTATAAGAACACTTCACAGATTACGCCTCTTCCATGACATTTATGTATATGTATATGCTCTGAAGTTTGAGGGTGTTCTTAGGTGATGTGTGTCTTCACCTTTCTGTAGCTCTCAATTGTGAGTTGTCTCATTATATTACGGTGTTTCTTACTTAAAACAGAATCATTCTCACCTCATCCCTGGCCTCCTGATCCATTGAAAACTGAGCTTTCTGTTCAGTGTTGACCCAGTTTAAAGATTTAGCCAAGTGTGATGACGCGTACCTGTAATCCCAGCACTTGGAAGACCAAGGCAGGAGGATCATGAGTTCAAAGCAAGCCTGTGCTACACCAGAAGACCCTAATGGGGTGGAGGAGGGGATCCATAAACCTGAATGGTATGAAACAGGGACGGGACCAAGGCCTTCAGTTTTTTCTTTATAAAAAATGGGACCGATACCTACACATAGGTATTTAGGGAATCCAGCGAGATAAAAGATGATACAGACTGAGTAGACAAGCTGCAAGTGCTGATGCTTCAGAGTTAGAAGGACTAGGCACCGTGTGTCTGTGGTGGTTTGGGGTTCCCTCCCCCTTTTTTTCTTGTTGGATGGCTCCTCTGGGATTTATGAGGCTGTGTTAGAAAAGTGCATATGTGCCGGGTGTGGTAATGGACGCCTTTAATCCCAGCACTTGGGAGGCAGGGGCAGGTGGATCTTTGGGAGTTTGGGGCCAGCCTGTTCTACATAGTGAGTTCCAGGACAGCTGGGGCTACAAGGAGACCCTGTCTCAAAAAGCCAAAAAAAATAATAATAATAAAGGTGCATATGTAAAGGCTAAGCATTTGTGTGTGACTGTATTTCCAAAGTCAGCAGTAGTAAAAATTATAAGCCTGAATTTAATTGTTTCTTTTTCTTTATACCTCTAGTTCTGTATCTCCATCAGTGGCCATGCTACCATCTGCGGTTTCTGAGTGTGCTAGGGACTTTAAGGCTAGTGATGTGGCAAATGGCCTAGCAGACTCTTTCTGTTGGGTAAAGGTTCTTATATACTCTCAGGTGTTTTGGGTGACTACTACTGTAGTCTGCTTTTGGCTCTGGCTTGGCTAGATCATTCCTGCTTGTATTAATGTACTTTTTGGTCCTCATTCACAACTGTCATCCAGAAAAATCTTCAGATTGTGTTAGTTTTATTTAGTACAACTGGAAAAACTCTGTTACTGTATGTATATGTACACACAAAAACAGAATTTGGAATCTTTTTGGTTTGGTTTTAAAGATATCTATGTGTCTTTGCTTTTTGGTTTTGGAATTTGTTTTAGCCAGCATTACTTTAAAAGAAAATGGATGTTTAGAGGTTTGCTGTGGACGTGCAGTCCCTCTGCTAGGCCTCTGGGGTGTTTGGGGTTTGATGGATTGGATTATAAAGCACACTTGTTTTCTTACCATTATTGTACCTCCCATTTCCAGATTTCTTTTCTTCTCTTTAAGGTAAGCTATGACTTTTCTCAGAATAGATTTTTTGAAGCTGTGGTTCCTTATAGTAGCTTTTCTTGAAATGTTAGTTTCCACAGTTTCTCAGCTGAAATCTTTTCAAACTGCTTTCAAAGACTTCAATTCATTACTTTTTCCTCTTAACCTTAAAATAAGATGTCACCATTTTGGTTTTTCTTAATCTATACTCACTGTGCTTTCTTTACCCATCTGTTCCCTTACATTACTCAGTGCCAGACAATCCACTTCCTTCTATTTTGCCAAGCTTGCATTCTCTCCCTGCATTCCTCCTCCTTAGGTTGTAATTTAAGGAAATGCCAGTGTATTTCTTATAAGCCCCTACTGATCAGAAAGTAGCCTCTAACTGGTGTTTTCTTTCTCTTCTGGTATTCTCATTGCAGGAGTCTGGGTGGAAGCAAAATTTTTTTTAATGGACTTGCATCTCCTCACCTTGATCAGGACTAAAGGACGGAGGCCGTTCCACCCTTTTCCCTTCTTCCAAACCCCTAACTTCCTCCAGACACCCAGGCAATACCCTCTGCCCTACAGGATTGAAGATGGCTTGGCAGCCCTCCCAATCTTATGCCTCCTGTTTGCCAGGGGAAAAGAATCTAAAGACTTCATGGGGTAGGGGATGGGGGTAGACAGGAAAAAACAACATGTCCAGCCCCTAGTCTTCACAGAGAATGGTGCTTTGTCCAAGGAAACCTGAGTTTCTGATTCTCCAGGAGCAGTGCAGTGGTGAAGTTAATGGGAAAACTTCTTCCCAAAGAAAATGGATCCTCCATGTGGGATCTTAGGAGACTGGGTGTGCCAAAAAAAATGCCCAGGGTCCTGCCCTCAGCACTAGATTTGATGGGGCCAAGAGGGTCCAAAACCCTGCTAATATAACCACTCTTTTCTTTAACTCCCTTACTTTCCCAGCTTTTTGTGGAGGGGACCATGAGAACAGAAACTACCTTTTGACAAGCTGCTGTTCTTGATTTTTCTCCTCTTATGTATTGACGGTTTATTTCCCTGGCCTCAAGGCTTTTGACTCCTTACTGTCTGACCTCCTAAGTGGAGTTGGCTCTCCGAAGCAGAACCCAGGAGGTTGCTTTCTGATGGAAGCCTGGCCCAGCCAGTTGCTACCATCCCCAGCCAGTTGCTACCATCCACTGCTTCGAGCTTGGTTGTTCCCTTTCCCTGAGGCTTTTCCATTGAACATGGTGTCCTTTCCCCGAGAAGGCTGCTTCCTTGTTTTAAAGGAAGTTCCGCACTGCCTTTGGAAGATAGGGATATCACAAGGCCTCAGCAGTGAAGAACCCTAAAGTACCAGTGAAGTACCAGGAGCCAGGAGAAGGCAGTCTAAGCAGGATATGGCCTAGTTTTGCACAAGCTCTTTTTTCAGGTTTGATGTAAACATGGGCTTGCATCCCCAGGGTACGTACTTTGATTTGTTGTGGGATAACCTGGCACTAGTAGGCAGGTAAAATCACAAATTTGGCGTCTTTCCACCCTTTGAATATTGACTTAATATTCCCCCTTGCTCTACCTGGAGGTGCTTCCTGCCTTTGACAAAAAGCAGAGAAGAAATGGAGCCTGACTTGAATGAGCTTAGCTCTGGTCCCACTGGGGGCCATTTTCTGCATAGGCAAATAGAATTGCTTTTCCCAGCCTCCAAATTGCAATAGATTGCTGCTGAAGGAGGCAGCAAAGTGGTCCTGGAGTACCGTGGGGTGATGCTCCTTCTGCATGCATCTGCAGGGCCTAGGACAGCTAATATAAGAGATGTGGCATGTGAAATGAGACTTGGAGTGTGGGGCATAGGGCCATTGGAGAACCTGGCTCAGAGGGGAGAGACTGAGTTGAATTGAACCCTTCCTCTCTTCCTAGCACGTTTCTGATAGACCCCCTCAGTGACTGAGGGAGTCTTCCCAGGATTGGAGAGGCACATTCCCTTGGGACAGAGGCTACAGGTTGTAGTTCTTTTCCCATCCCCCAAGCCAATACCTGTCTCCACTTCAGAACATGGCACGCTGCCCAGTAGGCCAAGTGTTAAGTGATGTGCTTATTCTTCAGAGCAGCTCTGGGTGTCTTTTTAAAATGTAGAGAAAAACCAAGTAAGGTGACAGTTAAGGAAAAACAATATATAGAATATCAGAAAAGCCGTTTACCTGGAGAATTGTTTTCTCCCCATTTTTTGTTTTGTTTTTACTCAATGACACAATTTAGTTTTCCTGATAGCAAAAGGAAAAAAAAAATCCCAAACCTCAAAAGGCCAAGGCCCCATCCCCCTGTTGTCGGTGGTTTGTCTTTCTGATAGGTTGAAAATTGTGTAATAAACTTGATGACGATGTCAATCTTTTATACTGCATTGTATTTTTTTCCTTTTGTAACAAAATATTTTTAAATAATAAATGGGGTGTGAGCTGTTTTATGGATTCTGCATTGAATAGATTTGTTGAGGTGTCTGGGATATGGGTATGGGCTGTGTGATAGGAAACCTCAGGCTTTTAGCTGGAACTTTGGGTTGAGCAACAGTTTCTCTGTAGCTGTAACTGACTATGGCAAGCCTCCTAGGAGGCCTCTAGTATGAATTTGACAGGTGCCTTTTTCTCCCTCACTCCACTAAACAGCCTAGTTAAAGGAAACTTCAAGTCATCCTGTGCCATTCAGGACTCCTAAGTCTCAGGGCTAGAGAGATGGCTCAGTAGTTAGAAGCACTTGTTGCTCTTGCAGAGGACCCAGGTTCGATTCCCAGCACCAACAATCATCTGTAACTCCAGTTCAAGGGGATCCGACACCCTCTTCTGACCTTTGTGGGCATTTGCACGGCACTGGTGCACTTACGTACATGCAGGCAATTATACACATAAAAAGGCGGGGGGGAGGGGGGCTGAAAACCAATAAACCTCTAAAGGAAGTCACAGAGGGTAGGTTCCCCTCCATTCTGATGCCAGTAACCACTTCAAAGCAAAGCTAGAGGAAGCCAGCATGAGATGCAGGAAATGGGTGTTCATGAGATGGGAGGTGGAAGCACCAGGGAAGTACCCGTTGGAGTTTTTATTACTGTTGTGTGGTTGATTAGATCTTGTCTACCATACTCAAGGGCAGCTAGGAGACAAGGACACAGAGGTAGGAAACAAGAAGAGCATCAGTGGTTTGGGCAGTGGAGACCATAGAATGACAGCCTAAGCATAAGAAAGCAAAAAAGCAGAGTTAAAAACCAACTTAGGAAGCTTAAAGCCCAAGAATAGAAATCCCAGGATTTGCCTGACAGAAAGAATGGCTTCAAAGGTTTTTGTGGCCCCTGGGAACTTTTTAGGCCACTACCCAGCAAGGTGTGGACCAGTTCAAAGATGGCTACTTGGAGAGAAGAAATGATACATTCATCTACGCCAGTCTTCAGCTCTAAAACGTAATGTTCCTTCTATGTTAACTCAAAATAAGGAAAAATATTTTGTCTGTTATAGAATGTATTTTCAATGTCTTAGTCCATGGCCTGTGCTGGAAAGAACTGAGACAAGAAATATACTTTGAGGCAGAGGCATTTAAACAGTCTTTTAACCAATGACCTAAAGACGAAGATAGCATTGCTCATTGAGGTTAATTCAGGATGCAACTAGGGGAAGAAAATCAGCAGGACACCTTCACTCTGCATCATACCTTACCACTGAGCACAGCTTAACACACTGTTGGGATAGTCTCTGCTTTCTCTTGGAGGAGATGACACCAAGTCATAAGGAAAAGATTGTCAGCCCCACAACAGAAAATACATATTTATTATAAAGTATTTCATGATCAGAATAAAAAAATAATACTATGAACTACTAAAAGGGTAGAGACTGCCATCTCTGAACAATAGGGTGGGAAGGGAGGCTTCTGAGTTGGTCCAGGAACCCACCTCCCACAAGGCTTTCTGTAAGCATGTGGGGGTAGATGTATGGCACAGTATGTATAGAGTGCTGTGGTTCCGATCCTGCTGGAAGCCCAAGAAGAAGCCTAGATGGTCCACACAAGGTGCTCTGGCCACGACGATCAAAGAGAACTTATGGTAGTCAGAAAGCTGGTAGGAGAACCAAGATGGGAACAGCCTTGCCTTTCCCTACTCTGAAATACAGGAGTCTCTTACTGGTGGGCCTGGTCTAAAGATGGGGCCACTGACCTCAGGCAGGCTGACTACCCAAATGCCTGTGCTGAGGAAAAGCTACACAGCCTTTCCCAGGCCACCTTGGCCCACTACTTCACAGATGTGGCCAAGGTATCAGAAGGATGTGTGTTGTCACCCTGGTGGGCTGGATATCTTGTACTTCAAATCCTGTCCACACTGAAGGCAGAAAGAAAGAAAGAAAAAAAATGTTAAAAGACCAGTGAAGAGCAACTGCTAGCCTGCATGTTCGAAGCCCCTTGACTCCAAAGAACCAGAATAATATCTTCCTTAAGATGGAACCTTTTGCCAGGTGTGGTGGCACACATGTATAATCCTAGCACTTGGTAGGCATAAGAAGGCGGATCTCTGGGAGTTCATACATAGCGAGCTCCTGACCATTTTGGCCACTAACTACTGTCTGTAACACTAGTTCCAGAGGATAGAACACCCTCTTCCGGCCTCTCTGGGCACTGCATGCTTGTGGTGCATTTAACATACAGCAGGCCAAACACTCATAAAAATAGAATTAATCTTTAAATCTTTTAATTAAAAAAAAGCTAGGTGTGGTGGTACATGTCTTTAATCCCAGCAGTCCAGAGGCAGAAACAGGCAGGTGGATCTCTTAAGAGGCCAGCCTGGTCTACATAATGAATTCCAGGCCAGCTGGGGTTACATGAGACCCTGTCTCAAAAAAAAGGATCCTGGGGCTGGAGAGATAGCTCAATGGTTAAGAGCACTGGCTGCTCTTGCAGAGAACCTGGGTTCAATTCCCAGCACCCACATGGCAGTTAACAACTGTCCATAACTTCAGTTACAGGGGATCCGACACCTTCTGACCTCCACAGGCATTGCACGATATGGGTTCACCTGCCTCTATGCAAGCAATACATTCATACACATAATATAAAAAAGAAAAGTATCGTTCGGGGCCGAGATGGTTCAGGAGCTTAGTAAGTGCTTGCTGGCAGAGAGAGGATCCACAGGGTAAGGTGGCTAGCTCCAGTAGCCTAATCAGTGCTTTGAGTTCAAGTGAGCTACCTCACATCAATATATAAGGTGGAGAGTAACTGAGGAAGACACATCAACCTCTGGCCTCCATGCACACCGCACATATACACAAAAGGGACCTTTCTACCTACTTGAAGTGGACAGGAATCCCCACAGATGTCCTTTTAAATTGGGCTTTCAGTCTTTCAAAGAATAAGGCATCCCTCCCTTGGTGGAGAACAACCCTCAGCAGTAATACCTGGAGAAGGTGGCCAGTGTGAGCACCTCAAGCAGCAGCTCCAAGCCACAAAAGAAGAGCAAGATACTGTTCATGATGGCCTCTAGGCGGAGCACATAGGTCTGCAGCAGCAGGTAATAGGAAGCCATCATGGCAGATGGGAAGGTCAAAGCCACACTAATGCCAAGAGGCATCTTTCGCTGGCAGAGGTTTCCCTTTGTACCTGTAAGACAGCTCATGGAGTTACCTTCAAGTAGCCCACCAAAGTAGCTGGATGTGACAGGCAGGCAGAGCAGAGAAAAATGACCAAGTGGGAAGGTCACACTTATAAGAGGTTCCACTGATCTAAAAATTATATTAGAGTCATTTATGCCAGAGGTCCTGCTTCCATTCTGATTCCCACCCAAGGGACAATAGGATTTTACATCAAGAAAAAAATTTCAATTATAAAAACAATATACAGCCAGGCGTGGTGGCACACATCTTTAATCCCAGCACTCAGGAGGCAAAGGCAGACGGATCGCTGTGAGTTCAAGGCCAGCCTGGTCTACATAGTTCTAGGCCAGCTGGGGCTACAGGGAGACCCTGACTCAAAAAGACCCCCCCAAATTTTATATATATATATATATACACACACACACACACACACACACACACACACCAGGCATGGAAGCATACATCTATAATCCCAGCACTCAGGAAGATGACAGAATTCAGAACTCAAGATCAGCCTGGTTTGTTTCAAAAAACCAAAACCAAATTATGTGTGTATATACACATGTTTATATGCACATACATATAATTTACATATAAAACATTTACATTGTATGCTTGTGTGCATATATATACAGACACACTGAAAACTTAATATAGAAAATAACCTAAATATAGGAAGTACACTAAAAATATCTGTTCCTAAGTCTGAACACAAGATACTGTATTATATAAATCTTTGTTGCTATTGCCAATGTAATATCTACATTTTAAAAAGTTGCCTTGTTTCTGCTTCTTTTTCATTACTGAGTTTGAGCATATTAGCAGGTTTGTTGGTCTTCTATAATGACTTTCACATGAATTGACAATAGTGTCCTTTACCAGTTTTTTCCCCTTAGTTTGTATTTTAACAATTTTCAGGAATGAGACATTCTAAGTAATAAGGGTTTTACTGTTTCTGGGATTTGAAAACTTGTTCTAGAGAAATCATTGTTCAGAGAAATGGAGAGAAGTCTAGTGCATGTACTGCCATAGTCTCCCAAACAAAGCAGTTTGAGGAACAAGGCACCCTTGTAGTAGTCAGGGGTTGGAAAGGAACTACCCAAGATCAAATTTGGCTGCCAACTTCTAGCTCTACTCAGAAACAGGTAAATCTTGACCCAAAATGTGAAACAACAGTATGAAGATTCAGGACAGAAGTGATGGAATGCATTACCAGATCCAACCTCTGATGGTGAGCCTAGTAACGTTATGTACTGTCTTGTTAATCAAGTTACAGGCACCAGCGTGTCTGGTAAGGAATGGAAACATTCTCTGGACAACACTCACCAAAAAATAGTCGTATTACTTCAATGCCAAGATAAAGGAGGAGCATCACCACATCCAGGACTAGGTTGGCTGTTGGGTATGGCAACAGGAGACCTGCCAATAGAAAAGCCAGTCGGCAGACAACACCTGACAGTTCCCATGTGAACTGCCACACACTCAGGGACAATGAGGACATTAGTCTTAGCTTTCAAAGAACCAGTTAGTGACAGCTACAGGGTACGTTCTCGTAGTGCAAGATGTCTCTGTTACATACCGGTAAGCTTTTTATCAAGTGTCTGGGGACTCCACTCCCCAAAATGAATTACAATGGTACACAGATGGCTGAGAGAGAAATGGGGATGTGTCAGGGTGGAGAAGCCTACACTTCCCAAATTCAAGAAATTCTGCCCAGGGGGCTTTCCCACTGAATCATTCTTAAGCCATCTACTGGAGAGACTTCTGTCTTGTGGTTAAGAGAGATGCTGCAGGGGTTGGGGGCGGAAAAGAATGAACCAGAAGAAAGTTCTTGGAGTTGGCTCTGGGCTAAGGTGGAAAAGGGATGTTGGGGCAGGAGTAGTCAAGACAGCCTTACCTTTATACAGGAAAATGAAGAGTTCCAGCAGGAAATAGGTAGCATAATACCAACAGTTCAGAAAAAACAGTATTTCCAGGGGGGTTGAGGACAACCGTTTATCTGAAAAAACAGTATGAGCATGAGGACAGCTGGAGCTCTACTTGTCTGGTTGTGTTTCATCTGGCGATGGCGAATGGGCTGGCCCCCGGGACGAATTCACGGACGCTGTGGTGTGGAGGGGGTGGCCGTCCCTCCGGCTTTTTCCCCTTCCAGGAATCACTTTCAAGTCAACTGCTCCGGCTTGGGGAGGGAAGGGAGAGTCAAAAGATCTAACCCAGTCGCTATCGGGAGGGGAAACTGGGAGCAGAGACCAGCATTGGTCTGTCCCAGGCCAGCCGATTCCTAACCGCATTCCAGAACAGCCACGAACTTCTAAGGGGACAGTGAGTTCCACACCTCGATACTTGCAGACACTCAGGGTGAGCAGAGCAGCAGCAAAACCGCGCTTAGAACAATGAGTGATCCCCAACATCTAATAGGGGTTCGGACGAGCTCTGGAAGGCGGGGAGGTGGAGGGACTGGGGGTGCCGCTGGGACAGGGGCCTGAGACACACACCTGAGGCTCACCTCGCGGCGCCATCTTCAGTCCCCATGGAAACTGCGTACGCGGCCGCTCCCAGAGCACCGAGGCGCTGCCGGAAGCGGGGCACGGAGCGGCTGGAGCTTCTGGCTCCTCTATCTGCTCGCGCCACTCTATGGCCACCGCGCCAGCCGCGCATGAGCTCCGAGCCGGGTGGCGGTCTAAGGAGGCGGGTGACCTCGCGGGAAGCCGGAACTTCCCCCGGGGTCTGGGCGGTCCGCGGGCTCACCCACCCCAGGTTATACCGCGTTGCCACTTGAGGCAACAGAGGATTGGGCTGGTCCCACCATTCTCTTCCGACCCCGGAGGACCGGGTGACACGGTGATCCTGTTAAGAGACCAGACGACTCGGAAATGGGGCCCAGTTTCCAGGAACACATGACCACGAGGCTAAACCTGATCACTCTATGACCCATAATGTGCAGGGGAGCTTGAGGGGACAGCGTATTCCCAGGTGGGAATTGAAGTTTCCCACAAGATGAGCTCCAAACCCCTTTGGGATTCGAAGCCGGAAACGCAGTTAGTTACCGCTGGCGGGGGATGGGGAACGGAAAGCTTCCGAAAGGACTCTGCTCAGGGAATGGCAGGGGGCCACAGAAGGCACGTTCAAACTGGATAACCTAAGAGTGACTAACTTGTAAGGAAAGTGCTATGCCCCTAGCTGGCAGGGGTGTGGCTAAAGAATACGTGCTACTTCTCAGGCACTTCCCGGGGAAGGGCAGGGGCAATACCCGACCTAGGGAGAAAGATGTAGAGTCTCCTACCGCCACCTCCTCTCTATTCTCTTGGCACCCTCATCTCCGTTTGTGCCTTCTGTTGGCAGACTGGTTTGGTTCAGTTTGGTTCTGGAGACACGGTCTCACTGTGTAGGCCATTCTCTTGCCTCTGCCTCCCACTCGCAGTGCTGGGATTACAGGGGTGTACTAGCAGATCTTAACTGCAGGCCTGAGGATGACAGAGCCCTTGATTGAAAATTTTAGGGTCTCTAGCAGAGCAAGGTGAGAAGATGGAAAGGGATCCTTCTCCTGTGCCCAGCCGCACTACCTTTACAGAAGTTCCTGTTCTGACCCTCAGATGGAAGGTGGGCCGGTTGCTTGGTTTTTGTAAATAAAGGGTTTTTCGTTTTGTTTTGGCCAGAGGGAGGGGACATTGCCATGCCCACATATTTTACATATTGTATATTGCTAGTTTCATGCTATAGTGAAAAGTTGACCCATTACCAACAGAGATTATGTGGCCCACAGCCTTAATACCATCTGTCTCCCAAAGAAAAATGTTGCTGATCCATGTCAGAAGATGCCACAACACTATAGGTGGCTAAAGTGGACACGGAGGCTGAATTAGCAAACAACAGGAACCTTAGCATAATAACTTGGTCCCCTGCCCCCAAGCCACTGAGTGACACTGTGAAACCCTCCTCTGTGGCCCCCTGCCCTGGACTCCTGAGACCCCTGCCCCTCTTTAGGAACAATGGCTCTTTCTCGCTTCTGTAAACCGTTTGATTGCTAGGCTGAGAGGACAAACTGCACTGACCCCATTTTGACTAGTTGCTTCAGGCAAGCCTGGACCTGTCCAGGCATGTCGTAATCTCCACCTACTACCCCCACCCCAGGAGGCTATAGATCAAGCAGGCCCAGGCATATAGCAGCCTTATAAGGTAAGAACAGAGACTTCTGGCCTCACAGATAACAGTCAGCACATTCCATAGCTCTGA
>NW_008331995.1:2322-3217 GCF_000622305.1 Nannospalax galili | reverse complement strand
CACCTCTACAACTGGAAACTGAAAACAACTAAATTCTCTGAAAAGCCCCAAGGTCTAATTGATTTGCTAGAATCTGTTTTGTTTACCCACCAGCCCACTTGGGATGATATTCAGCAGCTTTTGCAGGTCCTGTTCACCACTGAAAAAAGAGACCGGATCCTGGTTGAAGCCTGCAAGCTGGTCCCTGGGGTGGATGGGAATCCCACCACCAATCAGGCCCTGAGAGATGAAGCCTTTCCCCTGGTTAGGCCAAATTGGGACTTCAATGTGGCTGATGGTAAGGAGAGGCTCCAGGTCTACCGCCAGACTCTAATGGGGGGTTTCTAGGATGCCGCAAGGTGCCCGACTAATTTGGCTAAGATTAGTGGTGTGCAGCAAGAAAAGACAGAATCCCCGGCAGCGGACAGACTAACAGATAAAACCCTGCCAGAACTTCTGGCAGTGGCTGAGAAAGTCTACAATCATCGAGAGAGCCCTGAGGACAAGCAGGCCTGGGTTGCTGCCACTGCCAGTGCCAAGTAGACCTGCGACTTTGCCAAGATCCTCCTGGCCACATCGACCAGGTCCCCAGGTGAAAGAGAACGCCAGCTGCAACGCCTATCTGCTGAACAAGGTAGGAGGTGCCCAGAAGGGCGACCAAAATTGTTGAAAAACCAATGTGCCTATTGTAAGAAAATGGGCCACTGGAAGAAGGAATGTCCAGAAAGAGCGGCTGGGCAGGAGCAGATCCATGAAGGAACACGAGTCCTGCAGCTTGGGGAATGGAGCAAATAGGGAGGACGGGGTTCGGATCCCCTCCCCAAGCCCAGGGTAACTCTTAGAATGGAGGGGACACCTGTGAGCTTCCATGTAGACACAGGTGCTCAACATTCAGTGTTAATAGAGACCCTAGGGA
>NW_008331995.1:1552-2262 GCF_000622305.1 Nannospalax galili | reverse complement strand
CCACCCGAAGAAGAGTGGACTTAGGCACGGGCCGGGTGTCCCACTCCTTCCTAGTCATGTCAGATTGCCCCTACCCACTCTTAGGTAGAGACTTGTTTACCAAAATTGGAGCCCACATCCATTTTTCACCTAATGGGGTTCATTTAATAGATAAAGGAGGCCACCCCATTCAGGTACTGATCTTGCAACTGGAAAACGAGTATCAGCTACACCAAAAACTGGACCCCCAGCCAATGGAGGAGATTTCTGTTTGGCTGCAGGAATTTCCTCTGGCCTGGGCCGAGACTGGAGGGATGGTGCTGGCAGCCCACCGGCCACCCATCTGGGTGGAGCTGAAACCAGGAGCCTTTCTGGCTCGGGTGAAGCAGTATCCCATGTCCCATGAAGCCAGATCAGGGGTTACCCCACACATCTGGAGGCTGAGACCAGGGCATCCTAGTACCCTGCAGGTCTGCGTGGAATACACCTCTCCTCCCGGTAAAGAAGCCAAACTCAAATGATTACCGGCCAGTACAGGATCTGAGAGAAATAAATAAGTGGGTCATGGATATCCATCCCAAAGTGCCTAATCCCTATACCCTCCTGAGCTCCTTGCCACCCTCCAGAAGCTGGTATACTGTACTAGATTTAAAAGACACCTTCTTTAGCCTGCCCCTAGCCAAGGACAGTCAGCCATTCTTTGCTTTCAAATGGCAAGATCTAGAGGTCAG
>NW_008331995.1:0-1512 GCF_000622305.1 Nannospalax galili | reverse complement strand
CGAGAACTCACCCACTCTCTTTGATGAGGCACTTCATGAAGATCTGGGTGAGTACAGGCTGGAACACCCCCAGCTCACCCTATTGCAGTGTGTAGATGACATCCTGATAGCTGCTGCTGCTGCACTACTATGTCAACAAAGAACTAAGGATTTGTTAGCGACTCTAGGCAGGCTAGGATATCAGGCATCCGCTAAGAAGGCACAAATGTGTCATCAAGAAGTGATTTATCTAGGGTACATTCTAAAAGAAGGACAAAGATGGCTCACAGATGCCAGGAAAGAAACAGTGCTGAAGATTCCAGTCCCCAACTCCCGGAGAGCAGTGAGAAAGTTTTTGGGATCAGCAGGGTTTTGCCACCTCTGGATCCCAGGGTTTGCCAAATTGGCTAAACCTCTCTATGAGGCTACAAAAGAGAATGAGACTTTCATTTGGATGGGGGCGAGAAAGGGCCTTTAATGAAATTAAGCAAGCCCTCCTGACGGCCCTGGCTTTGGGGATTCCCGATGTCACCAAGCCTTTCCACCTCTACATAGATGAAAAGAAAGGAATAGCCAAAGGAGTCCTGACTCAAACGTTAGGACCCTGGAATAGACCAGTGGCATACTTGTCTAAGAAACTTGATCCAGTAGCCACAGGATGGCCACCATGTCTGCGGATTATAGGTGCTACTGCCCTTCTAGTCAGGGATGCAGATAAATTGACATTAGGGCAAGAACTGCACATCACCACTCCTCACGCTATTGAAGGAGTTCTTAAGCAGCCACCAGACTGCTGGTTCAGCAACGCCCGAATAACCCATTATTAGAGCTTACTTCTTAACCCTCCGAGAATTCGGTTCCTCCCAAGCACTACCCTTAACCCAGCCACCCTGCTGCCCAACCCCGACTTGGACACGCCCCTGCATGATTGCGTGGGGATCCTGAGCCAGGTACATGGGCTCAGAAATAACCTGACTGATCAGCCACTCTCCGATGCAGAAGCTACTTGGTTCACCGAAGGTAGCAGTTTCATGAAGGATGGGCAGAGGTATGCAGGGGCGGCAGTGGTAACAGAGACTGAGACTGTTTGGGTGGCAGCTTTGCCAGTGGGAACCTTGGCTCCCAAACTGATAGCTCTGACTGAGGCCCTTAGGCTTGGAAAGAACAGTCGATTGAATGTGTACACAGACAGCCGATATGCCTTTTGCTACGGCACATGTGCATGGAGCCATCTATCAGGAAAGGGGGCTGCTCACAGTGGAGGGAAAAGCTATTAAAAATAAATTCTTGACTTGTTGGCGGCTCGATGGCTGCCTAAGAAGTTGGCTATTATCCACTGCCCCAGGCACCAGAAAGCTAACATGCCCATAGCTCGGGGAAATCAGAGAGCAGACCGGGTTCCCAAAGAAGTAGCTTTGGAGGCCTTCCAAGATTTTGCCAATCCGACTGCCAGATCCTGCGCCCCCCATCCTACCTGATCAACCTCACTATTCCCAAGAGGATATGAAATTGATACACAAACTTCCCATGACC
>NW_008331994.1:373473-386579 GCF_000622305.1 Nannospalax galili | reverse complement strand
GAACTACTTTGGACATCTGGGCCAGGACCCTCATAGAGTTAACATCTAAAGTTGCCAGGTTGAATTAAAGGGGTGGTGGGGGTTGGCACCACAAACACTTATAACAGTATAGTAAGAATTAAGAATGGCTTAGTCTTAACTTGAGAGGATTGTCCACATTTTGGTGAACTTTCCATGCCTTGGGTCCTGGTGCTGGGGCCTGAGGGTCCTCTGGGTCGTCGGGGTGTGGATCAGCTCTCCAGACATGAGTGTGATGTATCCAGGTAGCAATTCCGTCTACCTTGACTGCCGTGGGTGTAGTCAGGAGCACCACATAAGGGCCCTTCCAGCGGGGCTCGAGTGTTTCACGGTGGTGCCTATCGTAGACCCAATCACCTGGCTGATAATTGTGCAGAGTGGGAAGAGGCGCTGTCTCATAGATAGCTCTCAGTTGGAGCCACACATCCTTATGTGCATGAGCCACTCCTAAGGAATTAAGCAACTGACGGTTATCAAATTCAGCAATTAGTTCAGCTCTTAAATTGGGGAGGATAGGAGGGGATCTTCCAAACATGATTTCATAGGAGGTTAATCCTAACAAGTAGGGTGAATTTCGCACCCTATACAAGGGCGAAGGGAAGGAGGGCCACCCAGTCCCTGCCAGTTTCCATGGTCAATTTAGTAAGGGTCTCTTTTAGAGTTCTATTCAACCTCTCTACCTGTCCTGAACTTTGGGGGTGGTAGGCACAATGCAATTTCCATTTTGCCCCCAATATCTTAGCTAATTCTTGGGTTACCTGAGAAGCGAGGGCTGGTCCATTGTCAGAGCTCAGAAGGGCTGGTATGCCATACCTTGGTAGAATGTCCTCCAGCATCTTTTTGGCTACCACCTGAGTGGTCTCATGCGGCTTCAGTCCATCCTGAAAAAGTGTCTACCAGAACTAGTAGATATTTGTAACCATACTTGCCTGACTTAATTTCTGTAAAGTCCATCTCCCAGTGGACCCCTGGTCTAGAGCCCCTCATCCGAGCCCCTTGTTCCTTAGAATGGTTCTCAGCATTGGTCAGCTTGCAACTAAACATGCAGAGGCGACTGCATCAACAAGTGGGTGGAGATTCAGGACTTTTAAATGAGCATTTTTAAAAAGGTCAGCCATTTTCCTGGTGTCCAGATGAGTGGTTCGGTGGATATGTGAGGAGGTCCTTGGCTAAGTCGTTTGGCAGAATAATTTTACAGTCTCCTGTATGCCACCAAGCATCGATCTTTTGGGTCATGGGGAGTCTGTGTATCAGCTTCATATCCTCTTGGGAGTAATGAGGCTGATCAGGTAGGATGGAGGCGGGGGGCAGGGTCTGGCAGTTGGATTGGCAAAATCTGGAAAGCTTCCAAAGCTACTTCTTTGGCAACCCAGTCTGCTCTCTGATTTCCTCGAGCTATGGGCATGTTGGCTTTCTGGTGCCCAGGGCAGTGGATAATAGCCAGTTTCTTAGGTAGCCATAGAGCCGCCAACAGGTCCAGAATTTCTTATTTTTAATAGTTTTTCCCTCCGCTGTGAGCAGCCCCCTTTCCTGGTAGATGGCTCCATGCACATGTGCCGTAGTGAAGGCATATCGGCTGTCTGTGTACACATTCAGCCACCTGTCCTTTCCAAGCCTAAGAGCTTCAGTCAGAGCTATCAGCTCGGCCCTCTGAGCTGAGGTCCCCACAGGCAAAGCTGCTGCCCAGTCTCAGTCTCAGTTACCACCACCGCCCCTGCATACCTCTGCCCATCCTTCATGAAATTGCTACTGTTGGTGAACCAAGTAGCTTCTGCATCGGAGAGTGGCTGATCAGTCAGGTCGTTTCTGAGCCCATGTACCGGGCTCAGGATCCCTGCAGGCAATCGTGCAGGGGCGTGTCCAAGTCGGGGTCGGGCAGCAGGGTGGCTGGGTTAAGGGCGGTGCTTGGGAGGAACCGAATTCTTGGAGGGTTAAGAAGTAAGCTCTGATAATGGGTAATTCGGGCATTGCTCAACGAGTGGTCCAGTGGCTGCTTAAGAACTCCTTCAATAGCATGAGGAGTGGTGATGTGCAGTTCTTGCCTTAATGTCAATTTATCCGCATCCTTGACTAGAAGGGCAGTAGCAGCTATAATCTGCAGACACGGTGGCCATCCTGCGGCTACTGGATCAAGTTTCTTAGACAAGTATGCCACTGGTCTATTCCAGGGTCCTAACGTTTGAGTCAGGACTCCTTTGGCTATTCCTTTCTTTTCATCTACGTAGAGGTGGAAAGGCTTGGTGACATCAGGAAGCCCCAAAGCCAGGGCCGTCAGGAGGGCTTGCTTAATTTTGTTTGTCCTGGTTTGTTTCTCCATTGCTGTGACAAAGCACTCTGACCAATACCAACTTGGGGAGGAAAGGGTTTATTCAGCTTACATTTCCCAGGTCACAGTTCATCAGGGAGCCCAAGGTAGGAACACAGGGCAGGAACCTGGAAGCAGGAGCTGGAGCACAGGCCATGGAGAAATGCTGCTTACTGGCTTGCTTCCCTGGCCCTTACTCAGCCTGCTTTCTTATGCAACACAGGCCCACTTGCCCAGGGGTGGCACCACCCACAGTGGGCTGGGCCCTCCCTCATTACTCATCAAGAAGATGCCCCTTAGACATGGCCACAGGCCAGTCCAATAGAGGAAATTCCCCAACTAAGGCTCCCTCAACCCAGGTGTGTCAAGTTGACACTAAAGCTATCCAGCACATCGTTAAAGCCCCTTTCTCTTTCCCCCGTCCAAACAAAAGTCCCATTCTCTTTTGTAGCCTCATAGAGAGGCTTAGCCAATTCAGCAAACCCCGGGATCCAGAGGCGGCAAAACCCTGCTGATCCCAGAAACTCCCTCACTGCTCTCCGGGAGTTGGGAACTGGAATTTTCAGCACCGTTTCTTTCCTGGCATCTGTGCACCATCTTTGTCCTTCCTTTAGAATGTACCCTAGATAAATCACTTTTTGGATGACACATTTGTGCCTTCTTAGTGGATGCCCGATATCCTAGCCTGCCCAGAGTCGCCAACAAATCCCTAGTTCCTTGCTGACATAGTAGCACGTCATCAACAGCTATCAGGATGTCATCTACATACTGCAATAGGGTGAGCTGGGGGCGTTCCAGCCTGTACTCACCCTAATCTTCATGAAGTGCCTCATTGAAGAGAGTGGGTGAGCTTTTGAATCCCTGAGGCAGGCGAGTCCAGGTCAGTTTTCCATTGAAGCCAATCTCCAGATCTTGCCATTCAAAGGTGAAGAATGGCTGGCTATCCTTGGCTAAGGGAAGGCTAAAGAAGGCGTCCTTTAAATCTAGTACAGTATACCAGCTCCTGGAGGGTGGCAAGGAGCTCAGGAGGGTATAGGGATTGGGCACTGTGGGATGGATATCCATGACTTGCTTATTTACTTCTCTCAGATCCTGTACTGGCTGGGAATCATTTGAGTTTGGCTTCTTTACCGGAAGGAGAGGTGTATTCCATGCAGACTGCAGGGTACTAGGATGCCCTGGTCTCTTAGCCTCTGGATGTGTGGGGTAATCCCTGACCTGGCTTCATGGGACATGGGATACTGCTTCACCAGAGCCAGAAGTGCTCCCGGTTTCAGCTCTGCCCAGACAGGAGGCTGGTGGGCTGCTAGTCCTACCCACCCCCAGTCTTGGCCCATGCCAAGGGGAACTCCCGCAGCCAGACAGAAACCTCCTCTTCCAGCTGTGGAGCAAGTCCTTGATGCAAGCAGAATTCATCTTCCAACTGTAGGGTTAATACCTGAATGGGGAGGCCCCCCTGATCTGTTAAATAAGCCCTATTAGGTGAAAAATGGATGTGGGCTCCAATTTTGGTGAGCAAGTCTCTACCTAAGAGTGGGTAGGGGCAATCTGGCATGACTAGGAAGGAGTGGGACACCCGGCCCGTGCCTAGGTCCACTTTTCTTTGGGTGGTCCATGAATATTGGTTTATGCCAGTCGCTCCCTGTACCCAGGACTTTTTGTTTGATAATTTCCCTTGGGTCTCTGTTAACACTGAATGTTGAGCACCTGTGTCTACATGAAACTCATGGGTGTCCCCTCCACTCTGAGAGTTACCCTGGCTTGGGGAGGGGATCTGAACCCCGTCCTCCCTATTCGCTCCATTCCCCAAGCTCCAGGACCTGTATTCCTTTACAGACCTGCTCCTGTCCGGCCGGTCTTTCTGGACATTCCTTTCTCCAATGGCCCATTTTCTTACAATAGGCGCATTGGCTTCTCAACAATTTTGGTCACCCTTCTGGCATTTCCTACCTTGTTCAGCAGATAGGTGTTGCAGCTGGTGTTCTCTTTCACCTGGGGACCTGGTCGATGTGGCCAGGAGAATCTTGGCAAAGTCGTGGGTCTGCTTGGCGCTGGCAGTGGCGGCAACCCGGGCCTGTTTGTCTTCGGGACTCTCTCGGTGATTGTAAACTTTCTCAGCCACCACCAGAAGTTCTGCAAGGTTTTATCAGCCAGTCTGTCCAATTTCTGCAATTTGAGCCTACTATCGGGTGCTGACTGGTTCATGAATGCCAGGATCACTGCATTCTTATTCTCGGGTGCTTCTGGGTCCACTGGGGTATAGGTACGGAACGCCTCAAGGATCCTTTCTAGGAATGCTGCGGGTGATTCTGCCCTCCCTTGCTGCACATCACTAATCTTGGCCAAATTGGTTGGTCACCTTGCGGCCACCCAGAGACCCCCCCATTAGAGTCTGGTGGTAGACCCGGATCCTTACCTTCAGCCACATTGAAGTCCCAATTTTCCCTAACCAGGGGGAAGGCTTCATCAATCAGGGCCTGATTGGTGGTAGGATTCCCATCCACCTCACGGAGCAGCTTGCGGGCTTCAACCTGGATCTGGTCCCTTTCTTCAGTGGTGAATAGGACCTGCAAAAGCTGCTGAATATCATCCCAAGTGGGCTGGTGGGTGAACAAAACAGACTCTAGCAAATCAATTAAACCTTGAGGCTTTTCAGAAAATTTAGCTGTCTGTAACTTCCAATTGTAAAGGTTGCTAGTTGCAAATGGCCAATACTGCATCTGCTGGTCCCCTGCTTCATTGAGGGGCCTCACGGGCCGGAGGAGGACAGTAGAGTCTGCCACCAGCCATGGCTGCCCCCTTTGGAGTCTCCTCCGTGTCTGGAGAGGGTGTCCTTCTGCCTCCCAGGGTGGGGCTGCCTCCACCTCCCCCGGAATGTCCTGAGGTTCTGCTTGTGGGACAGGCTGATAGGGGGGTGGCTCAAGCAGGAGTTCTTCCCCTGTGCCTCCTTGCAAAACAGGATAGAGGGGGGTGGAGGGTTTAGTTTCATTTCTCTGCCACTCATCCTCGTGCAGGGTGAGGACAGTTGGCTTTGAGCCAGTTGGGGGAGGAGGAAGGAATGGCTTTAACCATTTTGGAGGCTCCTCCACCATAACTTGCCAAATCATGATCATAAGGGACCTGATCAGGGTGGCCTGGATGGCCATAAATTATATCCTTTACTCTGTAGATGGTAGGCAGGTCAAACGTTCCCTCTTCAGGCCAGCTGGCTCCAAAAGTTGGCCATTCATTCCTGCAAAACACAAAGAGCTTCCCTTTCTTTACTCCTATCCCAGGCTATCAGCCTGGGCTTTGAATTCTGAGAAGTGATCCTGAAAAAGGCTTAGAGGAGTTACTTTGTTCTGTCCCATTTCTTCCAACACAGTAAGAGTCACAAACACAACAAAAAGCACAAACACACAGAAAAATAACACACGGTTAATTGGCGCCTTAAACTGAAAACAGGATGATGGCCTCTTGCCTCCTGGCGGGCGCGACCCACTCCATCCTTCCAAGTCTACCAAGGGAATCCAGTCCTATCAGGTGGGTCCAGTAGTCTCCCGAGTCCCACGGCCTGGGGACTTCCAGCGCATCTGCCTAGACCTCCAACAGGCAATCTTGAAACTGGGCCCAAAAAACAAACCAGAAGCACGCAAGAATGAAAGACACAAAGACAAGAGACACTCACCGATCGGATCAGGTAGACTCTGCACTCTGGGGTCCAGTGGGGGGGGGTCTTGGGGCTCCCGGACAAGCCCCCAAATGTTGTGCCCAGAGAACAGATCCCCAAGAATTGCCACGGAGTCCAGAGAGCATGCAAGAATAAAGAGTCTTTATTCAGGCTTAAGCTTGGGCTCTCAGACAAACCTACCACAAATAAAGACTCTTTGTTCTTGCATGCTCTCTGAACTCCGTGGTAATTCTTGGGGATCCGTTCTCTGGGCACAATGGATCAGACACCCTCTCCTGACCTCTTTGGGCATTGCATGACACAGGTGCATTTATACACATCCAGGCGATACACTCATACACATAAAATAAAAATAATAAAATATTTAAAATGGGAGATAACAGCCAAGCATAGTGGCACAAGGCTGAGGCAGAAGGATTGCTACAAGTTTGAGGCCAGCCTAGGCTACATAGTGAATTACAGGCCAGTCAGGACTACATAGATAATTGAAGTCCTGCCTCAATGAAACAAAACAAAATGGAGGGAGTTATACCAACAATTGCTTCATATGGTTGTTTTGATAAGGAAAAGTTATATTCTTAGAACTTTCTGTATTCATATAAATCCTATTTTGAAGTTTTCTTTGTTTTACTTACTACGTAGATATTTTGAAATGTAACCCCGGGATGCTCAGAGATATTTTATGGCTCTGTGGTGTTTTATTACTTTGTAATACCTTGAAGCTCTCTGATGCTTTCCACTCGCTATGTCTAGCTGTTGATGAAGATGTAAAACTAAGAGAATGGAAAGTTCACCAAATGGTTTAATGAGGCACCTGATCCAATCAGTCCAAGAAAAGTGTAGCTCAAACATGACAGATATCTTAACTTCTGTCAGTGATATCTGTTTTTCAAACTGCAATGACCATTTGACTGATTCCTAGTCCAATTAGCCTAACCTAGCTGTAGATCAGACCGTGCAGATGACCTGACCAACATGCCTGGGATATCTACTTTGTAAGCTATGATGACCAGGTGAACTCAGGAAGGAATATTTCAGAGATAACATGGCCCATCATGAAAAGAAACATAGGGCTTAGGTGTCATCCATAAAACGATGATGTAAAAATGCCTATTTAATCCTCATCTGTACTTTTGTAAATCTGGACACCTTGGTTGCTAAGTCTGGGACCTCTGCATGAGAAAGAATAAGCGACCTTTCTGTCTCTCCTGGGTGAATGCTGTTCTCTTAGCTGTTCCAAGAATTTTTCCATAACAGTTTAGGGTTTTCTGAGGGCCCAAGGCAGTGACTCACATTCTCAGATGGTTACTGTCACTGCCCAGGGCTGAATTTCATGCTCCTGGATTTAGGAAAACAGGTTCCCTTTCACACTGGACTCTTCCCAACTCACAAAGCAACTTTTCACAGACAGGCAAATCTCTCACTGCAGCTCTATACGCTGAAGATCTGAGGGGCAGAGAGAGGAAGTGACTAAACCTAGGGCCCTCAGCTGTGTGTGCAGTATTTCCTGACAAGAGCTCCCCCCTTGCCCAATGTTCATCTACAGAAATCTGAATTTGGGGTCATAGAGCCTTTAGGATCCCCTAGTTAGAGTTCCTAGTTCTGACCCACAGCAGTGCACAGGCAGCTCACAGGTCACGTCTCACCTCCCACAGTCTTGCTCTTTATTGGGCCTGCTATTCCCATTCATCATACAGAGAATGCGTTTGCATTTATTTCGTTGGAGGTTTGTTGTTTTATGAGATATAGCCCCAGCTGTCCTGGGACTCATTATGTAGACCAAGCTGGCCTTGAACTCACAGAGATCGGACTGCTTCTGTCTCCCAAGTGCTGGGATTAAAGGCGTGCGCCACTATGCCCAATTGGTATTTTTTTTTCTTTTCTTCTTTTTTTTGGTCTTTTTTGAGACAGGGTCTCCCTATAGCCCCAGCTGTCCTGGAACTCACTATGTAGACCAGGCTGGCCTTGAACTCACAGAGAACCACCTGCCTCTGCCTCCTGAGTACTGGGATTACAGGTGTGCGCCACCACGCCCGGCCCAATTGATATTTTAAAATACTGTAAGAGGATACAAAAATGTGAGGGGAAGGAGGAGAGAGAGTGAAGACTTGAACAGGAGACATGCAGAAATGCACGGACACACAGACATCATCCACACTTCAATGTTATCACAAAGGAAACAGGAAACACTCCAGGAGCTGGTGTGTTATCTTTGCACAGTAGCCTTTGGAATCTTCTCTATATCACTATGCAATTTTCATATATGTGCTACAAGGGCAGGTACACTTTCACAGCCTTGATAGAGGGGAAAGAACACACTCCATGATTCTCCTAGCCCAAGCATGCATACACTTAAAGGACCGGAAGAAAAGAGACCTGAAGAGATGAGGCTGCAGCCCAGTGGCAGAGCTACAAGACTGAGGTCTAAGTCAAATTCCATGCAGGAAAGAAACAGAGATAAACCAGGTGTGGTGGCATCTGTAGTCCTGAGATTTAGATGGAGGCCAGAGGATCAGGGGTTCAAAGTCATCTTCAGCTACATAGTGAGTTTGAGGCCAGTCTAGGTTACATGAGACCTTGTCTCAAAAAACTATAAATACAACCAGGTGCGGTGGCACAGCCTCTAACCCCAGCACTTGGGAGGCAGACACAGGCAGAGCTCTCTGAGAAAGAAGCTAGCCTAGTCTATATAGCCAGTTCCAGGCCAGTTGGGGCTACAGGGAGACCCTGGCTCAAAACAAAACAAAACCTATTAATAAATTTAAAAAAGGAAAGAAGGAAGGAAGGTAGGAGAGAATGATGTGTGTGGTGGGACATGTTTATAATCCTAGCATTCAGGAAGCTGAAACAGGAGGATTGCCATGAGTTTAAGGCCACCTGGACTATATAGCAAAGCTGTTTAAAAGGGGGGTGGGGCATGGGGCTTACAAGGTCCAACCCTCCTGAGGATCCATAGACAGTTAATGGTTGCTGGGGGAAGGGAGAGACATGCTCTTCAGTAGTGTGACACTGGTAAGGTGCCATGTTCCTGTCAATAACCCCTCACACATGCTCCTTTGAGAAACCCTAATGAAATTCATTGAGTCATCTGGAAAAAAACAGACATGCATGTAGAAGAGAAAGGGGATAGCAAGCGGGCGGAAGGGGTTGAATACAATCAAAATGCATTATATAGATGCAGGGAAATGAACTAATGAAATCTGTTGTTACAAGTAATTAACATAGACTAAACAACAAAAAGGATGAGTGTGTGAGGAATTGAACATATAAATGCACCAAAACGTTAAAAATACAGCTCTCCTGCCAGCATAGTGCTGTACACCTTTAGTCTCAGCACTCAGGGAGGCAGAGGCAGGCAAATCTCTTTGAGACCTAGGCCAGCCTGGTCTCCATAGAGAGTTCCAGGCCAGTTGGGGCTACAGTTTCAAAAAAGACAATAAACAAGTAAAAAGAAAGAAAGGAAAAAAGAAAGAGGAGAGAGAGAAAGAAAAGAAAGAGAGAAAGAAAGAAAGAAAGAAAGAAAGAAAGAAAGAAAGAAAGAAAGAAAGAAAGAAAGAAAGAAAATCAAGCCCTTTGGGAAGAGAGCTGAAGAGATGGTTCAGTGGTTAAGGACACTGGCTGCTCTTGCAGAAGAACCTGGTTTCACTACTAGCACCCACATGGCAGCTAACAATCCATTAGGGGAACTGATGCCCTCTTCTGGTCTCTGCAGGCACTGCACACATGTGATGCACTTACATACATGCAGGCAAAACATTCATACACATAAAATACAGATAAAATATTTTTTAAAATTTGGGGTTTGGTGGCACTTGCCTTTAATTCCAGCACTCAGGAGGCAGAGGCAGGCGGATCTCTATGAGTTCAAGGCCAGCCTGGTCTACATAGTGAGTTCCAGGCCAGCTGCGGCTACAGGGAGACCCTGTCTCAAACTCCTACCCCTTTCCTCCCCACCAACAAACAAAAAACTTTTCCCCAACCTGAGGCCCTTGTGGCCACCTGCCAGGGGAGCCTCTGGTCTGTAAGGAACAATTGTAGGAAGTTGGATTGTAAGAGGTCAGATTGCCATCTCTTGTGACAATCCAGGAAGCAAATGACCAGCACTTAATAAGTAACTGACCCACTTTGGAGCCCAGAGAAAGCCAAGCATGTATGCCTTCCAGTTGGCTGACCCCCAGCTTCCAGGGCCTGCAGCCTCAGACACCTGAGGTCTCCTAGTTTCAGGATCCAAGCCTTCCAGGTTCCCTGGCTGCAACAGTGGCTGTTCTCCCTGCTCCTGCGAGTTGACAGTATAAGGCTTAGCTTTTCTGGTTTCACTCCTCTACTTCCCGGAGACCCCAGTGCACCGTGCCCGAGCAGAGGCGGTGTGGCCGGCTCCCCGGGGTGGGGCTCTGCGTCCTCAGACCGCAGGGGTGTTGGCGGTGGCACTGGAAATGCTGAGCAGACCTTTGGACTCAGCTGAGCTGGAGTCGCCAGAGCCAGTTGACTCATGAACTCCCCCAGGCATAAAATCACAAAAGAGTTTTTGTTAGATGCTGATGGGGCGGAGTGGCTGAGAGATGTGGGAAAGAGAGGCCTGGCGCCTCACAGAAGGGAGGGCAAAACAGGCCCTCTGCAGAGCAGAAGGGGCCGCCTGGAGCCTCCTGGACAGGGAGAGTGCGGCAGAGGCCATCCTCCCGCCTCAAGGGTCCTGTATCCCTTCCTCAGGTAATTACAGTGTGCAGTGTCAGCGAGCCTTGTTCTAGGTGCTAGAGATATGCCAGGCAAGGTTACTTCAGAAAGCAAGCCAGGGCCGAGCTATACAGCTGTCTGGGAAAACCCTTCTAAGCAAAGGAAGAGCTTAAGCAAAGGCCTGGGGTGGGGCTGGCTTTGCCACAGTCAGTAAAGAGGAGCTAGGCCTGGTGACACCTACCTGAAATCCCAGCCACTGAGGAGGATGAGCACAGGACTTCTCTCAAGGTCTGGGATTTAAGACCAGTCTGGATAATATGATGAGACCATGTCTCAAAACAAAAAACGGAAACATTAAGGCTGGGGAACATAGCTCAGTGGTAGAGCATGTGTGTACTATGTATGAGGCTCTTGGCCAGACCCTCAGCACTACCTTTTTTTTTAAAAAAAAAAAAAAAAAAAAAAAAAAAAAAAAAAAAAAATCCAAAAAGAAAGGAAAGGAGGAAGGAAGGAAGGAAAGAATAAACTGGGCATAGTGACTTAACCTATAATACCAAACTTGGAAGGCAGAGGCAGAAGGACTATCATGAGTTTGGGGCTAGCCAGGGTTACATAGTGAGTTCCAGGCCAGCCTGAGCTACAGAGTGAGACCCTGTCTCAAAAAACTAATTAATTAATATTCAGTTTCATGCCTACAATCCTTCATCTGAGTGAGAGACAGGAGGATCTCAAGTTCTCCAGCCTAGGCTACATAGCAAGACCATGTGAAAGCAGAGGTTCTTCAAAAAACTAAAAAAACAGGCTGGAGAGATGGTTTAGCACTAAAAGCACTGGTTGCTCTGGCAGAGGGCCTGGGTTCATTTCCCAGTACCACATGGCAGCTGACAAGCAGCCATAAATCCAGTTCCAAGGGATCCAGCACCCTCTTCTGGTCTCCACTGGCATTACACAACACAGGTGCACTTACATTCAGTCAAAACACTCAAACACATAAAAATGAAAATAAAAATTTTTATAAAAAAAGAAAATGTGGGCCAAGCATGGTGATATGGGCCACACATCTTTAGTTCCAGCACTTCAGAGGCAGAGATAGGTGGATCTCTGTGAGTTCTAGGCCAGTCCAGTCTATATAGTGAGTTCCAGGTGAGCTGGGCTACAGGGAGAACCTATCTCAAAAGGCCAAAATAGCTTCTTCCTTCTTTCTTCTTTCTTGAGGCTGAGGATAACTGAGGCTAGCCTCAAAGTTGCTGTGTAGGTGAGGATGGCCTTGAACTCCTGATCTTCCTGCCTCCACCTCCTGAGTGCTGGAATTACAGGTTTGGTGAACCACCGCACCGGGTTTATGCAGTGATGGATTCAGAACCCAGCCTTGGTGAATGCTAGGGCTGTAGCAGTGGCCAGGAAGAAAGCTACGGCCTCGGAAGGTTGTTTTTGTGACTGTTCTTTGGAGCATTGTTCTAAAAATGGGAAATGACATCTTGCCATGCCAAAGGAAACAAACACCTGCAGTTAAAGGGACACCTTCCCTGAGGTGGCTTTTCCAAGCATCCATGACTATAGCCACGGCCACTTCTCCTGAATGAAGGTTGCCGCAGAAGCTTGACTGGACAAGGGAGTGGGGTGTGGGCTTCTGTTTGCAATGAGGGTGGGCTTTGGCAGCTATGGGGTGTAGACAACAAGCTTCGTTATCCACCCAATCAATATTTATCAAGCATCATAAAAAAAAGGCCAAAACAATAATAATAATGAAAAAAGAAAAAAAGAAAAAAGAAAATGTGGTATATATACTTAATGGAGTTTTACTGAGTCATGAAGAATGAAGTCCACAGACATGGCTGTGCACACTTGTAATCCCAGCATTTGGAGGGCTGAGTCGGGAGGATCTCAAGCTCATGGCCAGTCTGGGCTATACAGCAAGACCCTGTCTCAAAAATTAGTAAGGTGGAGCCAGGCATGGTGGCACACACCTTTAATCCCAGCTCTCAGGAGGCAGAGGCAATTGCATGTCTGTGAGTTCAAGGCCAGCCTGGTCTACATAGTGAGTTAGAGGCCAACTGGGGCTACATGGAGACCCTGTCTCAAAAAATAAATTAATAAAATAAATAAAAATTAGTAAGGGACTGGAGAGATGGCTCAGTGGTAGAGGACTTAATTTCAGTACCCACATGGTAGCTAACAGTCAAGCATGACTCTAGTTCCAGGGGACCTGATGCCCTCTTCTGGCCTCTGTGGGTATTGTATGCACATGGCACACTTACATACATGTAGGCAAAACACTCATACACATAAAAATAAATTTTAAAAAATATTTTATTAGCCGGGTGTGGTGGTGCACGCCTTTAATCCCAGCACTCGGGAAGCAGAGGCAGGCTGATCGCTGTGAGTTTGAGGCCGGCCTGGTCTACATAGCAAGTTCCAGGCCAGCTGGGGCTACAGGGAGAC
>NW_008331994.1:309348-373050 GCF_000622305.1 Nannospalax galili | reverse complement strand
AGGTGGCAGCTAACAACTGTCCGTAACTCCAGTCCCAGGGGATCCAACAGCCTCTTCTGTCTTCCTTGGGCTCTGCACGACACAGGTGCACGCAATACACTCGTACACATAAAATAAAAATAATAAATAAAATATAAAAAAATATTTTGTAAAAATGGAATGTGTTAATGCCAGGCAAATGCCTTTAATCCCAGCATTTGGGAGGCAGAGGCAGGCAGATCTCTGCAAATTTAAGGCCAGCCTGGTCCACATAGTGAGTTCCAGCTGACCTGGAGCTAAAGACCGAAAAAAAAAACCCAAAAAGCTTGTTCATAAAACATGTAACACTATTTTTTTGCTATATAGCAAATGATCAGTAAAATCTGTTACCACTTAATCCCTTCAAAAGATGAATTTTTTATTGATTTCCCAGTAAGAATTCTTGTTTGAATGTGATTTCCCTTTCTTCCCTCTTTCTTAACTCTTTAGCTAACTATCTTAAGAGAGCTAAAGTCTGATCTTTGTCATTATTGTTTTTCTTACTATACAGCTGAAGCTGGTCTGGAACTCACTATTTTTCTGTTTCAGCTTCCTCGGTGCTGGGCTTATAGGTTTGCCTGCTTGGCACATGTGTGTATTTTAAATGATGGGATGGATGGTCCCCAAATAATACTCTGTAGTAGAGACCCATGGCTCTTCCAGGGACTTGGAACAGGTGGGCATCTACAGCCCTCCCTCTCCCATCAGAGTGAGTAGACATGGGTTTAACAGCTTCACACGTTGGACTCTCACCTGTGTGCTTGCTTAAAGAGATTTTTTGAAGTCAAAATTGGAAAATTCCCTTCCAGCTTGAAAATCAGTGATTTTGAATGTCAAACATGATAATTTGAGTCCTACCATTATTTTGTGAATGCTGCATTAATGATTTGGGGGAATTGTATGATAAGTTGCTTTATCCAATGATGTGATAATCAAATAAAATACCTTCTAATTAAAAAAAAGTAAATACCAAATCCCACCTCACTGTAAAGGCCCCAGCCGGAGAAGATCAATGGGTGAGGAGGAAGGTGTTAAAGTGTTAGTGTGACCGGCTCCTGAGGGGACCTCTTCTGATCATTAATGTTGCTTTCTTGTTCAGGTTAGGACAGTGATAAATCTGCCTTCAGTTCCTAACCTGGGTGGCCCCTAACCTGTGCTACTTCACCTCAATCTCAAGGAACTTTGTCTGAAGGGCTGTGCCTCACCCTGAGCTGCTAAGGCTGTAGCTACCCCAGAATGCCTGATGCAGAGTTCTTGGAGAGAGTACTGCATAGCAATGCCCTTTGCTCAGGCTCTGCCACACCCCAAGCCCCCTGATCCCTCACCTTCATGGAGAGAAGCCAGGTCATCCAGGCCAAGCAGGCTATCAGCTCCCATGATCATCATGCTTCGCTCTGAGCTCATTGCTCAGAGGCTTTGTGAAGGGCCTGTGCCCAGCATCTTGGCTGTCCCTTTTGCTTTCAGAAAAGGCTCTGCCTATTGTCTACATCCAGCCCTTCCCCACAGGTGGATGCTGAGATGGAAATGCTCTCTCTCTAATTTCTTTAGAATCTTGGCTTGGATTGCTTGGTTCTGGCTAGTCCCAAAGACCCACTTATTCTTAGCCATCAGCCAGTCTCACTTGGTGATCAAACCCCCAGAAATCTGGGCCAGGAACCGAGGAATAGTCAGTCACTGATGACAGGTCCCTGGCAGGATGAAGAGAGGCTTAGGGCCTCCTGACCCCACACTTGGTGAACAGGCCAGCGTGGCTGAAGGTCAACCAAACAGAACTGCTCTCCTCTGGCTTCCACCCAAGGCCTTCAGAGTGGCCTCCATTTTGAGGGTTGCAGGGAGTGAGCATACAACCGCTCACACTTGTATAGACAGTGTTTTGGGTTTTTTTTTTTTTTTGCTTGATCTTTTTTGAGACAGGTTCTCCCTGTAGCCACAGCTGGTTTAGATTCATTATGTAGACCAGGCTGGCCTGGAACTCACAGAGATCCGCCTGCCTTTGCCTCCTAAGTGCTGGGATTAAAGGCATGCTCTACTATGCCCGGCTCATACAGACAGTGTTTTAACATCAAGTGCCAGCAAGAAGGTCCAGGGGATCAAGGCACTGACTGCCAAGCCTGATGACCTGAGTTCAATCCCCAGGATCTACATGGTGGAAGGAGAGAACTAACTCCTGAAAGTTGTCCTCTGACCTCCCACCATAAGAGCAAGCACTGTGACATGTGTGTGCCCACACACTTATACACACACACACATAATAAATAAACATAAATAAATAAATAAATAATTTTTTAAAAATTCAAAGTGTTTTAACATCAACATTTGAACTCTAAATTAAAAACTAAGCCTGGGAAGGTGACTACTCTTGTAATCTCAACATTCATGAAGTTGAGGCAGGATTGTCAGGAGTTCGAGGCCAACTTGGGCTAGACATAAGACCCTGTCTCATAAAGCAAAACAAATAAACAGGAACTGGGGAGAAGGCTTAGTCAGGAAAGTGCCTGCTGGGCAAGCATGAAGACCTGAGTTGAGATCCCCTGAATACTTGTAAAAGCTAGGTGGTGGCACATGCCTTTACTCTAGGACTCAGGATGCAGGCGGATCTCTGAGTTTGAGGCCAGCCTAGTCTACATAGCGAGTTCCAGGCCAGCCAGAGCTACTTAATGAGACCCTGTCTCAACAATACAAAACAAACCAGAAAGCTGGCTATGGTAGTGCATGCCTGTTGCCCTAGCTCTGGGGTCATGGAGCCAGGTGGATCCCCAGAGCTCTCTGGCCAGCCAGTCCAGCCAACCAGTGAGCTCTAGGTTCAGTGAGAGACTCTGACTCAAAGAGCAAGGCAGAGAGCAATAGAGGAAGACTAGAGCCTCTGACCTCCATATTCATATGTGCACAAACAGGCACACACATATGCACACATTCACACAAAATAAAAGATAAAAACAAATAAATGAAAACCAGTAATTATTTTTTTTTAATTTTATTATTTTTATTTTATGTGTATGTGTGTATTGCCTGTATGTAGGTAAGTGCACCTGTGTCGTGCAATGCAATGCCCACGGAGGTCAGAAGAGGCTGTCAGATTCCCTGGGACTGGAGTTATGGACAGTTGTTAGCTGCCATGTGGGTGCTGGGATTCGAACCCGGGTCTTCTGTAAGAACAACCAGTGTTCTTAACCACTGAGCCATCTCTCCAGCCCCCCTAAACCAGTAATTATTACTGTGGAGCTCTTAGTGTGAACCTGGGGCTGTTCAGGTGGGAGCATTAGTGTTTTTATCATTTCACTTAAACAGCATAGGACCTCAGTGCAGAGCAACAGCCTGTCTCTTCACACAACCTGCCAGGGAGCTGGGCCATCTGTCAATGAGGCCTGTGATTGCTCAGGAATAAAAAAAAAGTGACTCACAGACCTCACAGACTCATTGACAGGATCCATTCTGCACGTAGCAACTAGAGATAAAAGGTACGTTCTGACAGGTTGTGTGGCTTGGAACACCTTAAGACCTCTGACCTCAGAGCCTTCCCTTGGTGGCAGAAGGGGATGACCTATGCTCAGGCTCACCCCTTCCGCTCTGAAATGCTGTAGGCCACTCAGAGTAAAAGCATCAGCTGCTACAGGGTGTGTTGCCACAAACCTATAATCCTAGAGGCCAAAACAGGAGAAATGAGAAATTCTAGTTTGAGGCCATGCAAGGCTACAAAGCAAGTTCAAAGCCTGTCTCAGAAAACATAAATTAAAAAAAAATTAATAAGCCAGGTGTGGTGGCACACACCTGTAGTCCCAGCACTTGGGACATCTTTGTTTCCCTGTTGTGTGGACCTATCAGCAGAGGTGAGACATTCCATCCTTAAGGGATACTCCTAAATCACAGGATGTTGCTGGTTGCAGTGGTGCACTCCTTTAATATGAGCACTCCAGAGACAGAAGTAGGTGGAGCTCTGTGAGTTTGAGGCCAGCCTGGTCTACCTAGTGAGTTCCAGGACAGCTGGGGCTACAGGGAGACCCTGTCTCAAAAAAGATCCCCCCCCAAATATATATAGATATACATCCAGGCATGGTGATACAGGCCTTTAATCCCAGCATTCAGGAGGCAGAGGCAGGCAGATCTTTGTAAGTTTAAAGCCAGCCTGGTCTATAAAGTGAGTTCCAAGCTAGTCAGGGATACATAGACCCTGTCTTAACAAATAAGCAATAAAATAAAATAAAAGCATTAGCTTCTGCTTGCTGGGATCCTAGTTCGCTGTGGCAGAGCTGGGCTATGAGTGTGGGACCAAGGTTTTGGCTCTAGTTCTGTGCCCAGAGTCAGGCATTTCTCTTTCATCTCTCACTCCACTAGTCTGTGACCTCATTCAAATGATTATCCTCATTTGATTGTCTTGGGGATAATCAAATGGCATAATGAATCTAAAAAGTCTTTGATGGCTCATTGGCTAAGAACACTTACTGCTTTTCCAGAGGACCTGAGTTTGGTTCCCAGCACTCACAGGGCAGCTAACACAGGTCTTTAACTCCAGTTCTAAGGAATATGACACCCTCTTCTGGCCTCTTCAGGCATTGCACATATGTCACCATTTATAATCATGCAGGCAAAACACATAGAATAAAATACATGAAATTTTAAAAGCCTTTGAAGGGCTGGGTATGTGGCTGTGTGGTAGACCACTTTCTGAGCAGCACTCCATCTCCAGCATGGGTGAGAAGGTCAAGGGCAGGTTCTGAGCACTGGCATTTCTCTGACTCTACAGATGTTTCCCAGGGCAGGAACCGCAGTAAGGAAATAGTAGGTGTCACTGGGTTTATCTAAATGTCCTTCATGCTTCCAAAATATCCACCCACCTCTATCCAGGCCACATGTCCTGGGGTTCCAGTCCTTCTCAGGGGTGAAAAGGAAGGGAGAACAGCAGGCTAAAACAGTAGGTGGCTGGGTGGCTCAGAGGAGTTGGTGTGGGACACTGAGGGTTCAAATGCAGCTTTGCCTTCAGACACTGACCTGGGCTGGGATGGCTCACCAGAACTTTAAAGGAGAAGCTGAGAATAATTCCAACACATAGTTAAATAGTGTGATTGAGTGCCCGTTTTGGGCCTTCTCCTGGCTGAACTCGGGGCCTTGGCAGGTGCTATATCTGCCCTATATCTGCACTAAGGTGCCTGTGATACCAGAGTATCAGCTCTTTCTCTCTCTTACCTCGGACCACTCTGGTAATTTCCCAGCTTCTTAAACTAGATGTTTCTTTCTCAGGTGCACAAGGGCTAATGTCCCAGAGGATATTTCTAATCATTTTGCTGAGACTTCCTCTCTTAGCAGCCATTCCACAGCAGTGACTGAAATTTTATCACATAGTCTTAAAGGACAGGACCTGCCAGAAAATTCTGGACATGGGAGGGAGGCAGGGTCTTGAGTTGCAGCTAGCTGGGGCTGCAGGAGACCCTGTCTCAAAAAAGACCAAAGTAAATATATATATATATGGGGGTTTGGAGACAGGGTCTCCCTGTAGCTCAAGCTGGCCAGGAACTCATTATGTAGACTAAGCTAGACTTGATCTCACAGAGATCCACCTGTCTCTGCTTCTGAGTACTAGGACTAAAGGTGTGTGCCACCATACCTGGCAAATTTTATTTTATGTGCATGAGTGTCTTTCATGCAATGCCCACAGAGGCTGGAAGAGGATGTTAAATTCCCTAGAACTGGAATTTTGGAGGGTTGTAAGCCACCATGTAGGTTCCAGGAGTCAAACCTGGATCCTCTACAAGAGCAGCCAGTGCGCTTAACTGTTGCACCATCTCCCCAGCCCCTTCCCTGAGTTCCTGACCCAGGTTAAGTCAAGGTCAAAGAAAAAGAACCAGCTTTGGCCCCACAGGTCTAAGGGCTTTTCCCTCCTGAGGAAACACCACCTCTTGATTAACACAGTCTCACCAAGAAGGCAACAACAGCACCAGAGAAATCTCAGGTGAAGATGGGACTCCCCTAGGTTGCAGTTTCCACACCCCTAAGGGAAACTTCCAGCAAACATTCCAAGAGGGGGAAGGCATGTCAGGGAGTGGTGGTCAGGGCATGGCACTTCCCTTCTGGGTGTGCACAAGGCCTCTGTGGCCCCTGAGCACATCACCAAAGCAAGGCGGCTACCTTTACCTCAGTCTTCAAGGGGACTTGCCAGGCCCACAGTGAGAGGTGCCCTGGCATGGACAAATTGCCACTGGGGTTGGGTAGGGTGGTTGGTCCTAAGGAGGTGACAGGATCCCTCAGAAACTGAGCTGTCTCCCTACAGAGGGCTCTGGGAAGGTGGCCAGGCCTTGCCTGGGAGTGCTCAGCCTGTTTGGGGCGGTAAAACTGGAGAAGCAGTGGAGGCCAGAGGGCAAAAGCTTTGCTCTGAGCTAAGAGCTGGAACCAGATCCAAAAATCAGAGGATAAGGAAGGCTGCAAGCAGAGAAAGATCAGTCCAGAACTAGAGGCAGATATGGCCCTCTTCTTGGTCCACCCTTTGTCCTCTGGGATAGGCCTGGGCCTGTGGTCAGAGGCCCAGTGAGTTACCTCCTGCCTTAGCTTGCATTTCAGTCACAGTGGGCTGGGATTCTCCTGCTTCTGACTTCAAGCCCTTGGTATGTGGGAAATTCTTGCCTCTCCTGTAGCTGCCTGGCCCACCTCTGGCTAGTCTTGTGCCTGTCTTCCTCCCTTTTATGTTCTGCCCATCTTAGGTCTTCAGAGCGGTCTGTCAAGATTCATTGCACACTAAACTGGCTTTCTCTGGAAATACAAGGAAACTTCTAGGCACCAGAACAAGATTTGTGTAGGAATTCCCATGATCTTTTTAAAGGTAGACCTGTGACCAGAAGCCTTGACCTACTACAGCCCAGGAAGAAAGACACCCTGTCTAGAAGCTCGGAGGATGGAAGTAATTTGTTCTGGTTCTTTTCCCCCTAAGCTACTTGCTCTGCTCCTTAATTCTGAAAGAGGCACCACCACTACCCCCGCCACCCCCCCAACCACAGACAGGGCCCTCTTCATTTCTAGATACCTTGGGCTCTGCATGGAAAATTTGTCATTTAATTTCTAGGATGAGTTAACAGGCCTCAAGTTGGGCCCAATTATATGGATCGATACGTTCTCATAGAGCCTCTCTGGGGAAGGGAGGGTGGGTTTTTCACCTTACATACTTGAAGCAAAATGTACTATTTCCTGCCCTTACTGTCAAATCTGCCATTGATCTGGGAATTGGTTACAGTGCTGTATGTGGTCAGTACACGACTGTAGTTCCAGGATCAGGAATGAAACAATAGGTTTCTCTGTTTTCTCAAAGTGCTTTGAGGCCAAAGCCTGGTCTCCCTCTAAGCCGCGCACAGTCCTTCTGTGGTCCCACCTTTCTACCAGAGTATTTGCCCTCATCAATGCCACTGAGACCTTCCAGTCCACAGCCACCTCATACTCCAGTCCAGGAGCCCTATGGCCACAAGGACCTGCCCAGTTGGGAAGACAACACAGCACTCAGCCCTGGTGCTGCATCTGCTGCTGGGGTTCTTAGCAAAGAAGGCAGGTCCTAGATAGATGCCTGTATCCCAGCATTCAAGGGGCAGAGGCAAGAGGATAGAGTGTAAGGTCAGGCTGGGCTTAGTGAGACTTTGCCTCACAAAACAAACAAAAGAAATAGAAGACAGGTTCTGTCTACATAGCCACACAATTTTCCCCAGATCCCTTGCACAGAGGCCTGGCTCTTACTGGTTATTATCACCCTATTTGAAAATATATGAATATACTGTCATTGGTAAGTGCTAGCAGTGCCCTGCTGGACTCTGAGAGCGCCCTCAGCAAAGAACCCCGGGCATCAAGACAGGCAACTTTAAGTGGTACATCAGCTAAAAAAAATTCTAACACTGTCATTAACAATAACACCGTGCTATTTCTGTATGTGACTGCAGCTTTTGCACACATGCTTTCTCTTTTAGTTTTATGACACCCTATGAATAGATAAGCTGGGTTCTGTTATTAGGCCAAACACCACAGATGTGGGAAGGCTGAAGCTTAATGTGCTCAAATTCACATAGTTTCCCAAAGGCAAAGCTGGGACCGGAGAATGTCGGTGCTGACTCTTCTGGCCCAGCACATCCTGCAGCAATAGCAACCTTGGGCACCACTGTGGGTTCGCCAACAAGAGGAAAAGTTCCTTAAGACCCTGAGGATAGGGTTGAATGGTGGCCCGTGTGAGAGCAAGGGCTCCTGGCTAATCATTCCTGTTCCCCAGTGAGAGCTACCATGTGATCAAATCTGTAAACCTGTTATGTCCTGAGTATACCAAAGACCTGAAGAGCAGAGAACCAACTTCTTCCAACATTCTGGAAGCCTGATCCGGAAAAGCTCTAGTCACTCACCTTGTTTCCCAAGCAAAGATGTAGGGAGATATACAGGAGTTCAAACCACTTAACATAATTGACATAATATTGGTAATTGTGTAAACATAATGACCGACAAGGTCATGTCCCAGTGTCATCCAATTCTATAAGTATTTACTGAGTACTTCCTGTTCTGAGAAGACTAATCCACAAACAAATCCACATATGGCTCAGGGTGGGGATCCCTAGGCCTGGCTGGGAGGCACTAGCAAACTGAAATATGGAAATCAAATAAAGAAGGCAGGGTCCTGGCTTTAGGAAATTCTGACCAAATCTGGAGTCCACAGAGCAATGACTGGGTGTCCACATGTCAGTCTTCATCTTACACAATGGTCCACTTCCTGTTTCTTCATCTTTTCAACACTCAAGAGCCAGCTTATCCACAATGGTGTGAGACAACAGCCAGAATGTGCTGGAATATGGCCAGAGGAGCTGAGCAGTGCTCACCACTTCTTGTTTATAGGCTCACCCCACAAGTATGTACTAAATGCTTACTATGTGCAGAGTAAACTCAGCAGAGGGTCCTGACTTCTGGCACCTGGGAAGAGAACAAGAGGCAGCAGGTTTCTCCATTATAGTATAGAATGGGGACCAAGACAAAGCCTAAAGGTAAAAAGGGAAGCATCAGGGAGAGAGGACAGTGTGGGACAGTATGACAGGACCCAGAAACCATGACTAGAGACCAGCTGGGTGTGTACAGTTGTAAATGGAACATCGGCAGAGGAACAGAGCTGAGCAAACCTTGACTCCAAGAGGTAGATAGGCAAGTGCCAGGCTTTCTGGAAATGGTTGTCTTGACCACATACCCAAGACAGACAGCTTCATATAGTTTCTGGGCCCTACCCATATACACTGGCATTAGCAGCTTTTCCTTAAGAAGGGACAACTTCTTACATAAGCAAATTTTTTTTTCAGATAGTCTCACTGTGTATGTAGCCCTAACCAGATCAAAACATGAAACTCTATGTAGCCCAGGCTGGTTTAAACTCTTGATCCTCCTGTCTCAGTCTCCCAAGTATTGGGATTACAGATAACTCTGTGCAAGAAAAGAAGTTATCATGTAAATTCAGCTGAATTTCTAAAAAAGTTTACTTATACCAACATATACATAACAATGCCTAAGCCGGATGTGGTGGTCCACATCTATAATCCCAGCCTTATGGGGTAGTGACTGGAGAACCAGGGGTCACTCATGTCTATATAGGGAATCTGAGGCCAGCCTGAGCTACTTTGAAACTCTCTAAAACAAAGAGACAACAGTGCTTGATTAGAAACTGAAGAAAAGGAGAAGAAAGGAGGAGAGGGAGGGAAGGAGAAGGGAAGGGGGGAGGGGAGGGAGGAGGAAGAAAAAAGGGGGGAGAAAAGAAAAGGAAGAGGAGGAGGAGGAGGAGAAGAAGAAGAAGAAGAGGAAGAGGAAGAGGAGGAGGAGGAGGAGAAGAAGAAGAAGAAGAGGAAGAGGAAGAGGAGGAGGAGGAGGAGAAGAAGAAGAAGAAGAGGAAGAGGAAGAGGAGGAGGAGGAGGAGAAGAAGAAGAAGAAGAGGAAGAAGAGGAAGAAGAGGAAGAAGAGGAAGAAGAAGAAACTGGTTCTATAGTTATAATTTGGGGCAAATCACTGATTTGTTTTTCCTTCTTTTTTTTTCCTACTTTTTCCTGAGGCAGGGTCTCAATTCTCAGTATATTTTCCAGGGTGTTCTCAAACTCAGGAGCACAGTGGTTCTCCTGCTGTCTGGGGATGACAGGCTTGTGCCACCATGCTCAGCTTCTGGATTTATCTTTCTGTTTAGAGATTTGTAACTAGTTCCTACATTACAAGGTTACAACAGAACAGAGTGATGTTATGTATACAAAGCTCTTAGCACCATCCCAGGCAGAACAAGTACCATATACATGTCTCATTATGACTAACTTATAACAGTTTTGGTACCTTACCCATGCTAAGCCCCAGCTCTCAGCTCTACCATTGAGCTACACAGAGGCAGCAATATTGTTATTAAAATACTATGTTAGCCCAGCATGGTGGTGCACACCTTTAATCCCAGCACTCGGGAGGCAGAGGCAGGCAGATCTTTGTGAGTTCAAGGCCAGCCTGGTCTACATAGTGAGTTCCAGGACAGCTGGGACTGCAGGGCGACCCTGTCTCAAAAACACCAAAAAAACAAAAAGAAAACAACAAAAAAACCCCACTACTCAATGTATGTACACCCGAGTTATGCAATGCTCTCAGAGGTCAGTCTAAGAGGGCATCTAATTCCTCTGGAACTGGAGTTATGAATGGTTGTTAGCTGCTGAGAATCAAACCCAGGTCCTCTGTAAGAGCAGCCAATGTTCTTAATTGCTGAGCCATCTCTCCAGCCCCATGTTCTGTTTTTTAAAAATAATTTTTCTTTATTCTTAAGTATTTCATATACACATATACATACATATGTTATTTACCCTTATTTGCCTCCTCCAACTCACTCCATACTGCCCCAACATTTCTCCCTCCCAAATTCATTATCTTCTTTGTTATGTCTAGTTTAGTTTAGTTTAGTTTAGTTTAGTTTAGTTTAGTTTAGTTTAGTTTGAGACAGGGTCTCACTATGCAGCCCTGGATGATCTAGAGCTCTCTATGTAAACCAGGCTGGCCTTAAATTCACAGAGATCTGCCCACCCCTGCCACCCAAGTGCTAGGATCAAAGGTATGTGTCAGCATGTCAGGCTTTCATATCAATTTTTTTTCTCAGATAACCCTGACTGGAGAGCACTTCCTTCATCTATGTTGGAGTTTGGGCTGGTTGGTCTTGTGATGGTTGTCATAGCTGCTATGTGGCAAGTCTGGAAGACAGCACTCCACAGCACTCCTCCCCAAAGTCTGCCTCTTACATTCTTTCTGCTTCCTCTTCCCTAACCAAGTGCCCGAGCCTTGGTTGCAGGGTGGGGTTGATAAGGATGTCTGATTTAGAACTGAACGCTGAGTCTCATTCTCAGCACTTTGACAGCATGACCATTTAGGAAAATAACAACAGCAGGTTCTACCCTAGAGCCTTTGGCCTCCCCAGTCATGGGCTTTTAACAAGAATTACAGTACCAAGCCTCAAATCCAATCAGAGAGGGGCTAATTACCCTGTAATAGTCATGCCGCTATTGAATTAGTGGGCAGATCTTGCCTAGAAGTTCTGTATTGTAGCCTGCAGTGTCCAGTGTTGGGTAAAACCACTGATTTTTTTTTTTTTTTTTTTTTTGGTGTTTTTGAGACAGGGTCTCCAAGCTGGCCTAGAACTTGCTATGTAGACAAGGCTGGCCTTGAACTCACAGAGATCCGCTTGCCTCTGCCTCCCAAGTGCTAGGATTAAAGGTGTGTGCCACCATGCCGGGCCCAGTATTTTTCAATTCCAACAGTTTGCATAACGCCTCTGAAATGTAGCCAGTAGGGAGGATATGCTCTGTTCTGAGCTCAAAGTCAGATCAGTACTGTTCGTTTGTTTGAGTCTGGGCCTTATGATATAGCCTTGGTTGGCTTTGAACTACTGACCCTCTTGTCTCCACCTCCCAAGTTCCTGGGATTGCAGGCCTGCACCCTCCTACTCCCACCACTGCAAGATCAGTAGTCTTCTTCCTTTATTTGTTCCATCCCTAGAGATACTTTTGTGTGACCATCTACTTCTCTTTTAAGTTTGTTCATTTGAGACTTTCTCTGAAGCCCAGGCTAGGCTGGAACTCACTCCATAGCCCAGGCTAGCACTGGGGCAATCCTCTTGTCTCAGCCTTCTGAATACTGGAATAGTAGGCATAAGACACCAGGCCCACCTCTTATATAATCTTTTTCAAAAATCTTTCTGGGGCTGGAGAGATGGCTCAGAGGTTAAGAACACTGGTTGTTCTGGCAGAAGTCCTGGGTTCGAATCCCAGCACCCACATGACAGCTAACAACTGTCCATAACTTCAGTTCCAGGGGATACAATGGCCTCTTCTGTCATCTGTAGGCATTGCATGACATGGGTGTACTTACCTTCATGCAGGCAATGCACTCATATACATAAAATAAAAATAATAAAATAAATTAATTAAAAAAAAATCTTTCTTTGGGCTGGAAAGATGTCTCAGTAATTAAGAACACTGGTTGCTCTTCCAGAGGATCTGGGTCCAGTTCCTAGCCCTCTCATGGCACCTAATGACCATCTGTAACTACAGTTCTAGGAGAGTCAATGCCCTCTTTTGGCATCCTTGGACATTGCACACATATGGGTGCACTTACACGTAGACAAAATACTCATACACATAAAATCAAATTAAACAGCAGAACCTTCTTTTTATCCTTGAGACAGGGTTCACAAGTGGCTGAGGCATCAGAAAGTTTCCTTTTGCAACATTCTTACAGAACCAAGTCCATGGAGTTGACAGCTGTGGTAAGTCTCATGAGCTCTTTGGTACACTGCCATTTCTTAATGGAAAGGAGTATTTCTGACCTTTAGCTCTCAGCAGTTACAAATGTCAAAGGCAGACTTTTCCCTCCACCCAGGCTGTCTTCCCACTTAGAGGCTGTAGGTCTTGCCTTCCTGTCCTGCACTTTGCCTCCTAGGTAAGTGGCTGCTGACTAGCAGCCCCAGACAGCACTCAAAACCACCGGGTCTAGAATACCTCCCCACCCCCACAGGGCTTTTGATTCTCTGCACTGCACTCAGTCCTGGGCAAAGGGGCTATCCTACAAAACTAGCACTATAAATATAGCTCTAGGTTAGCGCATTGTGTCCCCAGAGGCTTTAGATAATCCACACCTCTTGGGGAGGTGTTAACCCCTTGCCTTCCCAAACTCTTTAAGAACATAGAACCCAGGGCTGAGGAAGGTTTAAGTTGAGGGCCCAATTGAGGCTACCGGTGAACCTAACCAGTCTTTTTTTCAGACAAGGCTCACTGTATAAGCCCTGGCTGGCTTGGAACTTGCTATGTAGACCAGGCTGGCTTCCAATTCACAGAGATATACCTGTCTTTCCTTCTGAGTGCTGGGATTAAAGGCCGGCCACCACACCCAGTTTTCATATCTTTTTTTTTTCCCTGATAACCCTGTAAGGAGTGGGGCCTGGAGAACACCTCCCCCATCAGGCTACCCAGTATTTTTAGTGGCTTGTCAAAATTTTTAAACCATGCCATTTGATAACTTAAAAAAAAAATAGGTTGAAGAGATGGCTCAGCAGTTAGGAATACTTGCTCTTCTCAAGGTCTGGCAGCTCACAACTGCCTGTAACTCAAGCTCTCCAGGGGAGCCCTTTTCCAGCCTTCATGTACACCCGCACCCACATGTACAGATACAACACAAACACACACACACTTAGACATAAATGTTTAAAAATCTTTTTTTTTTTGAGACAGGGTCAATCTGGAACTCGCTCTGTAGATCAGGCTGGCCTTGAACTCACAGAGATTCACCTGCCTTTGCTCCCAAGTACTGGGATTAAAGGTGTGCGCCACCACACTGGCAAAAATCTTTTTAAAATTGCATTTATTTATTAATTATTATTTTGGTCTTTTTGAGACAAGGTTTCCCTATAGCCACAGCTGGCCTGGAACTCACTGTATAGACCAGGCTGGCTTTGAACTCACAGGGATCCACTGCCTCTGCCTCCCAAGTGCTGGGATTAAAGGTGTGTGCCACCATGCCTGGCTTTTATTAATTATTTTTATGTGTATGAGTGTATTGCCTACATGTAAGTGCACCTATGTCATGCAATGCCTGAGGAGGGCAGAAGGGGGGGAAAGATCCCTAGGAACTGAGGATATGGACAGTTGTTCGCCACCACATGATTGCTAGAAACTGAACCTGGCTCTTCTGCAAGAGCCGTCACTGCTTAACTGTGGAGTAATCTCTCCAACCCCTAATTTATTTATTTTTTGTTTATTTGTTTATGTGTGTGTGTGTTTGTGTATATGGGGGCACATGTGGAAGTCAGAGGACAACTTACAGGAGCCAGTTGCCTTCTTCCATCATGTAGGTCCTGGGGATGGAACTCAGGTTGTCAGCCTTGGTGGCAAGCATCTCCTTGGCTCTTATAACTTCTTTCAAAAGAGAAAACAGTTTTTGTGTGGGAACATGGTGAGAGTAGAACTGGGATTGAGATTCATCTCCCTGGTTCTATAACATTCAGATTCAAATATCTTTATTTCTTTAATTTAAAAAAATTTTTATGTGTATGAATGTCTTACTGCATGTATGTACATGCACCTCTGTTGTGCAATGCCTGAGGAGGCCAGAAGAAGGCATTAGATCCCTGGAACTGGAGTTTTAGACAGTTGTTAGCCAACATGTCGGAGCTGAGAACCAAACCTGGGTCCTCTGCAAGAGCAACCAGTGCTCTTTTTGTTGTTTGATTTTTGAGGCAGGGTCTCCCTGTAGTCCCAGCTGACCTGGAACTAGCTATGTAGACCAGGCTGGCCTTGATCTCACAGAGATCCACCTGCCTCTGCCCCCGCCCCCCAAGCGCTGGGATTAAAGGTGTGCACCTGGCAGATGGCTTGGTGGTTAGGAGCACTTGTTGCTCTTCCAGAGGACCCAAGTTTGGTTCCTAGCATCCATGTCCAGTGTCTTCTAACTGGCTCTAAGTACAGTGGATCTCATGCCATCTTCTGGGCTCCATAGGTATCTGCACACATGGGTTACACACACACACACACACACACACACACACACACACACACACACAAATTTTCTGCATAGTAAGTTCCAAGACAGCTGGGGCTACAGGGAGAGCCTGTCTCAAACCCCCCACTCTCAAAAAAGGCTTTTAAGCACAACGTGTCCTTTTCTTCATCTCTCTTTTCTTTTATTATTTTTATTTTATGTGTATGAGTGCATTGCCTGCACGTATGTGAGTGCACCTGTGTTGTGCAATGCCGCAGAGATCAGAAGAGAACTTCAGATTCCCCTGAAACTGGAGTTAAGGACAATTCGTAGCCCCCATGTGGGTGCTGGGAATTGAACCCAGGTTTTCTGCCAGAGCATTTGGTGCTCTTAGCCACTGAGCCATCTCTCCAGGCCCCTCATCTCTCTTTTCTAACCATGCTTTCTTTCTCTAATGTGAGGACTTCCCCAACATTTCAGATATCTTTACTTTTTCTCTAAAGTTCCCTTCCCCTCTGCCATGAGGATGCTAGTCCTACATTTGTCTGACCTCCATGCTGGCTCTAAACAGGCATGACTTTATGGTCCACCCCCCACCCCAGCCTCCATTTCCCTCCTCAAGGCAGCTGCTGACTTTTATAGCTGGCCTGCCCTGAGCATTTTTCCTTAAATTCTAATAAAACTGTCCCAAAGCTTCAAAAGGTAATAATAAAAATAAGCACTGGGAGATAGAGGCAGGCATATCTCTATGAGTTTGAGGCCAGTCTGGGCTACACAGTGAGATTCTGTCTCAAAAAAAAAAACAACAAAAAACAAACCCTTGTAGCCTGGCGTGGTGGCTCATGCCTGTAGTCCCAGCACTTGGGAGGCAGAGGCAGGCAGAGCTCTGTGAGTTCAAGGCCAGCCTGGTCTACATAGTGAGTTCCAGGACAGCTGGGGCTACAGGGAGATCCTGCTTCAAAAAGACAAAAAAAAAAAAAAAATTAAAAAATAAAATAAGAAAATAAAGGGTGTGCCATTGTGCCAGGCTACTTTTAAATTATATGTGTCTGTGTTTGGGTCTCTGGGTATGTACAGGTGCCCTCAGAGTCCAGAAGGGGGTATTGGATCCCTTGGAACTGGAGTTACTGGTGATTGTGAGGCACCTGACGTGGGTGCTGGGGACTGAACTTGGGTCTTCTCCAAGAGCAGTATGTGCTCTTTTTTTCTTAAATGTAGTATGAATGTTTTGCCTGCATGTATGTAAGTTCACCACATGCATGCCTGGTGCCCATGGGGGCCAGAAGAGGGTGTCTTACCCCTTGAAACTGGAGTTATAACAGTTGTGAGCCACTGTGTGGGTGTTGGGAACTGAATCTGGGTCCTCTGCAAGAGCAGCCAGTGCTCTCAACCACTAAGCCATTCCTCCAGAGCCCCTATTCAAATATTATTATTTCTGTTTCTTTCTCTTCCCCCAATACCCAATACTTTTTTCTCCCACCCCCCTTTTTGGGGGGTCTTTTGAGACAGGGTCTCCCTGTAGTGGGGCTGGCTTGGAACTCACTATGTAGACCCGGGTGGCCTTGAACTCACAGAGATCTACTGCCTCTGCCTCCCAAGTGCTGGGACTAAAGGTGTGCACCAACACACCCAGCTTCCTTCCCCTTTTTTTGAAACAGACTCTTACTATGTAGTCCAGACTGCCCTTGAACTCACAGTCCTCCTGCCTGCTTCAGCCTCCTAAGTGGTACATCTCACCAACTCAAATATTTCTTGTAATCCTACAAAACATGAATACAAAATAAATACAAATTTATAAAGTACTATAAGTAGCCCTTGTCCTGAAAGAACATGGGGATTTGCTGAGAAAACAAAATATGTATGTTAAATGTCAAATATGTTTAAAGTTCTGGCTGTAACTCAGCACTGTAACCCCAGCACTCCAGTGGCTGATGAAAAAGAAGTTGAGTTTGTAATTAGCTACATGGCAAGACTATCTCAAAAAAAGAGCACTGATTACTTTTGCAGAGGACCCAGGTTAGGTCCTCCAAACCCACTTGGTGGCTATCAAAGCATTAGTAACTCCAGTTCCAGGGTATCTGACTCCCTCTTCTGGCCTCTGCAGGCATTACATATACATAGTGCACTTACATATATGCAGGCAAAACACTCATACAATAAAACAAAATAAAGAAATAAAATTAAAAATAAATAAAAAGAACCTGGTATAATGGCACATGCCTGTAGTCTTATCACTTGGGAGGCTGAAGCAGGAGAACCCTTCTTCAAAACCAGCTTGGGCTACATAGCAAGTTCTAAGTCAGCCTGAGTTACAATAGCAAGCAACAAATAAGCAATACCATTCTTGACAAGCCTGTATCCCAGGCTTGTCTTGAGTTTGCAGTGATCCTCCTGCCTTAGCTTCCCCAGTGCTGGGATTATTGACATGAACTACCATACCCTATGTTGCCCTTTATGTTTTGGTTTTCAAAAAATATATGAGGCTAAGTGTGGTAGTGCAAGTCTATTAGCCCAGTACTGGGGAGGCCAAGTTGGGGGATTATCAAGAGTTTAAGGGCAGCCTAGGCTATACAGCAAGTGCCAGGCCAGCCAAGGAAGACCCTGTGTCACCAATAAAGACATTTTAAAAACATTGACAGATCCAGGGGCTGGAGAGAGATGGCTCATCAGTTAAGAGCACTGGTTGCTCTTGCAGAGGACCCGGGTTTGATTCCCAGCACCGACATGGAGGCTGACAGCTTTCTGTAACTCCAGTTCCAGGGGAATCGGATGCCCTCTTCTGACCTCCTTGGGCATTGCACGACACAGGTGCACTTACATTCATGCAAGCATGAGTGTATACTCATACACATAAAATAAAAAAATGATAAAATATTTTTTTTGGTCTTTTTGAGACAGGGTCTCCCTGTAGCCCGAGCTGTCCTGGAACTCAGTATGTAGACCAGGCTGGCTTTGAACTCACAGAGATCCACCCACCTCTGCCTCCCGAGTGCTGGGATTAAAGGCATGCGCCACCACGACCGGCTTAAAATATTTTTTTTAATGAGGAAAAAAAAAGAGGCTTGAGGACGGGTAGAGTGCTTACCTAGCATGTTTGAAGCCCTAGGTTCAAGTCCCATTACAGAAAAAACAAATATTGACTAGAACCAATAAAAGTTGACTTATGAGTAAATGGCAAAGAAAAAAATTTAAAAGTCATTATCATTTAGACTGGGTGGACTTGATGACAAACATGAGGTAAGAGGATCAGAATTCAAGGTCATCCTTGGCTACCTAAGCAATAGACTAGTCCAGCCAAGACTAGAAGAGAGAGCTTGCCACAAACAAGCACTAATCAATACATTGATAGAGTGCTTGAAGTTAAAAAAGTTCAAGCAAGCTGGGCATGATGGAACATGTCCTTAGTCCCAGCACTCCAGAGGCAGAGGCTGGTGGATCTCTTAGATTGCGGGCCTTCTGGTCTACATAGGAAGATTCAGGGCAGCTGGGACGACAAGGAACCCTGTCTCAAAAACAACAAAAACAAAGGTTCAGACAATAAATCCGAGCCTGGGAGTTTGGGACAGAGTAAGATCGTGTTTCAAAAAAATTCAGGGGCTGGAAAAATTGCTCAACAACTCAGAGCACTGACTGGTCTTGCAGAGGTTGTGTTCCCAGCATCCACATGGTGTCTAACAATGATCCATAATTCCAGTTCCAGGGGATCTGTTTCCCCCTTCTGGCCTCTGAGGTTACTGCATGCAGGTGGTACACCCACATACATGCAGGCAAAACACTCACACACATAAAACAAATAAGTAAAACATTTTAAACGTTCAAACATATAAGCAGACTATGACTAGAATAAAAAGCATAAAAAGCAAAAGCTTTTTCCGTCCCTTCTCCAATCCTGCACCCCTCCTCAGATGTCATTCTTCCAGATGTGGGACACAACAGCATTGAGACTGAGGTGCTGGTGAAAGACCACAAGGCTGGTACGTGCTCAAGGTGAAACTCAGCTCCCAATTTGTCTGCCTCTTAATTCAGCGAGGGTCTCCCTGTAGCCCCAGCTGTCCTGGAACTCAGTATGTAGACCAGGCTGGCTTTGAACTCACAGAGATCCACCCACCTCTGCCTCCCGAGTGCTGGGATTAAAGGCATGCGCCACCACGACCGGCTTAAAATATTTTTTTTAATGAGGAAAAAAAAAGAGGCTTGAGGACGGGTAGAGTGCTTACCTAGCATGTTTGAAGCCCTAGGTTCAAGTCCCATTACAGAAAAAACAAATATTGACTAGAACCAATAAAAGTTGACTTATGAGTAAATGGCAAAGAAAAAAATTTAAAAGTCATTATCATTTAGACTGGGTGGACTTGATGACAAACATGAGGTAAGAGGATCAGAATTCAAGGTCATCCTTGGCTACCTAAGCAATAGACTAGTCCAGCCAAGACTAGAAGAGAGAGCTTGCCACAAACAAGCACTAATCAATACATTGATAGAGTGCTTGAAGTTAAAAAAGTTCAAGCAAGCTGGGCATGATGGAACATGTCCTTAGTCCCAGCACTCCAGAGGCAGAGGCTGGTGGATCTCTTAGATTGCGGGCCTTCTGGTCTACATAGGAAGATTCAGGGCAGCTGGGACGACAAGGAACCCTGTCTCAAAAACAACAAAAACAAAGGTTCAGACAATAAATCCGAGCCTGGGAGTTTGGGACAGAGTAAGATCGTGTTTCAAAAAAATTCAGGGGCTGGAAAAATTGCTCAACAACTCAGAGCACTGACTGGTCTTGCAGAGGTTGTGTTCCCAGCATCCACATGGTGTCTAACAATGATCCATAATTCCAGTTCCAGGGGATCTGTTTCCCCCTTCTGGCCTCTGAGGTTACTGCATGCAGGTGGTACACCCACATACATGCAGGCAAAACACTCACACACATAAAACAAATAAGTAAAACATTTTAAACGTTCAAACATATAAGCAGACTATGACTAGAATAAAAAGCATAAAAAGCAAAAGCTTTTTCCGTCCCTTCTCCAATCCTGCACCCCTCCTCAGATGTCATTCTTCCAGATGTGGGACACAACAGCATTGAGACTGAGGTGCTGGTGAAAGACCACAAGGCTGGTACGTGCTCAAGGTGAAACTCAGCTCCCAATTTGTCTGCCTCTTAATTCAGCGAGCATTCCTCCCGCTAAGCTCTACGGTGTAAAATTTTATGGATGAAGAAACAGAGCCTCACAGAAGTCCCCAAGTCATCAATGCCACAGGGTTTACTGCCCAGCATGGGAAAGGCAGGGGCGATGGGCTGCATGCAGGAGAAAGCCTGCTGGGTCCTGTGAACTGGTCCCCGGCTCGGGTGGGCGGCTTGCCCAGCTCCTCCGTGTCCAGGCGCCACCCAAAGGTCGCCCAGTCGGCAGGCGCAGCGCTCCTGCCGCTCACTCAGGGCAGGGCTGGGGTCGCAAGGTTGGGCGCGGGGACCGAGGGGTGCCTCCCCGGTAGGGTGGCCCGCGGGGAGGCGACGGGGTCCAGTCCCCTCCCCGGGCGCGTGGCGGGCGTGGCGTCGGCGGGGCGGCGCGGGGGCGGAGCGATGCCGCGGGCGGCGCTGTCCCGAGCGGGCTCTGGGGCCGGAGTGGCCGCCGCCGAGCAGGGCTGCTGGACACCGCCAGGCGCAGAGCAGGTAGAGCCACCCGGAGGGCCCTCGGGAGACCCAGGCCCAGCTCCGCCTCCGGGGCGAATTCCTGGGGAGCTGGGGAGGGGGGTCTGGTCCCCGGGAACTCTGGTCCCATCACCCGGGAGGGGGATTGAGCCAAAATTCCTATTAAGTCACATAGTAAAGTTGGAAATCATACCCCGCACCACCCTGAAGCCGGCGCCGCCTGGCTCCTCCTCTCTGAGGGGCTTTTTGAGGACTTACCCTGACGCCCTTCCCTCCTACCGAGGGAGAATAGGGTTCCTGACTGGGATGCAGGTGAGTGCCCTTGGTCCAACTCAGCCTGTTGGAAGAGGCTGAAGGAAAAGACACCTGTTGTTGGGATGGGCCTTGGGTACCCAGACATTTTGAGCCAGGACAGAAACTCTCTTCCACCAGTCCAGACCCTGCTATCCCCCAGCAATGACCCCACTCCTGATGAGCCCCTGAGGGTGAAGGGGTTAGCTCCGTGCACGTCACTGGACAGTGTGGGAAGGTATAACCAGGAGGAGACTAGGTTTGCCCTGACCCTGGGTCCAGCCTGGCTCCACAGTGGCTACCTCGGACCTCTGTTTTCCTCATGCTAGCCATGAAAAGAGGCAAAAGGCACATGTGTGTCTGTTTCTGTACAGGGGGTGTCCACTCCTGCCCCCCCTACACAGGGGAGGGTGTGTGGGACTTTCCAGAGAGAGAGCCAAGCCTGGCCCCTGGCCTGGGAGCTCTCCTCATCTCCACCCCTCACTTCTCTAGGGAGCTGCCAAAGCTAGCTCAGGACAGGATTATGTGTACTGGGTAGACCACAGAGATGGTAGGAACAGACCTGGAGGATCAGAGAGAGACACAGATGGAGGAGGAGAGGGGACCAGCATCAGAGAGGGGGCAAGCTGAGCATCACCTCCCTCCAGCCTCAAGGGACAGGCATGTAGAAGACTGAAGGGTTGGCACATGGTCCTCTTCCATCAGAGCAGTTGTGGAAGAGGCCAGGCTACTAGTCACCTCCTCTGAAACTCCAAGATGCTGATGACCTTCATCAGCTCAGCCACTTTGATCCTTCCTCAGATTCCCAAGTCCTGGGGTCTTAGGGAGGGGGAGTGGGGCTAAGCTCTGCCTTGCCTCCCCTCTGTCCTTTTCCTGCCCTGAGTTGGCCCACTTCGGCAAGCTCCTTGGATCCCTCTCCTGGTGCCATTTAGATCCAACAGAAACTGTTTTTCCTGGAAAGCAGAACTAAGATGGGATGAGGCCTGTGGGTGGGAAGGGCCTTAAAGAGAACGAAGGGGATGGAGGACGGGGCGCAGGGAGAGACAGGCTTTGAGGCCAGGGTAGGGTTCCAAGCCCCACCTCCCCAGTGTTCAAGGCTAGACTTCAGAATGGACTGCCTGGGAGTTCCAGAGTGAGAGGCCAGTGACTGGGGAGCATGTTTCCTTCTAGGGTCCCCAGCCACTATGGCTGCGTATTGGAAAGAAAAATAAATTTAAAAGATGAAAACTAGCTACACAAGAAATAAGTGTCCACTGAGCCAATGCTTTGTGAATGCTAGTACCCACCGGGAGGCTAAGTCATCACCTTTTCTCCAGAGATGAAGCCATTAGCCCACTTAGTTTATCCCTTGGACAAAAGATGCCTAAGGCGGCCCAGATGTGCCTGACCACTTCTTCCATAAGGAGCTTAGCTAAGAAGGAAAGAAAAGGCTGGGGGGCAGGTAGCAAACTAGGTATTAAAAAAGATCTTGGGGTATTTTAGAGGAGGGATTTTTTTTTTTTTTTTTTTTTTTTTGAGACAAGGGCCTCATAACATCTAGGCTGGCCTTGAACTCCTGATCCTCCTGCTTCCACCTCCCAAGGTATGGGATTAAGGCATGTGCCCCCATACCTGGTTCCCAGGGGCTTCTTGCTGGCCCCTCCCAGGGGTGCCTGGGATAGTCTCCCTCCTCTACTTTCCAGAGCTCTGGGAGAAAGAACCTGCCCTGTCTGAACTGCCTACAAACAGCCCCTCCTCAGGTTTCCAGAGGAGCCAAGTCCCTCTTGGACCACAGGGAGGGGAGTGAGCTGAGTTGGGAGGCTGAGGTCAGACCCCCACCCTCAACCTTGCCTCAGCAGATGACAAAGGCAGCATTCCATCTTGCTCCCACCCTTAGGTCCTAAAGGGGTGGACCAGTCTTCCCTCTGCCCTCCACCCTGTTGGAGTTGTTCTGAGGAGACAGCCCTTCAGTCCTGGCTGTCTGGAGAGGTAACCACCATGCCACTGTCCCCACAAATCGAGGCCCTCCACACCCAGATGGCTCAGTAGCTTCATCTGTCCTCTGCTCCCTGGCCCAGAGGCAGTCAAGGGAAGAGCAATGGAGATGTGGCTAGGCAGGTAAGAGCAAGGGCTGCCAGGGCAGAGGGACAGCTCTGTTTCTAACAGTAAGAACAGGGAAGGGATTTTTGGGAGGGGCTTGACAAGTGATCAGGAACTTCTGCTTTCTGAGAAGTTGGCAGCTAGAATGTAGAGAGCTTGGGGTGGGAGTGGGCATGGTCATTACACCTCTGATTTCCTCTGATGTGTGCCCCTTGGTGTGCAGGCCCTGGCTGTGTGTGATGCTGTTTCTGTACCTCCCTCAACTCTGCCTGGATCAGGAGGTGAGCCTGGCCAGGTGTCCCATTGTGTCCTGGCCTCCCCTAGCTCCCCCTTTCCCATAGCTAGGCTTTAGCCCTTGCTCCAGGCTTGGTCCACCCCAGCCTTGCTGCCAACTCCTTCACTCCTTGCCAAATAACAGAAGATAGCGGTCTTGTCCTACCTGGATGTAACTTTGGGCAACTCACAATCCTTGAAACTTGAACTCATAGACCACCTGTCAACCCCTCAGATGACTCTAATTCTGTCTGACCTTTCTCTTTCTATGTAGGTATTGTCTGAATATTCTCTTCAGACACCCCTTGAGGGCCTGATCCCTGAGGGTCTCTGGGGACCATGGGGCCAGTGGGCCTCCTGTTCCCAGCCCTGTGGGGTGGGAGTGCAACGAAGAAGCCGGACTTGTGAACCTGGCCCAGGCCTGCCACTCCCTCCCCGACCCCCAAGACACCCAGAAGCCCAAAGTCCCCGCAGCCAGGACCCCAGACCCCAGAATTCCCGAGATCCTCAACCCCTCTACAGGCTGCAGCCTCGGGGAAGGGATGGCCCCCTTCGAGGTCCTGCTTCTCAACTGGGGAGACAGGAGACCCAGAAGACTCAGGGGGCCCAGAGGTGAGACTCTGAGGGAAGAGGAGGGCCAAGCTGGGCTGGTGGAGGAAAGGGAGCAATGGCTGCTCCAGCTTTGCAGGCCTATCTTTCAGGAAAGGGACTGGGGAGACAGTCTCAGCGATGATTCCATGTGTGCAATATTTTCTCAGGTCCCGGATTCGAGACCCCATCAAGCCAGGGATGTTCGGGTATGGGAGAGTGCCCTTTGCCTTGCCCCTGCATCGGAGTCGCAGGCACCCCCAGAGGCCCCGCAGACCTGAGCAACCCAAGACCTCTTCCAAGGAGGAAGAGACCCCTCCATCCCGGACTTCAAGGCCAGAGCTGCCCTCTGCAAATCACAGCCCTCAAACTCAATTTCCAGAACTGCCTACCTACCCTCACTCTCCTCCAGCAGAATCCCTAAGGCCTGAAACTACTCAGAAGCAGGTTCCCCTAGGAACCAGTCCTGCTCCCACACAGCCCCACTTCAGAGCACAGGGCTTTGGTACAGGGCCCCCTTTGCACACCCCTTCCTCTGGAGAGAGTGGATCTTTCCAGGCATTACCTCGACCACGACCACGAGTACCAACATCCCAGGGTTGGACCAATCCCCAGAGAGCAGAGAGACATCCTCATCCTTTCCCTCGGAGCCAAGGCCAGCAGAGTCCAGGGCACTGGAGACCTCGTGGCAGTCCTCACGGATCCCCAGATGGCTGGCTGCCTCTGCTGAGAGACTCCAGTCCCTCTTGGAGTCTCTTTGCTCCCAGTAGCCCTGCCCCAAAATGTTCTGGGGAGAGTGAACAACTGAGAGCCTGCAGCCAAGCAGTGAGTTCTTCCCTGGGCTTCTTACCCAGACTTCCTTTCACTGATGCCTCCTTACCCATCTGGGTCCTCAGTTTGTTTGACCTAGACCTGAGGGAGAAGGGCCCTGGCATCTGACCTCAGGACAGCGGCCTTGGCATTTTTCCGTGAAGCTGACCCTCCTCCACCCCGAGTCCAATCCTGGTCCATACCCTAGGTTTCCTCCCCAGCTCTGATTCCTTTGTATCTGGATCTTCCTCAGCCCTGCCCCCCTGAGCAGCCAGACCCCCGAGCCCTGCAGTGTGCTGCCTTTGACTCCCAGGAATTCATGGGCCAGCTGTACCAGTGGGAACCCTTCACTGAAGGTGTGGCTTCTATCTCCTCCCTTGCAGGGGTGGCTGGGGACTGGGCACAGTGGGTAGAGGAAGACACCTGCTCACTCTGAGCCCTGCAGACTTCAGCTTGCTCTTTCTCCATGCCAGGCCCACTCTTCCCCCTGTGTCTATCTTTCTTCTCAGGCCATGTCAGAGACTCAGCCCAGGCCTGGAGAAGGGAGGGGCTTTCAAACTGGGCTTTTAGCTGTCAGGTAGTCAGTACAAGGTCAAGCTGGGAAAGGGAGCTTCTCAGAAATGCCTTGTGGCTGGCTTCTCCTGGGAAGATGTCCATCTTGTAGGTGGGGTGGATGTGAAAAGCTCTTGTCCAGTGGTCCTAGCAGGATGCCTTGATCTTTGTGGTATCCTATTAGCTCCTAAGTTACTATCCACTTGCGTTTTGGCCCATGTCAACCTGACACCAAGACAAACCTTCATCAACTATGGACTCACATAATTGTCGGGGTCAAAAAACCCTCTTGAGGGATGGCTCAGTGGGTAAAATCACTTGCCACAAATCTGACAACCTGGGTTTGATCCCCAGAACCTGTCCTGTAAGTTGTTCTCCGACCTTCATACAAGTGTGGTAGCATGCTCAGGCTCACACTCACACATCATTTACACACACCAATTTTTTTTTTTTTTTTTAAAGCTGGGCATGGTAGCATATGCCTTTAGTCACAGCGCTTGGGAGGCAGAGGTAGGTGGATCTCTGTGAGTTCAAGGCCAGCCTGGTCTACATAGTGAGTTCCAAGCCAGCTGGGGCTACAGGGAGACCCTGTCCCAAAGCAACAACAACAACAACAAAAAAAAAACCTACAGAACAAACCCCTCAAACAAACAATTAAAAAACTCAAAATGGTCAGGTATAGCCTGTAGTCCTATTTATTTAGGAGGATGAAGTGAGAGGATCAGTTGAGTTCTTGTTTGAGACCAGCTTGGGCAACATAGTATATCTTAAACAAAATTTAAAAATCTTTATTGGTTCAGTGACCTCTACTGGCCTAACCAACCTTTCAGCATGGGAAACTGTCCAGTTCCCTTTCTCCACAGCCACATAGGCAACCTTGGGATGTCCTAAGGTCGGTTAGTCAGTCACAGAGCTGCTGTCAGGACTCTGGGGTGTTTCCTCCTTCAGGGACTCCAGTCAATTACCTTCTACCTTATCTTAGTTCAGGGCTCCCAACGCTGTGAACTGAACTGCCGACCCCGTGGCTTCCGCTTCTATGTTCGTCATACCGAAAAGGTCCAGGATGGGACTCTGTGTCAGCCTGGATTCCTGGACATTTGTGTGGCTGGACGCTGTCTGGTAAGGGAGGAAAGATGTTTGTGTATGTACATGCACACACACGCAGCCCTATAATTCTGTATTACAACATTGAAACACCAAACAGACTAGGATGACCAGAGAGAAAGTTCTTACCTGCCAGAGCCGAGGGGGGTGACCTGTAGGCAGGATCCCATCAGACATACCTAGGCTCCTCAAGCCAGGCTAGGGATAAGAGGGGATGACAGAGGGACACACTCACTTGTAGCATCCAAGAACAAGACAGGTGGTGAGCGTCGGGTCTTGAGCAGAGCAGGGTGGGCTGTGAGGTGTACCTGGCTTTTGGTGGCCCCTGCCTTACCTCATTCTCTCCAGAGCCCTGGCTGTGATGGGATCCTTGGCTCTGGCAGGCGACCGGATGGCTGTGGAGTCTGTGGGGGTGATGGTTCTACCTGTCGTCTCATTTCGGGGAACCTTACTGACCGAGGGGGTCCCCTGGGCTATCAGAAGATTCTGTGGATACCAGCAGGAGCCTCTCAGCTCCAGATTGCCCAGCTCCAGCCCAGCTCCAATTACCTTGGTGAGTACCTGGACCTGAGTCCTAAGTCCCATTCCATCCAGGTCTCTTGGATCCGCCTTTCACACCCCCTCCAGGACAGGAGAAGGTTATTGACGTTCCTCCTCCCCTGGTGGAGAGGGTTAAGGTGAGATGGCTAGCATCCTTAGGTTCTGGATAGGTAGGATGTCCAAACTCTTAGAAAGTGGTGGAAGAAAGACAGGACTACCACCATTAAGCTTGGATTTTTGGACCTCTCTTTCAGCACTTCGAGGCCCTGGTGGCCGCTCCATTATCAACGGAAACTGGGCTGTGGATCCCCCAGGGTCCTATATGGCCAGCGGGACCATCTTCCAGTATAACCGTCCCCCTCGGGAGGAGGGCAAGGGGGAGAGTCTGTCAGCCGAAGGCCCTACCACCCAGCCTGTGGATGTCTATGTGAGCTTCGAGGCCCAGAGGGACTGAACTGCTGGAGAGGGAGGCCTCCCCTCAGGGCCTCAGGACAGAGCAGCGGGGATCAAATGGGAGAGGAGGCTAGTGTATGTACCTTTTGTCACCTTTCTTCCCAGATGATCTTTCAAGAGGACAACCCAGGTGTTTTTTATCAGTATGTCATCTCTTCCCCTTCTCCAGTCCTTGAGAGCCCTGCCACAGAGCCTCCTGCCCCTCAACTTCAGCCTGGTAAGGCTGGGATTCCTAGATCTGGAGGAGGAGGGTGAGGCTTTGAGGGGGGTTTCTCAGAATGGAGGCTTCTGATCTAGCTCCTGCACTTGCTTACAGAGATGCTGAGGGGAGAGCCCCTACCCGCTTCAGTCCCCCGCCCAATTCGGACTCCAGGCATCCTCCAGCGTCAGGTGCGAATCCCCCAGGTGCCTGCCCTGAGTCATCGCAGGACACCCTTGGGGTCTGGAGTGGGATACTGGAAACAAGTCGGGCACTCCGAGTGTTCAGCATCCTGTGGCAAAGGTGAGACACTTGTCTTCCTGGTACCTTTAGCCCTGATCCTCAACTTCACACTGCATTTTTTCAAAAATACTTTTTTATTATTTTTATTTTTTGTGTACGAGTGTATTGCCTGCATGTATGTGAGTGCACCCGTGTCGTGCGGTGCCGTGGAGGTCAGAAGAGGGCTTTGGAGTCCCCTGGAACTGGAGTTAAGGATGGTTTGTAGCTGCCATGTGGGTGCTGGGAATCGAACCTGGGTCTTCTGCAAGAGCCCTCTCCAGCCCCAACACTGGTTCTGTATCTGGGATCTTGGGTCTTCATTTGACCCTGTGTCTGGAACCTTATTGGAACTGAGTCCAACATCCTATCTTCTGGCTGCTCTCTAATCCTCTTTAGGTGTTTGGCGTCCCATTTTCCTCTGCATGTCCCTTGAGTCAGGAGAGGAGTTGGATGAACACAGCTGTGCCATGGGTGCCAGGCCCCCAGCCTCCCCTGAACCCTGCCATGGTCCCCCATGTCCTCCATAGTGAGTATGCCCAGGAGGGGTGGGGCTTTACAGTACTTAAAACACCATGATCCTGGACTAGCTCCCTGCACTCAGGCTCTTACCTGGGCTCTGCAGCAGCTTCACAGCTCCTGGCTACAGGGTGACATTAGCTTGGAAAGGTTGACACCCTGTAGATCGCAAGGAAACCCAGCAAAGAACAGACTGCATATGCAAAATCTGGCCCCTCTCCTCTGAGGGCCCAGTCTGGCAGCCCCATCATTCGTGTCTCCTTCTTCCCTGAACACAACTATAGCTGGGAGGCTGGTGAGTGGACATCCTGCAGCCGCTCCTGCGGCCCCGGCACCCAGCACCGCCAGCTGCACTGCCGACAGGAGTTTGGGGCCGGTGGCTCCTCGGTGCCTCCAGAGCGCTGTGGACATCTCCCTCGGCCCAATGTCACCCAGACTTGTCAGCTGCGCCTCTGTGGCCATTGGGAGGTTAGCTCTCCCTGGAGCCAGGTGAGTGGGCACAGGTGAGGCAGATCCCTAAAAAGTGGGCAACAAAGCTAGAGCAGTATGTTTCTACTATTTTCTTTATCAGCAGAAACTTGACAAACAAGACCCATATGGAACCTCAATTTAAGTCAGATGGAACTGGGATTGGTGGCCCAGAGCCCCATGCTCAGTTTCCTTAATCTGTAAAACCCTGTGGCTGCTGAGCCACATCCAATGCAGATCCTGGTTCTGGAGGGCTGGAAGATGGGTGACGGCCAGTCTCGGTTCCCCTCATCCCTCAGTGCTCAGTGCGCTGCGGTCGTGGCCAGAGGAGCCGGCAAGTTCGCTGTGTTGGAAACAATGGTGATGAAGTGAGCAAGCAGGAGTGTGCTTCCGGACCCCCACCACCTCCAAGCAGAGAGGCCTGTGATATGGGACCTTGTACCACGGCCTGGTTCCACAGCGACTGGAGTTCCAAGGTGGGCCCCACACTCCCTTAGGCAAGTCCAGCATCTCTGGTGACCACACCTAGGCAATCCTGTCATAGCCTTTCTAGCACAGCTCTGTAAACGTTGTGGAGCAGGTGTCTATTATGTGCTTGACCCTTGGAACTCAGAAATAAGCAGGAAAAACTTGTACCTGTAATTTTCCATTTGGAAGGCTGAGGCAGGAGGATTGCCTCAAGTTCAAAGACAGCCTGGGCTTACCTAGTGAGTTCCAGGCCAGCCTGATTTATAGATACTATAGTATCAGACTCTGTCTTAAAAAAAAACAAACAAGCCCGGAATGGTGTCATATGCCTTTAATCCCAGCATTCAGGAGGCAGAAGCTGGCAGATCTCTGTGAGTTCAAGGCCAGCCTGGTCTATGTAGCACGTTCCAGACCAGCTGGGGTTACAGGGAGACTCTTACCTCAAAAAAACCACAAAAAGAAAAAAAAAGAACTGAGGGCCCAGGCTTCAGTTCCCAGCACCCATATGGCAAGTCACAACCACTTGTAACCCCAGTTCCAGCAGATCTCACACCCTTTTCTGGCCTCAGTAGACACGTGGTGGACACATGCACTCATACACATACAGGGACATGTGAAATAAAAAAAAGTCTTTTTTTTTTTTTTCCTGAAAGAGGGTCTCCTTGTAGCCCCAGCTTTCCTGGAACTATGTAGACCAGGCTGGCCTTGAACTCACAAAGATCCGCCTGCCTCTGCCTTCCAAGTGCTGGGATTAAAGGCGTGCGCCACCACGCCTGGCAAAAACAAGTCTTTTTAAAAAAGATTTCATTTTCTTGCTGGGTGTGGTGGCACACGCCTTTAGTCCCAGCACTCTGGAGGCAGAGGCAGGTGGATCACTGTGAGTTCAACTATGTAAGTGAGTTCAGGTCATCTGGGACTACAGGGAGACCCTGTCTCAAAAAGACAAAAAAAAAAAAAAAAAAAGGATTTCATTTTCTTTTATTATGTGTTATGTTGTATTCTTGTGTCTGTGAGAAATGTATCTCTGGAAGGCCAGAGGTGCCAGATTCCACTGGAGCTGGAGTTACAAGTGAGCCACCCAACCTGGGTGCTGGGAACTGAACTCAGGTCACCTGGAGCCATCAGATGACTCAGGTCAACTAATGAGCCCTCTCTTCAGCACCAAATTTAAAAAAATCTTAATTGAATTAAAAAAATTATTTACTTTTATATTTTTGTGTATTAGTGTTTTGCCTGCATGTGCATGCATGTGCACCCATGCATGCAATGCCTGCAAAGGCCAAAAGAGGTCAGATCCTTGGAACTGCAGTTGTGGATGATGGTTACCTACCATGTGGGTACTGGGAACTGAACACGTGTCCTTGGCAAGAGCTGTCAGTGCTCTTAACCACTGGGCCATCTCCAGCCCCTAAAAATAAATCTAAAAAAAAAAAAGGACTGGCAGAATGGGTCATAAAGTAAAATCTTTGCAAGCCTGGTGATCTTTGATTCCCCCGATCCCATCAAGAGAACCAACTCCCAAAAGTTGTTCTCTGACCTCTACATGTACACTGTGGCACACATGTACCTGCACTCACACACATCATACTAACAAATAAAAAATCAAATTTTCTTTAAAAAAACAGACGGAGATGTAGCTCAGTCAATAGAATGCTTGTGTAGCATGTGTGAGGCCGTGGTTTTGATCTTCACATTAACCAGTCATAGGACACCACTATAATCCCAGCAAAGGAGAGGTAGAGACAGAAGGATCAGAAGTTCAAGGTTATCCTCAGCTACATATTGAGTTTGAGGTCAGCCTGGGCTACATTCAAGTCCTGGACCCGGGCTGTTTCCTCTTAACCAGCTGGTACCCTCGGACCAGGACAGTCCCCTCCCCAGTTCCAGTCACCAGCAGCCTCCCTTCACACAGGCCACTCTACCTCTCAACAGTGCTCAGCCGAGTGTGGGACAGGGATCCAGCGACGCTCTGTGGTCTGCCTTAGGAGTGAGGAGAACCTTCAGGGAGACCAGGAAGAAGCAGGAGCAGGAGCCAGTGTGCAGGGCTGCCCTCCCAGGAGCCGCCCTCCTGACATGCGTGCCTGTAGCTTAGGGCCCTGTGAGAGGACATGGCGCTGGTACACAGGGCCCTGGAGTGAGGTGAGTTTAAGGATTGGGAGAGGGACAGGAATAGGACCCCAGTCCCGGTGGAATCCCATATTGGCCCCTGGAAGGATGATCTCCCTTCTTCCCACCCTTACACAGTGTTCCTCTGAGTGTGGCTCTGGCACACAGCATAGAGATATTATCTGTGTGTCCAAACTGGGAGCTGAGTTCAACGTGACATCTCCCAGCAACTGTTCCCACCTACCCCGGCCCCCTGCCTTGCAGCCCTGTCAAGGGCAGGCCTGCCAGGACCGATGGTTTACTACACTCTGGAGTCCGGTGAGTGCCAGGCTCCCTTGCCCTGCTCAGTCTGGGCCTCCGGCTAACATGGCTTCTCTCACAGGGGGAGATGGTGGCCTGGGGAGGAGCCCTGGACAACTCAAAGATCTGATATGATGGCTGTGGTCTCCCCAGTGTTCTCGCTCCTGCCAGGGAGGCATGCAAACAAGGGAAGTTCAGTGCCTGAGTGCCAACCAGACTCTAAGTGCCCGATGTTCTTCCCACCTGAGACCTTCCAGGAAAAGACCCTGTAACAGCCAACCCTGCAACCAGCGCCCTGGTAAAGAGCTGCCCTTCCTCACCCCCAATAGAGGGGACTTAGCAGAAATATGGGTGGAGGAAAGAAGGGCCAGTGGGAGGGCTAACACACCTCCAGGGGGGTGGATATTGGTTCTATATTGTGCCCATTTGCCTCTGTCCCCAGATGACCAATGCAAAGACAGCTCTCCACACTGCCCCCTGGTGGTACAGGCTCGGTTCTGCGTCTATCCCTACTACACAGCTACCTGCTGTCGCTCTTGTGCTCAAGTCCTGGAGCGGTCCCAGCCCGAGCCTGCTTGAAATGGGTCTAAGAGACCGTCTTCATGGTTTTCTAATGCCATCATTGGTCATCTATTGATCAGCCTACTTTGTACCCTCTGGTTGTCCAACCTGTCCAGTCTCACCAGGGATGTCCTCCAGGGTGACTGAGGGTGGCAAGGTAAATGAATGACAGAGCTGCTACTGGGTCTGTATGGTGGTGTAATGGTCTGTTGCACAGATGCCCCCAGATATGTACCTGGGTCTACCCACGTGGTTGCCCTCATATATGTATCACTTCCCCAAAAGTAGACTGAGAAGGAATGGGGTGTGGACAGTACCTGTTTCTCTGAAGATTTTCGGTGCTGAGGAGAGCACCTGAACTAAGACGGTACGCTCCTCATCAGTTCCAATTTTATGACCCAACCCTCATTTCTCATGTTTAGGCCTCTCGTTTCTTCTCAGCCACCCTGTTGTTTCCACCACACCACTGTCCCTTATCAAGTCTCTATCCCTACCTTCCTAATTAGCTAAGGGTGGCAGTCAGCTTCTGCCAATCCTATCTTACCCACCAAGGACCACCTCCCTCCTCTCCAGAGCAGGGACCAATTGAGAAGAGGGTGCAGAAAAGTCAGCATAAGACACCCTAGCCCTGGCACCCCACTTCACACCTCCTCAAATGGTCCCACCCAGAACTAATTTATTTTTAATTAAAGTTGATTTTGACAAATGAGAAGCACTCTTCATTATCTTTATGGGGACCCTGCCACCCGAGCCACAAGGTAGAACGTGGGGTGGGAAGGGGACCAGCACCTAAGTGCTGGGAGGACAGCATGGCCCAGGGAGTGAGCCCAGAGCCTGTGATCTGGAGCAGAGGGGGCTCAGAGGCAGGCTCTGGCCAGCCCCAACCCTGCAGACTGATCACTGGCCACTAGAGGTCACTACTCTCAGCTGAGGTATGGGGCTGGGATCCCGATAGACGGCCTGTAGGGGGTTTCTGGGTAGACTGGGTTTCTGTCCTCTCTAGGAATCCTGTAGGACTTCTTTCAGTTGGGGATGGGCTGAACGATGGCTGGCTTTTCTGGTTCTCCTGCTCTGCCCCGACTTCCTGCCTTCCCTGTTTTCTGCTGTCACCCACTTCCCTGTTAAGTACAAGACGTTTATTGCTTTCCTTAGGGTGCAGGGTGTGTTGTGACATTGCCCCCTCTTGCTCAGCAGAAATGATTAGAGGAGGAGCCTGGCCCGGCTCTCAGAGACTGCTGGGTGAGGGAGGGACCAAGACAGTACAGGATGTCCTGCCAGAGACACATTCCTCAGAGATGTCTCAACCTCCCCCTCCTCCCCCTTCTCTCCCAGTTGGTTTCTTTCAAGGTAAATAACTTGTGGGAGGTGGATGAGGGAGACAGACCTGCCCATAATACACACCCCTTCCCTGGCCCCTACAGTTCTGAGGTCTGAGTCTCTGGCTTATGGAAGCTCAACTTCCTAGAAGAGGGGCAGGACAGCAAGAGGTCACCCTACCCAGTCTGCCTCTCCCCGGGGCTAGCTGAGTGTGGCCATAGGTGAAAGGCCTGTAGGAACAGGCTCACTCAGGGACTACTGTTTTTTTTTTTAAGTTTTTTTTTTCTTTTTTGGTCTTTTTTAAAAGACGGTCTCTCTGTAGACCCAGCTGTCCTGGAACTCACTATGTAGACCAGGCTGGCCTTGAACTCACAGAGATCCGCCTGCCTCCCAAGTGCTGGGATTAAAGGCATGCACCACCACGCCCGGCTTTTTTAAGATTTAAAAAAAAATTTTTTTTTTTTAAATTTAGTATGAGTGTATTGCCTTGCATGTGTGTGAGTACACCTGTGTCGTGCAATGCCTCAGAGATCAGAAGAGGACTTCAGATTCCCCTGGAACCGGAGTTAAGGATGGTTTGTAGCAACCATGTGGGTGCTGGGAATTGAACCCGGGTCCTCTGCAAGAGCAGTCAGTGCTCTTAACTGCTGAGCCACTTTTTCCGCCCTGAGACTACTGTTTTATGAGCACACCTAGATCCTGAGGGCACCAAGCTTCCCTAGATTGTTCTACCATAGCAAAAACCTGTACCATTGCCTTGGGATTCAGGCTTAAGTAGAGCTGGAAAGGGCTGAGAAAAAAAGAATCTGAAGTGCAACTTGGGAGGGGAGTGGGTGAGAAGAGAGGCCAAGGGAAGGAAAATGAAACTGACTCAGTCCTGGTGGCCAGGTGTGATCTCAGTACTCAGGAGGCTGAGGCAGGAGAATCACAAGATCAACCTGGGTTACAGTGAGAACCGGTCTCAAAGACACCAAAAAAAAGAAAGAAAAAAAGAAAAACTATTCACCCCAGGAAGCCCAGGAAGGGGTATAAGGAATACCTCTTAAGAGAAGGTGTCAAACAAACATGGTACCCTCAGGTGAGCTTGGAAGGAGTCAGAGATGTGGGAGGCCTGAGCAAGCCTGTACAAACAGTCATGCAGATAGAGCCCCAGCACAAGGGAGCGATGGCAGTGGTTCCAGGCCTGGGCCCTCCCCCTCAGTGATTCCTGGAAGCAGCGCTGGGTGGAGGCCTCAGCTCAGCTGATTTCCCCTCCCTTTTCAGGCCTCCAGTTGCTGGGCAGGTTTGGAGTTTGGCCTGGGCTTCCGAGCCAATCACAGGTAGAGCGTGCAGCCATAGCCCCTCTAGAACTCTCCCAACCGGAGCACCTCCTTTGTGATAGCCCAGGGGGGTCCTGCCCCAGTTTCCCTCATTTTAAAGCTAAGTCAACACGGTCCCTAAGGATTCATTGAGGTCAGTATGGGGTCAGTGTGGAAATTCCTAGGAAGGGAAACCTGACCTTTTTTTCCTGGCCCCTAGAAGACACCTCTTCTTTGACCTCTGAAACTCCGAGGGTCTGAGGAAGTTGCAATGTTAAGGGCAGAGCGTTGTGGTGCTGGAACCCCTGGTTTTGTTGCATTAGGGGAACTTCGAGAAGGACTTAGAGGAACTAGACCTTTGAGAATTGAGCCGGGGGTGGCAGGAACGAATGACATGCACAAGGGAGTGAGATGAAGCATGCAGAGGCCAGCACACTGCCAAGGAGTCATGTCTGAGGGTTTGCAGGGGGACTGCTTCATGGTTCTGGTATACAGGTGAACCGTAAGGTCTCAAGTTCAGCTGTGCTTCAGTGTATCTCAGCGGGGGAGTGTGCTTAGCATGCAGGAAGCCCCGGGTTTGATTCTGACACCTCCAGTAGGTGGGTAGCCCCCTTCTTCCCCTGCCCTCTCATTTCAGCTTCCTGGGGTAAATACCCACTCAATAATAGCGCTGCCTTTCCACTAAATTTAGCTCCTAGCCTTCCCCACCCCCTAGGCCCTTGCAAACAGGTGTGCACTGCAGCAGTGGGCCTGGTGGGGTTTCAACACTCCCTCTGTGCACCTCATCCAGACACCGCTTTTTTTTTTTTTTTTTTTGGTTTTTTTGAGACAGGGTCTCCCTGTAGCCCCAGCTGTCCTGGAACTCACTATGTAAACCAGGCTGGCCTTGAACTCACAGAAATCCGTGTGCCTCTACCTCCCAAGTGCTGGGATTAAAGGCATGTGCCACCACGCCCGGCTACTGCTTTCTTTAAGCTTTAAAAAAAAATTATTATTTTTATGTGTATGTGTTATTGCCTGCATGTAGGTAAGTGCACCCGTGTCGTGCAATGCCCAAGGAGGTCAGAAGAGGCTGTCGGATCCCCTGGGACTGGAGTTATGGACAATTGTTAGCTGCCATGTAGGTGCTGAGATTCAAACCCTGGTCTTCTGCAAGAATAACCAGTGTTCTTAACCGCTAAGCCGTCTCTCCAGCCCCAAGACACTGCTTTCTTTTAAGCAGAAGGGGAGAGCACAAGATGCAGGTTGCTGGCCCAGTGCATGCATGTCTCCCACCTTAAGCCACCCCTTCAAGAAACCTGGATGAGAGCTGAGGATCCAGGTAGACATCAAGGAGTCATGGATGGTGGGATGGAGAATAAAACACAAGGTGCCGCTGTCCTCCTGATTCTCTCCAACCATTCTTTCATTTCTTGACATCTTCACTCTTACAGGGTCTCCATATGTAGCTCTGGCTTGCCTAGAATATGTATACCAGGCTGGCCTGAAAGGATCCTTGAAGTGCTGAATTACAGGCATGTGCTACCACACCAAACCCCAAAGATCCGCAGAGACTTTTGTTTCTGCAGATCCCCCTTCACCAGGGATCCCTCCTCTCCTGCAACTGGGGAGCACCTTGCTAAAGTGGACTGTAGCCTGGGGAGGTATGTGTAGGAGAGGCAGAGTTCACACCCTCCTGTGCAGCACCCACCCACTCTTCAAACCCACCCTTTCTGGTGCTGAGAGGCAGCTAAGTGGGGGAGTTCCAGTACAGGGGTTTATTTGTCACAGGCAAAGAAGGGAGAGGCACCTTCTCAGTGCAGGAAGTAGAAGGCCTCTGGAAAGTACCTAATCTAAGTCTGTCAACAGGATAAATAAAAAGTTTGGGTTAGCATCAGTGCAGCTAGCACCAGTCACCCATCTAGAGTTTGGACTCCTTGACCTAGATGGGGGTAAACTCCAAAAGAGGGTGCTTCAGCGCTGAGGTTGGAAGGTGGGTAGGATTTGAAAGCCTGATCCAAAATGAGGCAGTGATGGGATCTCATGGAACTCCAGCTGCAGTTGCTGAATGTGGCGCAGGAAAAAACAGCTGGGTGTGATGAGAGATGCCTTTAATCCCAAAGCTGAAGCAGGATTGCCCTAAATTCCAGGCCAGCCTGGGCTACAAAATGAGACATTCTCCCTCACTGCACCCTCCCCCCGAAAGTGAAACAGACCAGAGCATTTCCTGTGTGAGTACCCAAAAAATGCTGGTTCAGTGGTGAAGAACCCTGGGGTTAGAGGCAGAGGGGCCCACAATGGGCTTTTTTATGGGGGGGGGGCTGTGCTTGCCACTGTAGGAGTGTGGCGGTCAGATGACAACTTGGGGAATCAGTTCTCTTCTCCTACCATGTGGGTTCTAGCTATCAAACTCAGGTCATCAGGCTTGGTGACAAGTGCCTTTGCCACGTCGAAGTCTTCTGACCCTTGCCTAAATCAGAGGCAGTTCCACACAACTCTGAATGAAATGAAGATGGGAGGAAAGAGGATGGAATGGGTGGTTCATAAACCAGCAGCAGACTACATGCCCAGATCCTTATTGCTAAAGGCAGAGTGCAGCAAAGGCTGTCCAGCATGGGAGGCCTGAAGTGACTTAACCTTTCTGTTCTATCTCAACCTCCCTGACCACCCGTGACCAACATGTAGCTGAGGCAGCACTGAACTCCTGATCCTTCCAAGGCTAGGGTTATAGGAGTGCGCCACCAGGCCCAGCCTGCCTCTTCTTTTTCTTTTTTTTTTTGGTCTTTTTGAGACAGGGTCTCCCTGTAGCCCCAGCTGTCCTGGAACTCACTATGTAGACCAGGCTGGTCTTGAACTCACAGAGATGCGCCTGCCTCTGCCTCCCGCCACCACGACCAGCCTGCCTTTTTATCACAAAATAAAGACTCCTTTTTAGTGCAGACCAGGGTTGTGCAACCATTTCCCTATAGAACTAGATGGTAAACACTTCGGTTTTGCAGGCTGTTATCTCTGTTGAAACTACACACTTCTGCATACTGCAGCACAAATGTGCCACAGGACAGTAACAAATGGACAGAGCCGTTTTCCAATCACACTTTATGACACTAAATTTTTAATTTCATATTTCAACACATTGTAAATATTTCAGTTTCATCAACCATTTAAAAATGCAATGCAGGGGTTGGTGAGATGGCTCAGTGGGTAATGGCACTTGCCATCAAGCCTAATGGCCTGAGTTCAATGCCAGGGACCAACTCCTGCAAGTTATCTTTTGACTACCACACTTGAGCCATGCATGTGTGCTCCTGACACCCCCCCTAACTAAAAATTTTTAAAAATGTGGGTTGGTAAGATGACTTAAAGGTGCTTGCTGCTAGACCTGACCACCTGAGTTCAATCCCTGAGTCCCATAGGGTGGAAGGAGGGAGCTAGTGCCCACAAACTGACCTCTGAACTTTACACAGGTGTTGTGACACAGATATACAAAACAAATACATGCAGTATTTGCTGGGCGTGGTGGCACATGCCTGTAATCCCAGCACTTGGGAGGCAGAGGCAAACAGATCTTTGTGAGTTCAAGACCAGCTGGGTCTACATAGTGAGTTCCGGGACAGCTGGGGCTACAAGGAGACCCTGTCTCAAAAAGACCGAAAAAAAAAAAACAAAACAAAACACCATGCCACCGTCTGCCTCTGCTTCTCAAGTGCTGAGATTAAAGGCATGCACCACTATGCCAGGGGAAGCAGGTCCTACAACTGAAAACCAGGAGTGGAGCTGAGCTCAGCTGGAGAGTGTGTTTAACATGCCTTAAGTCTTCAACTGAATCTCTAGCACCAAAAAATAAACTAAAAACAAGCAACATCATTTCAAAACACGCACGCACGCACGCACGAGAAACCTTATTTCAACACAATTGTTTCCCTGTTTCTGTTTCTCTGTCTCATGAGGGCTTTCTGAGAAATAAGAAAACGTCACTTCCCACAGCCTTGGTCTGCAGGTTTTTTTCTTTTTTCTTGTTTGACACTTTTTCTTCTTCTTCTTTTTTTAAAATAAGGTCTTTCTGTAGCCCAGGTTGGCCCTGAACTCAAGGTAATCCTTTAGAATCAAGTGCTGGAATTATTGGAGCAATAATTTATAGTCTTTTTTTTTTTTGGTCTTTTTGAGAAAGGGTCTTTCTATGTAGACCAAGCTGGCCTTGAACTCACAGAGATCTGCCTGTCTCTGCCTCCCTAGTGCTGGAATCAAATGTGTGTGCCACCATGCCCACTCTTACAGTCTTTTTTAAAGGAAATAAGAGGAAATTTCAGTAACAAAGCCATGAAGGGCAGATGATAGGTAGGAACTGTTGCAGGCAACTTACAAAATGGAGGTGTGAGCTAAGCTAGACATAGGTAGAAGAGATTGGGGAATAAAATGCACATGAAAGCCAGGCATGGTGGTCATGCCTGTAATTCTAGCATTCAGTGGTGGCTGAGGCAGATTAATATAAATTCAAGACTGGCCTAGAGATACATAGCAAAAGCTTGTTTAATCCAGGATAATACCTAAGAAACATTTTTTCCCCCTTGGCTATTTTCTTGGTCTCTTTCCCAGCACACCTTGTCCTAGGCTAACTTGAATAAACATACACGTGACCACACATGACCACGTGGGGGTGGTGAAATTGTGAATGGAATGCAGCCCCAGCCAGCTGGGGGACCAGAGCAGAGAACTCTGGCACTGGCTGTGGAAGCCAAAACAATGAGCTCATGGGCAAGAATGCAGTCTGTGGGGAAGTCTGGGCAGCCAGAGCAAACTGGTTTTCTGAACCAAGCTGAGAAGAGCAGTAACCAAGTCTCCCATGGGAACAAAAGTCAAGTAGGAGACAGCATGCAGCATTTTGAGGTCCAATTTAATGACTTTCAGGGATTGTCCCCTACTAAATTCTGTTCTGCAGCACACAGTGCCCTCAGGTCTATGCTCAAAGCCTTATTTACTTTCCCTGGCTGTGTGAACCTGGAAGCTGAAGAAGAAAGTCAGTAAGATGCATCAATATTTATAAGGAAACACATAAAGACATGGTAGCATGTACCAGTAATCCTAGCATTTGGGCAAGAGGACTTGATTTCATAGCCAGCCTGGGCCATAAAACAAGAATGTCTCCAACAAAACAAAACACTTAATCCAGTTCGTCTATATTAAATACATGGCTTACAACAGGAATGGTAGATTGTCAACTATCAGAATCAGGTGGTCCCCTCTTGATCTGCATGGCTGACTGGGAGGGAGGGAGCTAGGCTACAAGCTGATGCCTAGCATCTCCAAAGTGTAGAACTATGTGCTACTATCCAGCAGAAAAAAACACTAAAGCTCAAAACTTGATGTTCTGGGCTGGCGAGATGGCTCAGCAGTTACGAGCATGTGCTGCTCTTGCAGAGGACCAGAGTGAGCTCAGTTCCCAGCACCCACATCAGACAGCTCTAAGTCTGGCTTCTTCCTCTGGCCTCTGAGGGTACCTGTACTCCCCTGCACATACCCACACACATACACACATAATGATAAATAAAATACAATCTTAAAGTAGAACAAAACTTGATAGTTCCATAGTGGTTTTCAAACCACTGAAGTTGATCATGGTAACTTAAAGATTAACGGTACATAGAAGGTGCCCTAACAGATTTCTAACACAAAGGAATTATTATTTTTGTGGAAACACAAACCAAGGCAGGAGGACTGCTACAAGTTCTAAGACAATTCTGTCTATATAACAAGTTGCAAGGGCTACATCAGGTCCTGCTTTAAAACAACCAAAACAACAGAACTACCATCTAGATCCTTTTTGGTTTACCTCCTGGGAATTATTAGTATTCAGCCTGGTGTGGTCTCAAAGGCCTGTGATCTCAGCAATTGGGAGATAAAGGCAGAAAAATCAGGAGTTCCAAGGCCAACCTCAACCAAGTAGGGAGTTGAGGCTAGACCCAGTTTTGAAAGAAACAAAACAAATTGAACCTTTAGTAAAGAATTTCTGACCTGATGTCTAGTTCCTTCTGCTCAAAGACAAGGCGGGATGATCATTTGAAGTCCAGGATTTGCCTGGGCAACAGAGACACCAGTCTTAAACAAAAACTTACTAAGAGTTTTCTGCCTTCAGGCAGGTAACCAATCCCATCTTTCCAGATGCTTCAAATAACTGAGAAATATTAAGATGACTGTAACAACTATGAAACTAAGACTCAAGGCAGAATTAAGTTTTTAAATCTCCAAAATCTAGAAGCCTCGGCTTCTTTTATTTTCCTTTTTGAGACAGGGTCTCCCTGTAGCCCCAGCTGTCCTGGATTCACCATGGAGACCAAGCTGGCTTCGAACTCATAGAGAACCACCTGCCTCTGCCTCCTGAGTGCTGGGATTAAAGGTGTGTGCCACCACGCCCGGCTTGTTTCCTTTTTTAAAAAATATTATTTTTTAAATGTTTTATTTTTTTTATTTTATGTGTATTGAGTGTTATGCCTGCATATAGGCAAGTGCACCCATGTCGTGCAATGCCCACGGAGGACAGAAGAGGCTGTTGGATCCCCTGGAACTAGAGTTACGGACAGTTGTTAGTTGCCATGTGGGTGCTGGGATTCAAACTTGGGGCCCTCTGGAAGAACAGTCAGTGTTCTTAACTGCTAAGCCATCTCTCCAGCTCCAGATGGGCTGGATTTCAAGATCTGCCTGCCTCTGCCTCCCCCAGGGTTGAGATTAAAGGTCTGCACCAACACATCCCACCTCAGAAACCTTTAAAGAGTGTGAGAAGAAACACACATGGGAGGCAGAGAGTGAGTTCCAGGTCAGCCAGGGCTATGCTGGTGAGGACTCTAAAAGAAAAAAGGTTGACATTATAATGCGTGAGTGGGGGCCCAGGGTGATAGCACACAAGACTGAGACAGGAGGATCACAATTCAAGCCTAGGCTTTCTCAAAAATAACTAAAAACCAGAAAGTATCAAGAGAAAATACAAAATACTGTGCAGAACTGAATCCAGAGCAAGATTTGGGAGCTTTTGTCTCTCCCATTCCAATCTCCAGTTTTTACTTTGAAGCCAGAATGCTTTAGTCTTTCAAAAAAATCTTTTATTTTTATGTGTATGAGTGCTTTGCCTGCATGTACCAAGTATGCCAAGTGGGTGCAAAGCCCCAGAGGCCAGAAGAGGGTGTCGGATCCCCTGGAGTGGGTGCTGAGAATTGAACCCTGGAGCCATCTCTGCAGCCCCACTTGTTTTTGCAACAGGTCTTGCTATGTAGTACAGGGTGACCTTCAACTGGATGCGCTCTTGCTGCCTCAGCATTAGCTGGGATTGTAATTGTGTACCAAGCAATATTTAGCATCTTTGAAGTCTCATCTTTGGGTGCTATCATCCCAATAGGCCCCTAAGGGAGTGTACCTGTACATGGGAGGTTTTTGTTTTCCTTTCCAGTGCTGAGAATCAAACTCAGGACCTTGTACATATAACCACTGAACCACCACATTCCCTGCAAATGTTACCAATGGGTCACTTTTTCCCCTTCCTTATTTATGTGTATGTTTATCTGGCTGTGCAAATGTACATGGTGTGCAGGTGCCTGAGGTGGCCAGAATAGTGTCAGATTCCCTTTAACTGGAGTTTATAGGTGGTTGTGAGCTGCCTGACATAAGTGCTCAGAACTCAGGTTCTCTGGAAGAGTACCAAATGCTCTTATCGCTAGGCCTTCTCTCCAGCACTGTATTTTCAAGATTTATTTTTAGCAGGGTATGGTGTTACATGCCTTTTCTCTCAGCACTAGGGAAGCAGAGGCAGGTGGATCCCCATGAGTTCAAGGCCAGCCTGGTTTACATAGTGAATTCCAGGTTAGCTGGAGCTACAGGGAGAACCTGTCTCAAAAAATTATAGGCAGTCCTGAGATATGTGGGTGCTGGAACTGACCTCCTCTGGAAGACCAGCCAAGTTGAGTCTTAACCATTGAGCCATTTCTCTAGTCCCACTCCCCTTTTTAAGACAGGCTCTCACTATGTAGCTATGGCTGGCCTTGAACTTGCTATGCAGAACAGACCGGTCTCAAACTCACTGAGATCAGCCTGCCTCTTGAGTTCTGGGATTACAAGTGAGGGCTACCACCCTCAGCTTCCAGCCCCTTCCCTTTTGAGCAGTTTCCTTGTATAGCCCATGCTGGCCCTGAACTTGGGAGACAATCCTGCCTCAGCCTCCCAAGTGATGAGTTTGCAGACATGGCACTATGCCTAGTGCAAGACAGCTTTATGTAACTGCCTTTTGGGAGTTAGGCTCCTGAAAGATGGATACTTAAAACAGATACAGAGGGAGAAGACACCGAATCCTGTTTTAGCATGACTAGCATTTGGTGCTCAGAGCAGAAAAGCAGTTATGCAAACCTCAAATTTGCACATTTCCATGGTGATTCAGCTCCCTTTCAAGGTATTTGAAAACAAAGGAGTTTTTGAAACTGGCTTATTCTCACCTTCCTCTTGGGGGGCAGGAGTTGCTGAACAGTACCAAGAACTTTATCAAAACTCTTAACTTTGTGTGATAATCTTGTTCATCCCAGGGGTGGTGGAGGAGGAGAGTAATTGCTGCTGTGAACCCTTTTACACAAAAATGTATACCAGGGAGGGCTGGTGAGATGGTTGTGGGTAAAGGCAATTGCAGCAAAGCATGAGGGAGCAGTGTTTGATCCCTACCTCCAGGTCCCACAGGGTAGGAGAAAACTTTTCCACAAAGGTTGTCCTGGGGCCTAGAGATGGCTGAGCACTTAAGAGTACATGCTGCTTCCCCAGTGTTCAATTGCCTGCAACCCTGGTCAGATGGCTCACAATGGCCTAACTCCAGCACTCAATGCAAGTGCAGAAATCCAAACACAAAATAAAAATCCTAACTATGATCTTAGTGTATCTGAGTGTGAGTGTAGTTCAGTGATGAAGTATGTGCCTACTATACACAAAGTCCTGGGTTAATTCCCAGCACTGTAGGGGGAAAAAACGCTCCCAAGGAAGATAGGACTCAAAAGTTGAAGGGCCTGTAATCTCAGATAAGGTTTATCGCTGGAGGATCACCAGAGGAGGCAGGAACACACAAAAAAGTTAGGCTTAATTCCAGCACTGAGGAGGCAGAGATAGGTGGATCTCTGTGAGATTGAGGCCAGTTGACCTAAGCAGCAAGTTCAAAGCCAACTGAGGCTTCGGGGAGACCCTGCCTCAAAACAAAAATTCAAGGTCATGGAATACAAGAGACCTATTAATAATATAGCCAGGTTCAGTGGCATAAGGCTCTAATTCCAGCATTTGAGAAGCAGAGACTAAAGGATCAGAGTTTAAGATCATCCTCAGCTACATAGGGAGGTCCAGGCCAAGCGTGAGCTATTTTGAGACCCTGTCTCAGAAACAGAAATGCACACAATCAGCAAACCAATAGCAACCTCACCCACTACCTAACTAGACTCATGTGCACAGCAGTAATACATTTAACAACAGATTTATAATTTAAATTTCAGGTACTATTCCTTTGCTGTAAGGCAAACTGTCTTTTTGGCTTTTGCTTTTACTTCACCTACACATATTTGCTCAGCTGGTCAACTTCCCTAAAAGGCTTGTGTAAGAGGGGAAGGAGGAAAGTCAATCAGAAAAGACCCACACCACACCTTACTTTTGAAAAAAAAAAAAAGATTTATTTTTTTTTTCCTTGGGAAAAAACAAGAAGTTAGGGAAAATACATTTTACAACCCAATTTAACTTGCAGTTGGTCCTAACCCTTTCTAGAACAGTTGTCAATAAAACGCTGTTTTACCAGAATGAAGGTGTTCAACCGGAGATATGATGCTACAAGACTGCATGTTTTTCCCTGAGAGAAGTATAGGACAAACAGAATTTGCTGAGAGCCACCTTTCCAAGCAGCCCCTCCCTTTTCACTCTGGAGGATGTGACTACACTGTTCTGTTCAGCCAGTCAGCACTCAGACCCTGTGCCTCTTCTCCCTCTCAAGCAACCTCTCCCGGTCTCGACCTATCAACTAAGATCCTGTCTATATACTTCAGCAGTCATGCTTGGTGAGTTGGGAAGTCAGGTCCTACTAAACACTATACATTTCTGACTGGACACCTTTTAGTCACCTTAACATTTAGGATTAAAAACTACATAAAGTGCTTTTAGGTCCTCAGAGATAACATAAATAAATGATTTATGATAAAGAAAGATAAATAGGTAGATAGCAAGATGACCTTGTGGCTGAGGTGGGTAGGCAGGGCAATTCTTCCCCATTACATTCTTAGTCATTTTATTCATGCCTATTTTTATCTGCAGTCCACAGACTAAAGGTCACATTCCAAGGCTGAAGCTTTCAAATGACCCTAGCTCAAACAAAAGCTTTCTTCAGTTGAACAGTTGTTAAAAAAAAAAAAAAAACAAAAAAACTCTGAGGTTTAATAGGGCCCACCTTTCCTCTAAATTTAAGTGGGTATATTCAAATGCAAAGCAAACTAACACAGGATAAAGTAACAACTGAAAAAAAGAAACTCTCTGACCCCTATGACTATTACTGCCCTAGCACTCATGAAGGTGGAAGTTTTTTCACCCTGTAATATAAGAGGAAGGTCTGTTGGCTGCAGTAGGATGGGAGGGGAGATTACTTAGGTTCCCAGTTAGGGTGGTTCACAGTGCAGAAAACTAATGGTCAGTAAGAGTTCAGTGAAGGCAGAAAAATGTAGAAGCAGATTATAAATTATCTGTAGAGGGAATAGAGGGGGTATAACAAACAAGCAAACACTTCAAAGAAGGACAGGAAATAAAGGTTAAGTTCAATAGTTACAATCAACCAGGTGTGACATCCAGGGAGGCCAATACAAAAATCCAAAAACAAAGCTTGGGAATCATTAGTAGAAAAGAACAATACACATTTGTTTTATTGAGACCACTAGGCTTAAACTTGTGTTAAACAAGCAAACCCTGTAAATAGCACCATGGTTAAGAGTCTAGCCTGCTTTTTCAAGCCATTTTACAATTTATTAAGTAAACACTAGATCAAATATCTTTCATCTACCTGTGATCCTTAAATACTTACCAAGATCAAATTGGAAAATTAAGCCTGCATAGTTACTGAATCTGATCTGTTCCACATACACACAACTGGTTCTCTATATAGAACTGATTGTGACAAAGTCTAGAAAAGCCGTAAGAAATAGATTTCTAACTATAGAAGCTTGAAAAGGGTACGAAAAAGACGAAATTTGAGACTTCCATCTTTATATTCAAAGAAATAGTTTTTCTGTAAAAATATATACAATTTTTACAGACAAATACATTTACAAGTTGTTTCAGTCTTAAAAATTGAGGCTATTCAGTTTTATAACTAATTAGTGAACAAGTCAAGTATTTTTGGACATTAGAGGCTAATAAAACAGAATCACCAAAACCAAGCCAAAGTTGAACAGGTAGGTATAAAAGTCCTGAACACTTGGACTCCTGTCTTCACACACACCTGGGAGCTGATCAGAGAGAAAGCAGCCCTTCACATACTTGTACAGTACTGAGGCGTCTAGTCATAGTTTGGTTACTTACAAAATGGTAAGTCCATTTTGCACTGGTCACTCCCACTGTTAGTGCTCCTTACTACAGAAATTTAAAGAATTCTGTATTTATTGACTTCTATGACTAGCCTGACTCTACTGGCCACTCTTCTCGGTCTAGACAAATTCAATCTTCCACCCATTCACTTCCATTCAATCTATAAGCCCTCCTCCACAGCCTCCCAAAGTCTGCTGAGTGAACTCTGCTTCTTTCATAATAACTCTTCAAGAGGGAGCACTTTTCCCATGTATTTACTCTTGGTTAGCCATAATCCTGTAGCCACTTGCTTTCTGGCTATGTTGCTAGAGTGGAACTCCTGGATTGTTAAAGCTTGGGCAGCTTCCAGTCCAACTTCATAAATACATGTTTTCACAGAAGCATGAAGTTTTGGTGGCTGGAGTTGGGTAAAAGTCACCTATTGCACTTACAAGGCTATCTTATTAGATATGCCAAACCAGCCCCTACTCCAGCAACACCTGCAAAAGCCAGCAGCACATTTCTGATGCCGCCTTCTAGGTCCTGTACGTGGAAGAACTCCACAAACCCATCCTAGAAAACAAAAAAGAAAAGCACAATTTTCAAGTATGGGTTTCTGCTGTTGTAACACTACAGAAAAAAGATGAATTAAAATATCTAAAGTATCTCCCCGAATCATTTAAACCAATCATTATTCACTCCTGGGCTGCAAACAGACAATTTTCCGAGCTCTTCAATAACTGAACACTCACAACAGTTAATCTTGATTTACAGTAGTACCTACTAGTACCACAGACAACTGTATGGTACAGAAGAATTGAGTGTCCCCATTTAGTCAAAAGAGCAACCCTAACTATGCTTCATATCCCCACCATTTAATACTTCTGCACACGTTAGTGTTTCTCAAGGTTGAGTACACCTTGCACCACAGCTCTTTGGGTATCGAGGTTTAAAACGCAGGCTCCACCCCGTTATCTATTCGATTAAAAGGAGGGGCCCCTTGGGAACGAAATTTAGTTATCCTCACAGGTGACTCTTCTCCACGGTTTGAATCCACTGCTCTGCAGATTATCCAACTGAATTAGGAGAACCACCTACAGAATACAAGACCTTTTGGGTACAATTCAAGACCGTCATACCACTTTTTCTATGGGTCTACTACCTAAAAAAAAAATCAACATCATGCAACCAGAGATACATAAAAATGATCCTGGAAACTGCAAAGTGGTGTAAAAACCTTTAGCTATCTGCACCTTCACAAAATCCTTCGTTGTACTTCCACTCCAAGGTCCCCTTTACACCATAAAGCAAACTTACCCAGCCTTTTTGTTTGACTAGCCAGTCTCGTTTTGTCCTTACAAGAACATCTGTGATACTTTCTGCTAATGGGTCGATGCAACTTTCTTGGTTTATGCTCTTCAAGTGTTTGGCCACAAAGGCACCAAAAGAAATCAGAGTCACAATCCTGCCCCAGTTTGTTACGCCGTCACTGAAAACATGGACCATCACTCGAGACAAAGATTTGACATCATCTTCATTTTTAATGTCCAGTTTCCGAAGCATGCCTGAGAAGAAGAAAAGCGTGCAGGTCCTCAGGGCCTCCTTTGTCTAAACCCGGGCACGAATGGCCGCCCACCCACGGCGAGGGGCCCGTCCGACCCCACTGCAACGCTGACATCCCACCCTTTCCGGTCTCCGAACCGAGCTGTTTCCGAAAGGCTAGCGGGGGGAGGGGGGGGCGGAAGCGGAGACTCCCAGCCCGCGCACCCCGGCCCAGGGCTGGGCGTCCACGGCCGCGCCGCTTACCTTGGAAGGCCGTTTCGTGGTTGCGCTGCACACCGTCGCCCACTCGCCGAAGGGTCTCCAACGCCCTCCGGCCCGCCGCCCCCGCCCCGCCCAGAGGCTTCGCGTCCTTGGCGCCTGTGGCCTGCTCGCGCAGGTACCGGGAGATGATCGCCAGCGACTGGCGGTACAGCTCGTCGTCCTCCTCGACCGGCGGCGGCGTGGAGGGCAGCGAGCCGTCAGTGCCCGAGCTCTTCGCCGCCTCGCCGACCAGCCCCCGCAGGGGTAGCACGGCCGGCCGCTTCCCGAGCGGCTCGGGTTCGTAGCCGTCCAACTCCTCCTCAGGAGACATGATGGCGGCGGCCGGCGCGGCCATGTCCTCAGGCGGCGACGCACGACCCGCTGGGAAGAGCATCAGCTTCTCGGGGGTCGCGGTGACGTCGGGGACTTCGGCGCCAATGGGCGGCGGCCGCGCGACCCTCCGCGCGTCTGGCAGCAGGGCTGCAGGGCCGCTCACACTTCCGCCCGAGCCCGCGCCGGCCTCCCCTCCCCCCTCGCACCGTGCCTTGGCCTCCTCGGCCACCAGGCGCGCTCCCGCCGGAGAACTGCCGCCTGCCGCGAGGCTGGCGCCCCCGCAGTACAGGTTGAGGCCGATTACCGCGTTCCTTCTCAGGCCAAACATGGTCGGTCGCCAGAAAAATGGGGAAGGCCTGGACTCCAGACTCTAGGGAAGCGGAAGTCAGGAGTGAGAGAGCTTGTCCCAGAACGCCGTTTTAGGGCCGCTCTGACGCAAGTTGAAAAAAGAACGTTACCTTAAAAGGGTAGAGGGGCGGGAGCTTCCGGAGAACTGCGCACGGCCCCTACCGGTTAGGCGGGCCTGGACTTCCGGTCCCCCAGAGGGTCTACTGTTACATAACGATGGCTGCTAGCGCACTGGCTTCTCAACTCGTGGGCTCGTGGGCCGGGCGCGTGGGCCGGACGTTACACCCTGTGCACCTCGCGGACCTCCTGGCCGACTTGCTGCCTCAGAGTCAAGGTTTTCAAGAGTGCAGTGCTACTTGTGCCAGAGGTTTTTGGTTTTGTGCCAGATTTTTTTGTCTTTGTTTTGAAATAGGATCTCCTGGTAGCCCTGGAGGTCCTGGATCTCACTATGTAGCCCAGGCTGGCCTCGGGCACTGGGCATTCCTGCCCCAGCCTTACTCGTGCTACCATTACAAGCTTGAGCTACTCCCCTTTCCCTGTGCTACCATACCAGTCTTAACCTAGAAATCGAGTAAAGGGGATGGGGAAATTCTTTGGTAGCTGGGGAAGGGTTATAAGAATATGGGTAAATTAGAGCACACCGAAGAGGTCTATTATTTGCCTACTCTGAACCAAACAATGTTTAGAAATGGGGACTCTTCATGGACACTATAGAATCTTTTATGGGTGGCCTGTGGAAAGGGTCAGCTGGTAAAGGGCACCTGCCACCCATGCTTGAAGACCTGAGTTCGATACCTGGAATCCACCTAAAGGTGGAAGGAGAGAACTGACTCCATAAAATCGTCCTGATGCTACAAGAGCACACCCCCCTTCTCATTCCCTACATCACTAATAATTTTCAAAAGATTATTTATGGGGACTGGGGTTGCAGCTCGTTGGTAGAGTGCTTGCCTAGCATGCACAAATCCCTTGGCTTTATCCCCACCACTTCGTAATATACCGGGTTAGGTGGTGTACACCTTACTTCCAGCACTAGGGAGGTGGAGGCAGGAGAATCAGAAGTTAAAGGTCATTCTTGGTTACATAACAAGACAGCTGGCAGACTAAAAAAATTATGGTGGTTGGGGATATAGCTCAGTTGTAGAGTGTTTGCTTACCATTGAGGAAGCCCTGGGCATAAACAGGATGTGCCTCCAGAGGTGGAGGCAACCCTGTCTCAATATTGCAGTAAAGTAGCAGGCCAGGAATATGGCTTAGTTGGTAGAGTGCTTGCCTAGCATGCACAAAACCCAGGGTTCAATTCCCAGCTCCTTTTAAACCTGGCATAGTGACTGCATACCTTTAATCCTAGCACTTGGGAAGCACAAAAATTACAAATAAAAAAAAAGACATGCCAGGCATGGTGGAGCACACCTTTAATCCCAGCACTTGGGAGGCAGAGGCAAGTAGTTCTCTGAGTTCGAGGCCAGCCTGGACTGCATAGTGAGTTCCAGGCCAGCTAGGGCTACAGGGAGACCCTGTTTCAAAAAATAAATAAAAAGACCGAGGACTCATTTTTATCCCTGGAACCCACACAGTGGAAAGAGTGAACTGACTCCTGAAAGTTACCCTCTGACTTCCACCCAGGTACTGTGGCACACAATAAATACATAAAATTTTAAAGATGGGGCTGGAGAGATTGCTCAGCGGGTAAGAGCACTGGCTGCTCTTTCAGAAGACCTGGGTTCAAATCCCAGCACCCACATGGCAGCTAACAACCATCTAGTTCCAGGGAATCTGATGCCCTCTTCTGACCTCTTCGAGCATTGCATGACACAGGTGCACTTATACATGCAGGCAATATACACATAAAATAATAAATAATAAAATTTTCAAAAATTAAAGATCAGCTTAACAAGAAGATGGGGAGCCCAGCTGTTTGGGGGAAAGGATCTAGAATCACCATTTTACAATGTGGTAGGGAAGATGGAGAGAAGAATTTTGTTGTTAGTGACTCTGGAATTTTTCTGTAAGTAAACTCAATTATGCATGACAACCAACCATAATATGAGATGGAGTATATATATATTCAGTGAGGCATCAACAACTTAATATTGGAATTGAGATAACTTCATTTGGGGTAGATGACCTGGAAGAAGGCTTTATGAAAGACCTGGCCTTTCCCAGATTGGCCTCCAAGTGGAGTCAGTCCTCCTGCCTCAGCCTCCTGTATTGTGGGAGTATAGGCATGGCATAAGCCACCATGCTTAGCGTGACCTTTTTTTTTTTTAGTTTTATTATTTTTATGTGTATGAGTATATTGTCTCCATGTGTGCAACTGCACCCGTCGTGCAGTGCCCATGGTTACAAAAGGGCATCGGATCTCCTGCGACTGGAGTTAAGGACTGTTGTTAGCTGCCATGTGGGTGCTGGGAATCTAACCTGGGTCCTCTGCAAGAGCAACCAGGGCTCCTAAACACTGAGCCATCTCTCTAGCCCCATCCTGACCTTTTTAAAAGGTCATTTGTGGGGAGGGGTTGAGACAGGGTCTCCCTGTAGCCCCAGCTGGCCTGGAACTTACTATGTAGACAGGCTGGCCTAGGTTTCACAAAGATCCACCAGCCTATGCCTCCTGAGTGCTGGAACTAAATGCATGTGCCACCACACCCAATCCCCTTTTTTAAAAGTTTTTTGAGGCAGGGTCACATGTAGTCTAGGCTGGCCTACAACTTGCTCTGTAGCTGAGGATGGCTTTGAGTTGATTCTCCGGCCTATTCCTCCCAAATGCTGAGATCACACAGCTGTACTACTGGTCTGAACTGGCATGAACTTTTGTAGGCGGTTGGGAACCACTGACACTAAATACCATAGTGTATGCTCTCCTTCAGTTCCATTACTCTAATTTGGGCATTAGAATGCATTGACAGAGGGATTGGAGGCCAGGGAATAAATGAGAAATCCACTGCAATGCAGTAGCCAACCATGAGCTGGCTGTGGTGGTCCCAGCATTCTGTCATTTTGGTTGTGAGCCTGAGCCTTTAATAGCTGAGCCATCTCTCCAGCCATAATCCCAGCACTATTAAGACATGAACACAGGGCTGTAAATCCAAGGCCAGACTAGCTACACAGTAAGACTCTTGTTTCTCAGAAACAAAAAACAAAGCAAAACAAATGCTGGTGTTGGGAGTGGTGACTCAGGCCTGTAATACCAGCATTTGGGAGGTAGAGGCAGGAGGAGTAGGAGCCTAAGGTTTGAGGCCAGCCTGGATTAGATAAGATCCTGTCTTAAAATACCTCCCCCCAAAAAAGAATGAGAAATAATGGTGATCTGATGGTGTGGTAGAAGTGGAAAGATACATTTTAAACACTGGAGCCAGAAAGATGGCCCAGGGAGTAAAAGTACTTGCCACCAAGCCCCAAGGACCTGAGTTTGAGCCCCAAGATCCACATAGTAGAAAGAAGGAGAGAACACAAATAAATAAATGTAAAAAATTTTTTAAAGGTACCTGTATTACATAGATCAGAGGTACCTTTCAGATTCCTAGAAACCACAGCTGTCTCCAGTAGGAGAGTTTGTACAACATGGAGGCAAGGAAATTTTAGTATGATCTTTTGGGAAGTCCTGTTCTTGGGATTTCTGTGTGTAGGTGGAGGGGGTGCACATGCCCTGGCTCCTCCCATCTGGAGGTTAGAGAACAAATTATGGAAGTTGGTTCTCTCCCACCAGGTAGTTTTCAGGAATAGAAATGAGTCCTCAGTCCTTTTAATGATGGATAAAAAAACAGAAATAAACAAGGTATAGTGGTATTTGCCTGTGATTCCAGCACTGGGGAGGTTGAAGCAGGAAGATCAAGAGTTCAAGGCCAGCCTGGGCTACATAAAGGATCTTGTCTTAAAAAAAATCATTTAAAGGCTACTTATATCAAGTGTTAACAAAAACAGAAGTATAGGGAAGTTCCTGGATATTTTTTGTGCAGTCGTGGGGATTGAACCCAGGACCTCAGCATCTTAGGCAAGTACTCTACTGCTGAGCTATAGTTTCAGGTCTCTTTTTACTTTACTTTGAGATAGGACTTCACTAAGTTGTCTAGGCTGGTCTTCAACTTCTGCCTCAGCCTCTGGAGTAGTTGGGATTACAGGCCTGTGTCACCAGGACTGGCTTGTAAAGTATCATATTAAGATTGGTGGAATATAATTCACTTTAGGGCAATTTCAAGTATGTATTGCAATTTTAAATATATAGCCAGGCATAGTGGTGCACACTGTAAGTCTAGCACATGGGAGGTGAAGGTGAAAGATCAGGCAATCAAAGTCATCCTCAGCTACTTAGCAAATTCAAAGTCAGCCTGGGCTACATGAGACACTATCTCAAAAAAATTTTTTTAAGTATATATACTCTGACCCAGCAATGAATCTTTCAATGTTTAGAGGCAATAAAGACTTCACTGAAACATAATAGCAAAACAAACATAATGGCTAAACTGACACTCCTGTACTATGGGACATTATGTAACAATGATAAAGCCAAATAGCTTTGTATGTAGTAATATGCAGAGTTCTCTGAACATGCTAAGTGTAAAAAGATGTAGACTAATAAAAACCATGCAATACTATATACACTTCTGTATACACCTAGATATCTACCCATGGAAATCCATAGAAAAATATTTGGAAGAATACATAACAAAAATGAAACCCTGTTTATCCCTGAAAGAGAAGCAGCAAAGACAACTTTGACCTTGTCTGTCTGCAGTTGGTTTGGGGACACTGGAAGTTGAAGTCAATGCCTTGTCAGGTGCAAAGCAATCGCCCATCTTCAGCTATGGTATTTTTGTTTTTTGCTTGTCTTTGTTGTATGTCTCTTGGTTTTGGGTTTTGAGGTTTTGTGTGTGTGTCGTACTAAGGATTGAACCTAGGGCTTCTCATATGCAAGGCAAGCACTCTACCACTGAATTATATCCCTAACTTTGTTTTTTTTTTTTTTTTTTTCTGAGACAGGGTCTCATTCTGCAGTCCTGGCTAGCCTGGAAATCACCATATAGCCCAGGCTGGCCTTGACCTCTCAGTGATCCTTCCTTAGTCTCCCAAATGCTGGAATAATAGGTATGAGTCACCACTCCTAGTTCAGCTGTAGGTTTTTGTTTTGTTTTGTTTGTCTTTTTGAGACAGGGTCTCCCTGTAGCCTCAGCTAGCCTGGAACTCACTATGTAGACCAGGCTGGCCTTGATCTTGCCAACAGCTGCCTGCCTCTGCCTCCCTAGTGCTGAGATTAAAGATGTGAGCCACCACACCCAGCTAGTTATAGTTTTTGAATGAAGTTTTTTTTTTGGGTAGGGATTTTTTGAGACAGGGTCTTCCTAATAGCCCCTGCTGGCCTGGAACTTGCTACATAGATCAAACTGTCCATAATCTCACCTGCCTCTACCTTGAAGTTTAATTTTGTTGTGACCTGGCTCTGCAAAATTTCTTTCATTCACAGAGGTTTTCCCCTTCAGACCTGGATGAAAACGCTAACATAGCCACTCTAACTTTTCTTTCCTGAGACAGGGTCTCATGCAGGCTGGCACTGAACTCCCTCTCTGGTCAAGGATGGCTGAGAACTTTCTGAGGATGATCTTGAACTTCCTGATTGTCCAGGGCTTCATGCGTGCTAGGTAAGCACTCTACCAACTGAGCTACATCCCTTTGATTTTTGTTGCTAGTCAGCCTTTGCCTTGATTTTCCCATACCATTAATCTTATATAAAGTCCAAGGATGACCCTCTACCTAGTGACAAAGCCCTACCTATTGAAGAGCTAAGTCTCTCCCTAGACTTAAGGAGAGGGAATTACTCTATACCTCTCTTCCTAGAGCTTGGATGGAGCTTACAGCATGCTAGATGTTCTTGTTCTCTGAAGAAAGCTTGTGTGTATATGTGTGTGAGCTAGAGACGGAATCCAGGACACTGTTAGGCAAGAACTCTACCACTAAACTTACACAAAAGCTTTCTTCTTTTATTCAGGTAGGATCTTGCCATTGTATAGTTCAGGCTGGCCTTGAATTTTAGTGTACTGTCCCAGCTTCCCAAGAGCTAGGAGTACTAGCATGTATCACATGACCATCTAAGGGAGCTATTTTGTAAACCAGGGCTTGGTGGCTCCTATCTAAAATCCCAACACTCAGGAGACTGAGGCAAGAAGATTTTGCTGCAAGTTCAAGGCCAGCCTGGGTTATATAGTGAGTTCCATGTTAGCCTGGACAATAATGTGAGATGCCGTTTCAGAAAAAAAGTACTCTTACTTAATTTTTTTCTGTATGAGTGTTTTCTCGAATATAAGTATGTGCAGTGTGTGTGTGCTAGAGCCCAGAAAAGTCAGAAGAGGGCATCAGATCCCCTGGAATTGGAGTTACAAATGGTTGTGAGCTGCCATGTGGGTGCTGGGAACTGAACCTAGGTCCTCTGCAAGAGCAGGCAGTGCTCTTAACTGCTGAGTCATTTTCTTTTTTATTCTTTAAATGTATGAAAGGGCTCAAGAGTTATGGAATTGGTCCTCAATAATTTCTTTAAAAGTTTGCATTGATGTTTAGCTTGGTGGTGCATGCCTTTAATCCCAGCACTCAGAAGGCAGAGTCAGGTAGATCTCTGTGAGAGTGAGGCCAGCCTGGTCTACATATGGAGTCCAGGCCAGCTGGGGCTAAAGGGAGACCCTGACTCAAAAATCCAAAATTTTGGTAATTTAAAAAAATATTTTTATTTTATGTGTGAGTGTTTTGCCTGCATATATATAAGTGTACACCATGTGTGTGCAATGCCCACGGAGGCCAGAAGAGGGCATTGAATCCCCTGAAACTGGAGTTACAGATCACTGTTAGCCTCATGTGGGTGCTGGGAACCAAACCCTGGTCTTCTGCAAGGGCAGCCAGTGCTCTTAACCAACTGAGCCATCTCTTCAGCTCCCATTTAAAAAAAAATGTTTTTTTTGAGTCTCCCTATAGCCCAAGCTGGCCTAGAACTCACTATGTAGACCAGGCTGGCCTCGAACTCACAAAGATTTGCCTGTCTCTGCCTCCCCAGTGCTGGGATTAAAGGTGTGCACCATCATACCTGGCCCATTTTAAAATTTTAAAAAGAGTACTTCATATTTATTTCTGTATCGAGGAGGTATATACACAGAGGACAACTTGTGGGAGTCGGTCTTTCTTGGGTGGTTTGGCTTGGCAGCAAGTGCTGTTACTGTTACTTGCTGAGCTATCTTATTGGGCCCTGTTTAAAATTTTAAATGTAAAGCATAATCTCCTTTATATCCTTCTCTGTTCCTTATCTGGAGTACATGTGATTTAGTCATACCTCACAGGCCTTCAAATTGAAGAAGAGAAAATCTTACCTACTTCTAGGGATGGAATTGCCCTCCCTTTTCCTGAGATTAGAATGTATAAGGATTGGCCTGGGGATGTAGCTCACCTGGTAAAGTGCTTTCCTAGTATCATGAAGTCCTGGTGGCACATGCCTATAATCCCAGCACTGGGAGGGAGAGTCAGGAGGATCAGAAGTTCAAGGTCATCCTTAGCTGCATATCCAGTCTGTGACTAGCTTTGGCTACATGAGACCTTTAAAAAAAGAAGAAAAAAGGAAGGAAGATTGGAAAGACAGCCAGAAGGAGGGGACAGTGGCAGCCTGATATGCTAGGTAGCCAGTGTCTTGAACAGGGGTTTCCACAGTGCTGGAAGATAACAGCAAAAACTAAAGGCCCAGAAGAATTTTGCTTCCTTTACCATTTTAGCCAGGCAAATGTAACTTCAAATCTTTTTTTTTTTTTTTTTTTTTGGAGACACAGGATATCCTGTAGCCTAAGCTGGCCTCAAATTCACTATGTAGCAGAGAATGACTTTGAACTTCTTTTTTAAATTATTGCATTTTATTTTGGGGGGTGAGGGTATAGGGGTGGGGGTGTACCACTGCATACATGTGGAGAACAGAGGGTAACTTACAGGAGTCAGTCTCTCCTTCCACCAAGTGAATCCTGAGGCTCCAACTCAAGTCCTCAGCTACTGCCTACTAAGCCGTCTTCCTTGTCTGGCCGTGAACTCCTGATTTTCCTGCCTCCACCTCAGAGGGCTGGGATTACAGGCATGAGCCACCACACTCACTTAATTTTTTAAAAATTATCATGCAAGTAATGGGTTTCATTATGACACTTTCATATTTTTTGTCATTATACTTTATTATTCATCCCATTTCCCCCTTCCCCAATGATTCTGTTTTTAAACTATGACTTCCTGAGGCAAAGGAGGTGGTTAGAACAGTGCTGGTGGGTGGAAACTGGCATCCAAGGGCAGGAGTGTGAAGCATAAACATGTGAGAAGAGACAGGGAAATAGCAAGTTAAGAGGAAACACTGTAGGTCCAAGGAAGAACTGCCACTCACTTCTGCCACAGTCTGGTCTATGTTGCAGTGTGTTTGAACAAATCTCCATAGCTACGATCTGTTTCCTGTCTTTCTATGACAACACAGCTTGAAATGCTTAAGTATGAGCAATGGTCAGAGTCTGTGCAGGCTAGGGAAAGTGGTCCCACTGAGTCAAGGGGAAATTGTGCAGAAAACAGCTTTTCACTCTTAACTCTCATTCTTAAGTCTATATTAAAATATCTTACAGGGCATGGTGGTGTGCACCTTTAGTCCCAGCACTCTGGAGGCAGAGGCAGTCAGATCTCTCTGAATTTGAGGCTAGCCTGGTCTACATAGTGAGTTCCAGGCCAGTTGTACTACATAGTAAGATTAAAAAAAATTTATTATTTTATTTTATGTGTATGAGTGTATTGCCTGCATGTATGTGAGTGCCCCCATGTCGTTCTATGCTGCAGAGATCAGAAGAGGGCTTTGGATTCCCCTGGAACTGGAGTTAAGGATGGTTCATAGCTGCCATGTGGGTGCTGGGAATCGAACCTGAGTCTTCTGCAAGAGCGGTCAGTGCTCTTAACCGCTGAGCCATCTCTCTAGCCCCCATAGTGAGATCTTGTCTTAGAAAGAAAAAATATATTAACCTCCCCCCACAAAAGAACAGCTCTCTTGGCATATCATCACTACCCCACCACCCTCCATCCTTTGTAAGAAAAGGCTTTGTTTTTAATTTGCTGGTACTGAGGTTCAAACCTAGGGCCTCAGGTATGTTAGGGAAACACTTTTTCTCCCTTTTTAGTTTCTTAGACAGTCTCATGTAGTGGAGGCTGGCCTTGAGCTCTTGCTCTTTCAACCCCAGCCCCTTGAATGATCCCAGCACTTTGGAATCACTGGTTTAGGCAAGCATTCTCTACCCAAAGTCCCCAGGCCAGAAGGAGCTTAAGGTCCTATCTTGATTGATATCAGTCACAGTGAAGAGCAAAATTTTGCAAACATTTTGTGTTATTTTTACCAATTATGTAAATTCCTGTCCAACTGGGAGATCCCCTTGGCAAGAGGGAGGATGGGTAAAAGCTTTTGCTTCCCATTTTCACCCCAGGTGCCACTTTCGAGGCCACTGGGGGCAGAGAGAGGTTGGAGATTCCCATCTGAAGGCCTAGTAGCCTCAGAGGAGAAGGGCTAGGAACACCTCCTGGTGGCACAGGAGTCTTAACTGGGGGACTCCAGGGGGCATTTGGCAATGCTTGGTGGCTTTTGTGATTGTATCAGCTAGACAACTGTTCCCCTTCCCTTCATCTCTGCCTCCCTTTTTCCCTCTTTTTCTTGAGACAGGCTTTTGTCACAGTGCCCTGGCTGGCTTGGTACTGTGTAACCCAGGGTAGCCTTAAACATGACAGTCCTCCTGCCTCTACCGCCTAAGTGCTGGGTTTACAGATGTGAGCTGTCATGCCTGGCTAGAGATGTGAGTAAACATCTTGAAAGACACAGGACATCCCCCACAACAAGTTAACCTGGCTCTAAAGATTGATGAACCCTGACCCTGTGTGTTCTCTCTTCTCTTCTCCCACCCCCATAGGACCTCATAATGTAACCCAGGCTGACCTCAAACTTGTGATCCTCCTATCTCAGCCTTCCAAATCACACACATATATATTTTTGTCTTTTTGAAGCAGGGTCTCCCTGTAGCCCCAGCTGTCCTGGAACTCACTATGTAGACCAGACTGGCCTTGAACTCACAGAGATCTACCTGCCTCTGCCTCCCAAATGCTGGGACTACAGGCATGCGCCACCATGCCTGGCCCAAATATATCTTTTACTTCTAACAAAAATTGTCTACACTGGAGCTGTGGGGCTTAGCTTGGTGGTGTCTTGATTCAATTCCCACTACCACAAGGCAAAAATCTAAGGTGGAGTTCAAATTTATCCTGAAATCAGTTTACTCAGAGCCAGTCACTGTGGTATAGACCTGTAACCCTAGCACTTGGGAAACTGAGGGAACTATTGCCACAGTTTAAGACCAGCTAGATTGACAGACTGCTAGCCCAGTAAAAAAAAAAAAAAAAAAAAAAGAAAGAGATAACTAACTAACTAAATAAATAAATCAGGGGATGAAAAGATGGTTCAGGTTAAGAGTGCTGCTTTTACAGAGGGTATGAATATAGATAAGTATAGTTCCCAGCATCCACACTGGATGGCTCATAACCACCTGTAACTCCTCCAAGGATATTTCTGGCCTCCATGGGCACCTTTACTCATGTACACACACACACACACACACACACACACACACACACACACACACACACACTCCACACACACACACAATTAAAAATAATAAAATCTTAAAAAAAATCAGCTCTTCTAGAGAAGAGGACCTGAGTTTAGGTGCAGCTACATGATAGAGGCCATGTAGCCATGCAAAAGAAATGGTTTCTCAACCTTGTTTACATCATTTGTAAAATGACTACACAGAACTTGGTGCTCATTAATATCTGAAAGTTCCCAAACTCTCCCAAACCTATGCTTTTGGATATTCCTTTTTTTCTTTCATTCTCTCTTTTTATTTTATTATTTATTTGGGGGGTCAGAGTCTCCACAGCCCAGGCTGGCCTAGAACTCACTATGGAGCTCATGATAACTTTGAACTTTTGCTCCTCCTACCTCTACTTCCTGAGTCCCAAGATTATACATTTATGTGGTACTGAAGGTCTAACCTAGGACTCCCTGCATGACAGGCAAGCACTCTACCAGCTGAGGTATTGGGGATCAAGCCCAGGGCCTTATTCATGCTAGGCAAGTACTCTGTCATTAAGCCACCATTCTTCTTCTTCCCTTTTTCTTCTTTTTCCAGATTGTACTGTGTTGCCCAGGCTGATATCAAACTCCTGGGTCCAAGCCATTCCCCTGCCTCAAGCTTCTAGGTAGCTGGGACTACAGGCATGTTCTACCCACCCATCATGGGTGGGTCAATAGAAAAGGAAGTGACTCAGAAGTGCAATAGAGGAAGCTGAAAGATGACTCAGATTTTCCTAATTATAAAGGCATTTTGACATGGACCTTAATGTCAAACCAAGACTCATGACTGTTGGTGTCAGGACTCTCCTTTGTGTAGCTGAGTGAATACTCACATGGGCATTTTGAGTCACAGTAACTTGTCCCTGCCAAATTCCCTGATCAGTCTGCTGATGCACTGATGTTTGATCTCTCTCTCTCTCTCTCTCTCTCTCTCTCTCTCTCTCTCTCTCTCTCTCTCTCTCTCTCCCCTCCCTCTCTCTGAGACAGGGTTTCATGTAGCCCAAGTTGGCCTCAAAATCCATCCATTCCTTATGAAGCTGAAGATGACCTTGAACTCTTGATCTTCCTAAGAGCTTGATCCTCCCAAGAGCTGGGATTAAAATGGTGCAGGACCACACCCTGCTTTGATGTTTAAATTTCTGTTATCACAGTTTTGTCTGCATTTAAAAACACAAATATAGGCAGGCTGGAGAGCTGGCTCAGCAGTTAAGAGCACTGGATGCTCTTGCAGAAGACCTGGGTTTGGTTCCCAACACCCACATGACAGCTAACAACCATCTGTAACTCCAGTTCCAGAGGATCTGATACCTTCTTCTGGCCTCTGTGGGGCATTGTACATACATGGTATGTACTTATATACATGCAGGCAAAACACCAATACATATAAAATAAAAATATTTTAAAAAATATAGGGGCTGGGGACTGGAGAGATGGCTCAGCAGTTAGGAACATTGGTTGTTCCTGCAGAAGACCTGGGTTTGAATCCCAGCACCCAAATGGCAGCTAACAACTGTCCGTAATTCCAGTTCCACGGGATCCAACAGCCTCTTCTGACCTCCGGGGGCATTGCACAACATGGGTGCACTTTCCTACATGCAGGCAATACACACATACACATAAAATAAAAATAATATTAAAAAATAAATAAAAAGTGTTCAACCTATATGTTTTCTAGGGCTGGAGAGATGGCTCAGCGGTTAAGAATACTGACTGCTCTTGCAGAGGACCCAGGTTCAAATCCCAGCACCCACACAGCAGCTAGCAACCATAAGTAACTCCAGTTCAGGGGATCCAGTGCTCTCTTCTTGGCCTCCATGGGCACTGCACAATACAGAGGTACTTACATACATGCAGGTAAAACACTCATACACATAAAATGAAAAATAACTTTAAAAAATATATAAATAAATATAGGGTAAAATGGCTCAGGGGATAAGATCACTTGTCTCTAAGCCTGAAGATCAAGTTCAATCCCTAGGACTCACATTGTGGAGGGAGGGAACTCCTAAATGCTGTCCTATGACTTTCACATAGATGCGCATGTGCACACCCCCTCCACACAAAATAAAAGTGATTTTAAAAAATGGTGGGGGGGACTAGAGAGATGGCTCAGAGGTTAAGAGCACTGGCTGCTCTTGCAGAAGACCCGGGTTTCGTTCCCAGTACCCACACAGAGGCTAACAATCATCTGTAACTCCAGTTCCATGGGATCCAATCCTCTCTTCTGGTCTCTGCAGGTGCTGAATGCATGTATGCACATACATGCCTCCCCTAACCCAGAGACACATATACATAAATATAAATGAAAATTTAAAAATAAAGAATAATGCTTGTGTGATCACACCTGTCATCCCAGCATTTTGGAGACTGAGATGGGAGGATAATAAGTTCCAGGCCAGACTGAGCTACATGACAAGATTGTGTTTCAGAGAAACACACAAAAGAATGCTTGCTGAGTATGTGGTCCTAAGAGGGAATACATGAATAATTTGAGAAAAGTTGATGTGTTATGTAAATTCTATTTTTTTAGATCTTTTTGATCTAAATGTAACATTTAATAAAAGTTCATAGAGGCTAGAGATTTAGCTCAATTGGTAGAGTGTTTGCTAAGCATGCACAAAACCCTGGGCTATAAATACTAGCACTCAGGAGCTAGAGGCAAGTGGATCAGGAGTTCAAGGTCATCCTCTACTCCATAGTGAGTTCTAGGGAAGACTAGGATACATGAGACCCTGCCTCAAAAAAAGTCAATTTTTCTTCTTTTAGAATTATTAATACACTGGGTGTGGTGGTGCATGCTGTTAATCCGAGCATTTGGGATGCAGAGGCAGGAGGAGCTCTGTGAGATCAAGGCCAGCATGGTGTACATACCTAGGGTTACAGGGAGACCCTGTCTCAAAACACACGCACACACACACACACACACACACACACACACACACACACCCCAAAACAGAACACAAAAGCTAGTAAACAAAGGCATTGAAGGCATATGCTACCACACCCAGCTATTAATTATTTTGAGACATGGTCTAACTATGTAGCTCTGACTGGCCTGGAACTTCCTATATAGCCAGGCTGGCCTTGATCTCACAGAGATCTGCCTACCTCTACCTCTAAGTGCTGGGATTAAAAGCATGTAACCTCTGACCTGGAATTTGTAATGCTCTTGCCTCAGCCTCTTCAGCATATCCAAAGAGCATGGGGTACCACATCTGGCCCAGCTTTTTAATATTTATTTATTTATTCATTTATTTGTATTGCCTGAATGTAAGTGCACTCCTGTTGTGCAATGCCTATGAAGGCCAGGAGAGACCATCAGACCCCCTGGAACTGGAGTTACAGATGGTTGTTAGCGACCATGTGGTGCTGGGTCTTCTGCAAGAGCAGCCAGTGCTCTTAACCTCTGAGCCATCTCTCCAGCCCATAGCTTTGTTATTTGAGATAAGGTCTCTCACTGAACCTGAAACTCACTGGCTGACCAATGGGCCTCAGGGATCTGCCTGTCTCTAACCCTCTCCCCAATGTTGGGGGCTACATGTGCATACCATCATGCCTAGCTCTTTACATGAGTGCTAGGGATCCAAACTTAGGTCCTGCTTTTTTTTAAAAAAAATTTTATTTTTATTTTATGTGTATGTATGTATTGCCTGCATGTAGGTAAGTGCACTCATGTTGTGCAGGAGGACAGAAGAGGATGTCGGATCCCCTGGGACTGGAGTTATAGGCAGTTGTTAGTTGCCATGTGGGTGCTGGGATTTGAACCCCGGTCTTCTGCAAGAACAACCAGTGTTCTTAACCGCTAAGCCATCTCTCCAGCCCCCAGGTCCTGCTTTTAAGGCCATCTACTGAGCTATCTCCCAAGCTTACTTGCATGTCATATATATAGACAGAGTCTAGTTTTTTTTTTTTTTTTTTTTTTCGTATGAGAGAAAATGTCATATTTATGTTTCTGAGTCTGGCTTATTTCACTTAACGTGATTGTCAGTTCCATCCATTTTCCTGCACATGACATAAATTCATTTTTGTTATGACTGAATAAAAAAAATCCATGGTATATGTGTTGGATAGCTTTAGTGTCAACTTGACACACCTGGGTTGAGGGAGCCTCAATTGGGGAATTGCCTCTATTGGACTGGCCTGTGGCCATGTCTGAGGGGCATCTTCTTGATGAGTGATGTGGGAGGGCCCAGCCCATTGTGGGTAGTGCCAC
>NW_008331994.1:283321-309272 GCF_000622305.1 Nannospalax galili | reverse complement strand
TTCCTCCATGGCCTGTGCTCCAGCTCCTGCCTCCAGAGTTCCTACCTTGGGCTCCCTGATGTACTGTGACCTGGGAGATGTAAGATAAAATAAACCCTTTCTCCCCAAGTTGGTACTGGTCAGAGTATTTTGTCACAGCAATTGAGAAACAAACTTGGACAGTATATATCCATGTTCTCTATTTTCTCTATTCATCTGTTGATGGACATCTAGGTTGTTAGCATTTCCTACCTATTGTGAATAGTGAGCATTGAATGGATGTACAAGTATCTCTGTGGAATGCTGACTTGGATTCCTTATCATATATACCCAGGACTGGATAGCTGAACCATATAAGCATGCTTTCATTCCTAACTAGTCATTTTATCATCTTTTCATCTTATGTTTCCCAAGTGAAACAACAGACACAAAATCCCTGTATCCTCATCTTGCTTGGAATGCTAGATTGCATCATGTTAGCAAGCATTCTATCTCACCCACAGCTTACAGTTTTGTCACTGGAGGTTTTTAAAACTAAGAGAGCCTCCAGATGTGGTGGCACACACCACAGAGGCAGGTGGATCTCTGTGAGATTGAGGCCAGCCTGGTCTACATAGTGAGTTCTAGGACAGCTGGGGCTACAGGGAGACCCTGTCTCAAAAACATAAAAAAAAAAAAATGAGAGTCATTTGCTGCAGATATGCATTCATTTAGACCCTCAGACCATATAGAAGGCTTTTGTTTGCCAGATAAGAAACAGGTATTCATGGGCCTTCAGGTTCTTTTTATTTTTAAATTGTTTTTATTGGCATATATTGTACATACCGAGATTCATTATGACATTTTCATATATGTATGTGCTGTATTTTTTACTGTATTCACTCCATCTCCCCTCTCCTCCCTTCCCGACTCCTGCAGGGGATCACTGCAGACTCCTCAACTAGTAACTAGTCCCCTTCTACTGTGGGATGTGTGTGTGTGTGTGTGTGAACCCAATGAGTTTTTTTTTTAAACTCGGTGAATTTCATTAGGTTTGCTAACAGGAGCATGGTTGAGGGGTTATTTACAGGAGCCTTACTGTGGCTACACCACTGAAGAAAATGTCTGTCTTCCCTCATCAACAATTCACTACCTATAGATCCTTTAGGGAAGGATGGGACCTTTTGAGGCCCTCTCTTTAGCTGCTATTAACTGCCTATAAAGCCCCAGAGAGGTGGGGAAGTTCACATTTTAATCTGTTACTTATACATGATAAATTTATGTCAGAACAAGGCTCAAAAACCTCTACCTAAATACTAAGTGTCTGTAACTGAACTGCAGTTTAGTTATTATCATGTAGTATTGGGGATCACACCCAAGGCCTTGGTCATCCATATTAGACATTGTTCTTTTACTCAAGTTTCCCAGAAATGCCTAGCAGTCCTCTGGACTCAGCCCCTGAGTGCTGGGATCACAGGCCAGTCACATCTGCTTCAAAAACCATTCTCTTTTTTTTTTTTTCTTTTGTTTTGGTGGTACTAGGGATTCAACCCACTGCCTTGCATATACTAAGTATGCTGGATAGCTTTAGTTGTCAGCTTGACACATCTGGTTTGAGGCTCCATTGGACCATGCCTATGGGGTATTTTCTTGATTTCTAAGTGATGCGGGAGGGCCCAGCCCACTGTGGGTGGTGCCACCTCTGGGCAGGTTGTTCTGTATTGTATAAGAAAGCAGGCTGAGCATGGGCCAGGAGAGCAAACCAATAAGCAGCATTCCTTCATGGCCTGTGCTCCAGCTCCTTCCTCCAGGTTCCTGCCCTGAGTTCCTACCTTGGGCTCCCTGATGAACTGTGACCTGGGAGATGTGAGCTAAATAAACCCTTTCCTCTCCAAGTTGGTATTGGTCAGTGTTTTGTCACAGCAATGGAAAGCAAACTAGAACACTAAGTAAGCACTCCATCACTGAGCTAGTGCAAACACTATTCTTGAAGCTGCAGCACGGCAGTAATGAAGACAAAGTTCTGTCTAAATGAAATGTACATCTTAGGAGAAAAATAAAACCCCAACAATACATTTGCCAGTAGTAAATTATGAACAGGAACAGAATAGGAAGTGAAAGCTGGACATGGTGGTGCACAACTAGAATCAAATCGGAGCAGACAAAAGGTAGAGGCAGGAGGATGGTGAGCTTGTAGCCAGTCTGTGCTACATAGGAGACCCTGTCTTAAAACATGAAGAAAACAAAAAAAGTTAGGGGGTGGCATATCCCTGTAATCCCACTGCTTCTGAGGTTAGGGTAGGAGTGTTACCTTAAACTCAAGGAGTTCAAAATAGCCTAGACTATTATTGAGTTCTAGGTTTACCTGAGCTAAATATAAGCTCTTGTCTCAACAAAACAAAAGCTGTGCAATGGTGTCAAACCCCTGTAATCCCAGCACTTGGGAGTGGAGGCAGGATCAGGAGTTCGAGGCCACCCTCACCTACATAGACAGTATAAGGCCAGTTTGGGTTTTATGACATGCTGTCCCTCAAAAAAAAAAAAAAAAAAAAAAAGAAAAGAAAAACAAAAAGAAAAAAAGAAACAAAGTGATGGTAATAGGATGATTGATAGGATAATCAAATTGGCACCTCCAAGAAAGGTATGTTCCATCTGAGTCCCAAATATTGTAAAGGGGCCGGAGCCTAGGGCAAGCATATTCCAGGTAAAGGGATCACTAGTGTAAATGTACTATAACAATAAGTTTGGGCTGGCAAAGTGGCTCAGCATGTAAAGGTGCCTACCGTCAAGCCTAATGACCTGAATTCTTTCCCTGGTACCCACATGGGGAAGGAGACAATCAACTTCCACACATGGACCACTGTGGCTTACCCACACTCATATGCAAAATAAGATGTAGTAAAAATGCTTTTGGATGGGGCTGGAGAGATGGCTCAGTGGTTAAGAATGCTGACTATTCTTGCAGAAGACCTGGGTTCAAATCCCAGCACCAATATGGCAGCTGACAACTGTACGTAACTCCAGTTCCAGGGGATCCGACAGCCTCTTCTGTCCTCCGTGGGTATTGCACGACATGGGTGCACTTATCTACATGCAGGCAGTACACACATGCATATAAAATAAAAATAATAAAATATTTTTTTAAAAAATGCTTTTGGATAAAAAAAGTAAGTCATTTCTTTTTAAAAGAATAAGTTTGTTGGGGGCAGGGGGGAGGGCTCAAATGACAAAATGCTTGCTATGCAAGCGTGAGGACTCCCCAGCACCTTTGTAAAAAGCTGGGCATGGCAACTCTTGTCTGTAATCCCAGGGCAGAGACAATGAGTCCCTGGAGCTCACTGGCCAGCAAGACTACCCAAATCCAGGTTCCATAAGAAACTGTCTCAGAAAACAAGAGAGCCTGTTGTAGTGGTACATGCCGGTAGGATTTGCTGAAGAAAATGAGCCAGGTGTGGTGGTGCACTCCTTTAATCCCAGCACTTGGGAGACAGAGGCAGGCAGACATCTGTGAAATTATAGCCAGCCTGGTCTATATAGTGAGTTCCAAGACAGCTGGGGCTACAGGGAGACCAGCTCAAAACAAACAAAACAGAGAGAGAGAGAGAGAGAGAGAGAGAGAGAGAGAGAGAGAGAGAGAAGAGAGAGAGACCCAAATTTGCTGTATTGAAGAGAAAGAAGGGCAATGTAGCTCTAATATGGGAATAGAACTTGTAGGAAATAGAGGAAAAGGCAGGACCAGAGCTCAAAGGATTACAGGATATGGGACAAAGATTTTTGTGTGGGGTGGATGAGCCCTAGAGGTTGAACCCAAGATGTTTAATGTGACAGGCAAGTCCCCTATTATGGTCATACCTCCCAGCCTAGGAGTTTCAAGATTGTTCTGGTTAGCTTCTCTATTGCTGTGATAAAAACACTGACCAAAACCAACTTGGTGAGGAAAGGGTTTGTTTGGCTTACAGTACAGTCTCTTATCAAGGGAAGCCAAGCAGGAACTTAGGACAGGAACCTGGAGCACAGAAGATGGAGAAACACTGCTTACTGGTCTGGGTTTTTGGTCTTTTTTTTGAGACAGGGTCTCCCTGTAGACCCAGCTGGCCTGGAACTCACTATGTAGGCCAAACAGGCCTCAAACTGATGAAGATCTGCCTGCCTCTGCCTCCCAAATGCTGGGATTAAAGGTGTGGGCCACCACGCCCGGCCCCAGCCTGCTTCCTTAGATAATACAGGACAACTTGCCCAGGGGTGGCACTGCCCACAGTGGGCTGGACCCTCCTGTATCACTCAACAATCAAGAAAATGTCTCACAGACATGGCCATGGGTGAGTCCAATGTAGGAAATTCCCCAATTGAGGCTCCCTCAACCCATGTATGGCAAGTTGACAACTATTTTGCAAGGTGTCTTAAGAGCTGTTTATGCAGGCCAGGGGAGCACTCCCATCTACAGCCTGAGGTCAGGAATTTGGTTTAACCAGATTTTATTGAGTAGGAATCCATAGGAAGGTTTTGACCAGGGGAACATTGTGATCTGGTGCAGGGTTTAAAAAGCTCACTCTGAGCCGGGCATGGTGGCACACGCCTGTAGTCCCAGCACTTGGGAGGCAGAGGCAGGCAGATCTCTATGAGTTCAAGGCCAGCCTGGTCTACATAGTGACTCCAGGACAGCTGGGGCTACAAGGGAGACCCTGTCTCAAAAAAAAAAAAAAAAAAAAAAAGTTCACTCTGGCTAGGCGTGGTGGCATGGAGCACACCTTTAGTCCCAGCACTTGGGAGGCAGAGGCAAGCAGATTTCTGAGTTCGAGACTGGCCTGGTCTCCATGGCGAATCCAGGCCAGCTACGACTACAGGGAGACTCTGTCTCGAAAAGCCAAAAAAAAAAAAAGCTCACTCTGGGGCTGGAGATATGGCTCAGTGGTTAAGAGCACTGGCTGCTCTTGCAGAGGAGGTTCAATTCCAAGGACCCACATGGCAGCTAACTGTAACTCCACTTTCCAGGGGATCCAACACCCTCTTCTGACCTCAACAGACACTGCATGACAGTGGTGCACTTACACACATGCAGGCAATACATTCCTGCATATAAAATATTAAAAAAAATAAAAACGCTCACTCTTGCAGAGGCAGGCAGATCTCTGAGTTCAAGGCCAGCCTGGTCTACATAGTGAGTTCCGGGACAGCTGGGGCTACAGGGAGACCCTGTCTCAAAACAACAACAACAAAAAAAAGCTGGCTCTAGCTGGAGGATAGAAAAGAAACTATTCTGGGGCTGGAGCGATGGCTCAGCAGTTAAAAGCACTAACTGTTCTTGCAGAGGACCCAGGTTTGATTCCCAGCACCCACATGACAGCTACGAACTGTCCTTAACTCCAGTTCCAGGGGAATCTGAAACCCTCTTCTGACCTCTGCAGCATTGTACAACATGGGTGCACTCACATACATGCAGGCAATACACTCATACACATAAAATAAAAATAAATAAAATATTTTAAATAAAAAAAAATAAAAAAGAAACTATTCTAGTGCAAGAAGAGGCCTGTCAGGAGCTAGTGTGATTCTCCAAGTCAGGGAGGCAGAGCCTGGAGACAGCTATGTACAATGGGACATACTTGAGATTAAGGTTTGAATTTGGGATTTAAGGGCAAGAGAGAAGTCTCTAGAAAAAGCCAATGAGTGGTAGTGATATAGAAAGAACACTAAGCTGGGTGTAGTGGTACATGCCTTTAATCCCAGCACTCATCCACATAGTGAGTGCAGGCCAGCTGTGGTTACAGGGAGACCCTGTATGGAAAAACAACACTTGAAATAATTTGTTCAAGAAAGTAAACTTTGAGATTTGACTGATTACAGTAACTGAAAACAGGATGAAAGCCATCCACTTTGCACAACTTTAAGGAACACTAGTCCCTTTGTTCTGGAACTGTACTGGGTCACCATTGATACTAATCACAAAGTGAATTCTGTGGTGGTCAGTTTCAGAAGCTTTAAGGTATAGTGGAGCCAGACAGTGGGGAGACCTACCACCTTCCCCAGAACAATCCTAAGTGACCTGTCTCCTTGAGGAAAGATGTAGCAAAGGACACTGATCCTTTCATGGGGAGGGGAAGAGACAGTAGAGGCCATAAGTAATTAAAAGAGGGCTGGAGATGTGGCTCAGGGGAGAGCACTTGTGCAGCATGTTGTAAGGCCCCAGGTTCAATCCCTAGTACAGCAAACAGGAAAAAAACTCACTGAAAGAGCCCAGTGTGGTGGTATAAGGCATACCACCTGTAATCCAGCATTTTGGGAGTCAGAGGTAGGAAGATCAGTTTCCCGATAAAAGAAGCGGCCAGTCTGTTCTACATAGCAAGCTCCAGGACAGCCAGAGCTACATAGTGACTGTAGTGGTTTGACTGAGACTCAAATAATTGAACATTTGGTCAGCTGGTGGCGCTGTTTTCAGAGGTTCAAGTGGTACAGTCTTACCAGAGGAAGCATGTTAGTGGGAGTGGGCTTTGAGAGGTCATAGCTGTGTCCCATCTCCAGTGTCTCTGCTTTCTGCAGTGTTTGAAGATGTGAGTGCTGAGCTTTCCACTTCAGCTGTCTCCTGCCATGCCTGCCCACCTTGATGGACTCTTCCCTGGAACCGTAAATCCAATAAACTTTTCCTTCTACAAGTGGCCTTGGTCATGGTGTTTTATCACAGCAACAGAAAAGTAATACAGAGAGTCTGTCTCAAAAAGAGAAAAAAGTGAAAATGAGAGAGAGGAGAGAGAGCCATCATGAGAGTGGGGGATGGGGAGGCCAGGGGAGTCTCTTTAGAGATCAACTTACAAAGCATCTTCCAGACCAAAATCCCCAGAATAATGGAAAGTTTTGACTTTTTAATAACCTTTTACGGTTGGCAGGAAGTTTCACATCATGTGATTTAGGTTAGCGTGGTATATGTGACAAGAAGCACAGAGGAGCAGGTACCACAAATGGAGAGCAGTCAAGTCACAAAACAGACTGCTTACTAACTGTCCAGAGAGAGCTACAAGAAGCTGTGGCTTGATTGAGGATGTAAGATTTAGCCTAGAGGTGCTGACCCCTATTCTTACAATCAGAAGTTCAAGGTTATCTTTAGCTGCATAGAGAATTGAAGCTAGCCTGGGCTACATGAGACCCTGTCTCAAAAACCAAAAGCCACCAAGAAAACAAAACAAAAAGTCATTCAAAGCAGTTGGTCTAGGATCGCATTTGAGTATGGGAATAGACACAAAACCTAAGGGTAGAGAAACCTCCAACTGTAAGGACTTTCTTTTTTAAAAAAAATATTTTTATTTTATGTGTATGTGTGTATTGCCTGCATGTAGGTAAGTGCACCTGTATCGTGCAATGCCCACGGAAGACAGAAGAGGTTGTTGGATCCCCTGGGACTGGAGTTACGGACAATTGTTAGCTGCCATGTGGGTGCTGGGATTCAAACCTGGGTCTTCTGCAAGAACAGTCAGTGTTCTTAACCACTGGGCCATCTCTCCAGCCCTAACTGTAAGGACTTTCAAAGCCACACAAAATAATTTTTCGTTTGATATTAAAAATCTAGTGTTTGTTGAATGAGAGAACAAAGGTTCTATTTGTTTTGGCTCATATATTCTTTGCAATTATTCTTTTCAAACTATGACCATGTTTTCTTTGTTCCCCTATAATATCCTTTCAGAGGTGGGACTTAAACTCAGCATGAGAGGCAGCTGAGGAAGCCCAGCTCCAAGCAGCTCCTGGACTAGTATTAAAGCAACTTGTATGATTTCTCTTCCTTTTCCCTAAGGCAGGGTTTCTCTATGTTCAGGTTAGCCTCAAAGGATCCTTCCACCTCAACCTTGGAGTAGCTGAGTTTATAGTCACATACCACCGCACCCAGCTTGAGAGCTTATTCTTAAATATATAGGAGGTTCTAAGCCAATGCTTCATGTTAGGTATGAATGGCAAAACCTGTTAACTGCAGGGAGTCTAGATGTTTGGTGTGGGTGGGGTCAAGGTCACTGGCATCTCACACAGGTGCAGCTCACATTTGTCCCAGTGCTTGGCTCCACCTGTGGCTAGGGGCCTTTCCCCCAGGCCTGTTAATCTCCTCAGTTTCTCCTCTTTCCATTTCTTCTTGAGAGCAGTACTGCAGAACATGTATTCAAATTTGGGAAACCTCAGGCTAAGTCACTGCAAAATGTGTTCCCATCTCTCTAAGCTTTGGACCCTCAGCAAATGCTACATTTCATTGGCTCTGCCCCAGGCCAGCACAATTCTGGATTCATTTAGATAGTTCACTGATCTAACTCTCCAAGTCCCTTCATCTTCCCTAGTCAGATACTTTAATTTTCCTTTTACAAAAAATAATTTGGGCTGAGGATGTAGCACAGTTAGAGGGGTGCAAACATGCCTCCAGTAGCACATAAAACTGGATGAGTAGGCTCGCACCTGTAACCCCAGCACCTGGGAGGTGGAGGCTGGAGGATCAGAAGGTCAAGATCATCCTTGGCTACATAATGAATTCAAGGCTGGCCTGGACTACATGAGACCCTGTCTTAAAAAGCCAGCCTGGTCTATATAGCAAGTTCCAAGCCTGGTGACCCTGTCTCAAATAAAATAAAAAAAGCAAAACCAAATCTGCCATTTTTTCCGCCCAAAACAGATGATCAGATTTCAGATATACGAGCCCTTACCTTTACAGCTTTAGGTAAGAAGTCTCTTAATAACTTCCCACTGCAATGACTCTAACCTTTCCTCCACATCACACACCCATTGCCACCCAGCTCTAAAATGTGAAACTCCAGCACCATTCCCACCAGAGTGCCCGGAGTTTCCTGCTTACTCATTTCAGTTATTTCTGAATCATCTGTTCTTTGAGCTTGTAAAGATCTCTCTTGAGCAATTTACTGCACCTTCCTAGGCTTATCTGTCCAGCATTGGTGGCTTCTTTAAGCTATCAACAGACCTTTATCTCCTCACTCTCTAGTCAATCCACTTTATGTGTCTACAAGCCATGATCTAGGTCTTACACAATAACGTCTTCTACTCTTGTTCCTAGGCAGATGGGTGCTGCTCAAGAAAACTATGCACGGGGCTCAGTGGTTAAGAGCACTGGCTGCTCTTGCAGAGGACCTGGGTTTGATTCCCAGCTAACCACTGTCTGTAACTCCAGTTCCAGTGATTCTGATGCCCTCTTCTGACCTCCAAAGGCAATACATAATACGGCTGCACTTACACATATGCAGGCAATACACATAGAAATAAAAATAATAAAACATTTTTGAAAAAGAGAAAACTAGCCAGGCATGGTGGCTGGCATATACTTTTAATCCAAGCACTTGGGAGGCAGAGGTAGGGAGATATCTGTGAGCTCAAGGTCAGCCTGGTCTACATAGTGAGTTTCAGGACAGCTGGGGCTGTCAAAAAAGACAGAGAAAATTATGTACCAGGACTGTTATACACTCATGGTTTCCAGTCTGCTCCCTAACTCTTGTTCCTTTGAGACAGGGTCTCTGTATGCAGCCTTAGCTTCCAGAGTGCTGATATAGACTTGGCTATGTCAAGTCAGGCTTTCCCTAACCCTTTCACCTAGTACTTTTGGTTGGCATTTCTTCCATTCCCTTCTCCTTCATCTTCTTTTCTGTGTCCTTCTATGGCTATTCTTTAAGCTTCTTGCCCAACTCCTACCTTAATCAATAAGCAACTTGAATACTGGACTTCACAAGGCTGGGAGGTTAGCTCATCTTACTTCCTAGCATATGTGGCCCCTGGGTTCAGTCTCCAACACTAGAAAAATAAAATGTTCCCTTCTTGATAAAGAACAAAGAAGTGGCCAGACATGGACACCCATCAGTTTTCAGTTGCTACCTCCCAATCATAAATAGCTGTGAGTCCAAGCAAGATGTGCCCCACACCCTCTGCTGAAGACTAATTTCTTACTCAGCTGGCTTCCCACCCAGACTGAATGGAGCTCCTAGGAGAGACTTAACATATAGATTGCAATAAATGTCTGCTGACCTAAACTGTTGTGTAAATGAACCACATGCACCTGGGCTCTGCATCCATGCCCTCCTTTCCTTTTAGAACCTGGGCTTTAGGTAACCATCATTCTCTACTGAGCTTCAGTGTCCATTTATTCTTTCCACTCCTTCAAATGTGTTTAAATAACACCTCCTCTACCTCCTTCTCCCCCTCCTCCACCACTTCTTTTTTTTTTTTTTTAACAAATCCACTTTTCTTTATTTATGTTCCATTAGTTTAAATCGGTGAGGGGTACAGCATCACTTGGATTCTGTGTCCAATGGCCTTTGCAGGAAGATTGCTTCGGAATTTGGCATGAACCATGCCACTGTTTCCATGGGCCGGGTGGCCTTTCCCCAGATTACTCTGGTTTTGTTTGATTTGCCACCAGGAGTTACTGTGTTGTTTTTTGCTTTATACACATAAGTGCACCTCTTGCCTAAGTAGAATTCAGTTTCATCTCAGGCATAAACACCTTCAATTTTAAGAAGAGCTGTATGCTCTCGTTGATTCCAAAGACCTCGCTTGTAGCCAGCAAAAGTGACCTTGCACCATAGCCTTCCAGACATATTTGCCTTTTAGAAGTCCTGTTCCCAGCAGGCCTCCACCGGCGCCAAGATGGCGGAAAGAGGATGGCGAGCCCTGTACTTCTTTTGAAACAGGGTCTTGCTATATATTCCAGGCAGGCTTGGAACTTGCTAAGTAGTCCAAGTTGGCTTTCAGTTTGTAATCCTCCTGCTTCTGCCTCCTGGGATTACAAGCATGTACCACCCAGTATACTGGGTTGTCTAATCTTTTGTAAAAATATTTTTTATTTTATGTGTATTTTCCACCCATGTCATGCAATGCCTGCAGAGGTCAGAAGAAGGCATTGAATTCCCTTGGAACTGGAATTACCACAGTAGTTAGCTGCCAGCTGATAATTGAACCCGGGTCCTCTGCAAGAGCAGCCAGTGCTCTTAATGGATGAGCCTTCTCTTCAGCCCCTGCCTAAATCATTTTTAACAAAACTTTTTGTATCACTCGGTTCTACATGCCAGATTCTACCTCTATCAATCTGTTTAAGTTGGTCTCAGAAAGGTTACTAATTCCAAATCAAGTAGATTATTTTTCAGTTCTTTTTTTTTCTTTTTTCTTTTCCAAAACATGTGGTTTTGCTTTCAGAATTAAAATTATGTGTCAAATTAATACATTTCCATTGTCAAAAATCTTGAAAATTACAGAACAATATATCTTAGAGTTCTGACAGTAGTCACATATTAAGTGGGCACATTTTTTTCCTGCATTTAAAAATTTTTAAATTTTATTTATTATTTATTTGTGTGTGAGTGCATGCACATGCCACAGCTATGTGTGGAAGTCAGAGAACAACTTGTGGGAATCAGTTGTCTCGTTCCACCTTCTACCATGTAGTTTCCAGGGGTCAAACTCTGGTTGTCAGGCTTGGCAACAAGCTCCTTTACCCATTAAGCCATCTTGCTACTTTCTCCTCCTATCCCTACCCCCCTCTTCTTAAAATGTGGTATTGGAGATGGAACCCAGAGCCTTGGGCATGCTAGGCACGTGCCCTACCACACTGAGCTACATCCTTTGCCCCCAGATGCTATTATATGGGTGAAATAGATTAATTTTTCACCTCATTTATTTTTACTTAAAATTTTAAAATTTTATGTGTATGAGTGTATTGCCTACGTGTATGTAACTGCACCAGTGTCATGCAATGCCTATGGACATAAGAAGAGGGCATCAGATCCCTTAGAACTGGTATTACAGATGGTTATTAGCTGCCATGTGACTGCTGGGAATCAAACCCAGGTCTTCTGCAAGATCACCCAGTGCTCTGAACTGCTGGGCCATCTCTCTAGCTCCCTGACTTCCCTGTAGCCCCAGTTGGCCTGGAACTCGCTATGTAGACCAGGCTGGCCTTGAACTCACAGAGATCTGCCTGCCTCAAAGGCGTACACCACCATGCCTGGCACAACTAGATTTTCTTAAAATTTATTTTTACTTAATGAGTGTTTTTGCCTGTATGTATGCATGTGCACCATGTGCATAACTGGTGTCCGAGAGGCCAGAATGGATGCTGGGAACTGAACCTGGGTCCTCTTTAAGAGCAGTAAGCACTCTTAACCACTGAGCCATCTTTCCAGCCTCCATCTGGGTTTTTAAATGTGGGTTTCAGGGATCAAACTGAAGTCTTTCATTACAAGTACTTTTTTTTGCTTTGTTTAATTTTATATGTATATATGTATTTTGTACATGTATGCAAGTACATCCGTGTCATGCAATGCCTGAGGACAGAAGAGGGTGTCAGATCCCCTGGAACTGGAGTTACAGATGATTGTTAGTCACTATGTGGGTGCTGGGATTCCAACCTGGGTCTTCTTTGAGAATATCTAATGCTCTTAACCTTTGAGCCATCTCTCCAGCCCTGAATTACAATACTTTTACTGGCAGAGAGTCACCTCCACTCCCCTTCCTCCTCCTCCTCCTCCTCCTCCTCTTCCTCCTCTTCTTCTTTTTTTTTTTTTTTTTTTTTTTTTTTTTTTTTGAGATGGGGTCTCCCTGTAGTCTCAGCTGGTCTAAAACTCAGTATATAGGCCAGACTGGCCTCGATCTCATAGAGATCTGCCGCTATGCCTCTGGAATGCTAGTAAAGGTGTGTGCCAACCATGCCTGGTCAGACTGTCCTATTTTGATGAGTTCTTTCCTTAATTCCTTTTAGGGGCACCTCCTCAGTATTTGTTCTATTTTGTTTGAGAATGAGTCTCAGTGTTGCCCAGACTGACCCAGAACTGGCTCTCTTCCTGCCTCAGCCTTGCCCAGTGCTGGCATGGACCATCACACTCCAACTGTTTCTGTTTGTTCATTTTGTTTTGAGCTAGGGATCAAAAATAGCCCTGATACCTGCTAGGGAAGTGACCTGTCACTGAGTTACATCCCTGACTCCCCAGTCTGTAGATACTTTTGTTGCATGGTTTTGAGGTCCACAAAATCTGTATCTCCTTTTTTAATTAATTAATTAATTAATTTTGGTCTTTTTGAGATAGGGTTTCCCTATAGCCCCAGCTGGCCTGGAACTCGCTATGTAGACCAGGCTGGCCTCAAACTTACAGAGATCTGCTTATCTCTGCCTCCCAAGTGCTGGGACTAAAGGTGTGTGCCACCATGCCTGGCACTGTATCTCCTTTAAAAAAAATTTTTTTTTTGAGGGTCTTGCTTGCATGTATCTAAGTGCAACATGTGCATGCAATGCCCATGGAGGCCAGAAGAGGGTGTGGGATTCCCTGGAACTAGAGTTACAGTTGTTAGCTGCCATGTGGTGCTGGGAACTGAACCAAGTGCAGCCTGTGCTCTTAACTGCTGAGCCATCTCTCCAGCCCTGCACCTGCTATCTTGATTTCGCCCTCTTCTAGTCTTATTCTTGATCTGGGTTATGGTTACTTGCCCAGCCAGCAAAGCAGGAGAGAAACTTGGGAATTTTTTATTAGACTTTCATCTCTTCCTTAGTTCTGTATCTCAACAAATTCTTTTAATTGTACTTTCAGTGTATCTCTTCAATCTATCCACTTTTCCTTTCTATTTCAACATTTTAAATATTCCCTTTATTTTAAAAATATTTAAAAAATTTTTAAAAATTATTTTGTGTGCACACAAATTATGGACACATGTATCTATGGGTACCCTCAGAGGCCAGAAGAGGGTGCCAGATCCCCTGAAGTTGGAATTACAAGCAGTTGTGAGCTGACCAATATAGGCACTGGGAACTGAATTCAGGTCCTCTGAAGGTGCGGCAAGCACTCATAACTGCTGAGCCATCTCCCCAGGCCCTTGTTTGTATGTTTGCTTATTCTGGTCTTTTTGAGACAGGGTCTCACTGTAGCTCCAGCTGGCCTGGAACTGGCTATGTAGACCAGGACGACCTTGATCTCACAGAGATCTCCTGCTTCTATATCCTGAGTACATGGATTTAAAGGCTGTGCCACTATGCCTGGTTTGTTTTAAACGAAATTAAAAAATTAATTTTTACTTTATATGCATGAGGGTATTGCCTGCATGCATGTAAGTGCACCCATGTTGTGCAATGCCCATATAGGTCAGAAGAGGGCATCAGATCCCCTGGAACTGGAGTTAAGGATAATTGTTAGCCACCATGTGGGTGCTGGGAATCAAATCCGGGTCCTCTGCAAGAGCAGCTAGTGCTCTTACCTGCTGAGCCATCTCACCAGCCCTTCTCTTCACCTTTTAAATTTGACTTCATATATTATTTATATTTTAAAAATATAATTAGGCAGAGTCTCCCTGTGAAGTCCAGGCTGGCTCCTATTCACTCTGCAGTTCATGCTGGCCTCAAACTCACTACCCTCCTACCTTGCCTACTGAGTGCTGGGATTACAGGAGTGTGCTACCCCACTGGCACAGCTTTAGTATTTTATTTTATATTTAAACATTTTTTAAAACTTTTTTTTCATGTGTATGCATGTATTGCCTGCATGTAGGTAAATGCACCTATGTCGTACAATGCTTGAGGAGGTCAGAAGAGGCTGGATCCCCTGGGACTGGAGTTACAGACCGTTGTTAGCTGCCATGTGGGTGCTGGGATTTGTACCTGGGTCTTCTGCAAGAACCACCAGTGTTCTTTTTGGGGGGGGGCTTTTTGAGACAGGGTCTCCCTGTAACCCCAGCTGTCCTGGAACTCACTATGTAGACCAGGCTGGCCTTGAACTCACAGAGATCCGCCTGCCTCTGCCTCCTGAGTGCTGGGATTAAAGGCGTGCGCCACCACGCCCGGCTCAACCAGTGTTCTTAACTGCTGAGCCATCTCTCCAGCACCTATATATTTAAAATTATATTTCATTATAATATAATGGTCTCATCATGCATCCCAGGCTGGCTTTGACCTCATTTTTATCAGTTTTTCTTTTTTAATTGAATTTTTGTGTATTTCATACAGGAAATCATCTTTATAATCCCTTCCCCTTTGGCATCCTCCCATAGCCTCCCCACTGGAGTTCATACATTCTGTCATTTGTGTTAAGACCTATCATGTAAAGTTAGTGTCCTCAGGTGTCCCTCAGTGCAAGTTTATCCACTGGGATCTAGTCAGTCTGTCTGGAGTCCCTCCCTTTAAGATCAGCTCTTCTTCTTCACCCACAGTAATCAGCTGCCAATAATTCTTTAATTAAGATTGGGGACTACTGTTCATTTCCACAGGTGTGTGCTGGTTTTTGTCTGCTTAAGTTTGCATGGGTCTTGTGCATACTGACACCATTGCTGCAGGTTTGTATGAGAAAAGTCCCAGGAGCCTTTAGGTCTATTTCTGTATGGTTATGCACCCTCTCCCTGGTTCTTAACATTTTTCTGCTCCCTTTTCAATAATGGTCCCTGAGCCCTGGATGGGTGGATTTTAACATAGGAGTCCTGTCCAAAGATCCACTCTGCAGGCTCTTATTCTCTGTGTTTTGGCCATTTGTGACTTTTGCATTCCTCTGTCCCTCTGTTATATGAGGGAGCCTCACTAACCAGAACTGAAAGATGCATTAGTGTTCTCGTCATCCCTTGTTCTATGTTCTGTGAGCCTTAGGTGTAGAGGTTGCATCCCAGATGAGCCACTTATTCTTGGGCAATTCACAGACAATCTCTGTGTGTCACTAATTGTGGTACTCTGTAATTATCTCTGTGGCCTGAAAAAGAAGCTTCTTTGATGAGTGGTGACTAGGATACTTGTCTATAAATTTAAGGATTCATATTTTGCTCATACTAAGAAATTACATTTGTCTAGGGATGTGACAGCCTTGGAGTTTTCTCTAAGATCTATGACTTCTCCAGCTTTGTGTATTTGGCTAGGTTTACAGTACCACACATGAGTTTCCTACCACTGAGTGGGCTGTAAGTTCAATTAGGTAGCTGGTGATTACCCCCAAGATAAAAGTGCCACTACTGGGGACTGGAGAGATGGCTCAGCAGTTAAGAACACTGACTGTTCTTGCAGAAGACCTGGGTTCGAATCCCAGAACCCACATGGCAGCTAACAACTGTCCGTAACTTCAGTTCCAGGGGCTCCAACAGCCTCTTCTGTCCTCTGCAGGCATTGCACGACACAGGTACACTTACCTACATGCAGGCAATACAAGCATATACATAAAATAAAATAAAAAATAATAAAATATTTTTTAAAAAAGTGCCACTACTGCTCCAATGTCATGTGCTGTACTGGTCACTGATGTGTTTTTTAGGCCTTGAAACTGGGGTTGGACCATGGATTGATGTTCTCCCTTACCAGCTTGTATAGTGCTCAAAGCTATGAGAGCTAGCCTTCAGGGGAGGTGGCTTCCCAGTCAGTTCCAGCTCCATTGCTCCAAATCCTGTGCCCGGAGTATGTCCTGTTTTCAGCAATAGGGTCTTACCATCAAGTTCTGGGAGGCAATCAAGGACTGTTGCAAAAAAGTATTTATAGCTGGGTGTGGTGGTGCATAGCTTTACTCTGAGCACTGGGGAGGCAGAGGCAGGGGGATAACTGTGAGATAGAGGCCAGCCTAGTCTACATAGTGAGTTTCAGGCCAGCTGGGGCTACAGGGAGACCCTGTCTCAAAAAGATAAAATTAATTAATTAATTAATTAATTAATTAACCATAGCCAGGAGTGTTAGTGTATGCATATAACCCCAGCACTTGGAATGCAGAATCAGGAGGATCACTAATATTAGGGGCCAGCCTGGACTACGTAAGACATTGTCTCAAAACCAGAGAAACAATATACTGCATGGCAAATTTAAAAAGCATTATTATTATTTATAGACAGGTAGCCCAGCCTTGTCTTGAACTCAATATGTAGCCCATAATGACCTTAAATTTCTGATCCTCCTGCCTCCTCCTCCCAAATGCTTGGATTAATCATTTGCTACCACATTGGGTTTTATGTGGTGCTAGGGATGAAATCCAAGGCTTTATGCATCCTAGACAAGCACTCTACCAACTGAGCTACATCTTCAACAGGTTCACTATGTAGCCCAGGGTGGCCTTGAAATCATGATCCCCTTGCTTTAACTTCCATGACTGTTACAAAATCTTTTATTATTTTTTGTTTTTGTTTTGTTGAAATAGGGTCTCTGTATCCCAGGCTGGTATGGAACTCACTATGTAGCCAAGGCTGGCCTCAAATTTGCAGAGATCCTCTGCCTCAGCATCTAAGGTCATCTTGGGATAACAAGTATGCACCACTACACTGGGCTCACAATCTTTAAACAGCAGGCTCTTATGGCCTCCAGGATAGAGTTCAAAGGCTTGTGACCTGCCTTCTACCTTGCTTTCTTCTACCCATCTCTGGCCTTGCCCCATATACGAATTATTTTCAGTTTCCGGAAAGTAATACTTCTGAATCATTTTACATACTGATCTTCCCACCTGAAGATTTCCCAATCTAACATCTATACCTAGGTTTTACTGCATCACGTCCGTCATCTAGCACACATTCTAGCTTAGTTTCTTTTTTCTTAAAACAGGGTCTCAATGTGGAGCTGAGGGCAAACTTGCCTTCTCTTGCCTCTCTCTCACTAGTGCTAGGATTACAGACATGTACAGCCACACCTGGTTTTTGCAGTGCTGGGAACAGAACCCAGGGCTAGGTAGGCACTCTACCAACTGCTTGACATTCTCAGCCTAGAATCTACTTCTGTGAAAGGGTTTTCCTGAGCCGAAAGGCATGATAAAACACCTGTAATCCCAGCACTGGGAGGCAGAGACAGGCAGAAGATCAGGAGTTCAAGGTCAGCTTGGGCCAGACAGTGAGCTCTTGGTAAGCACTGACTACTTAAGGAGACTGTCATATCTTCATATGCCCTTCCATCCTGGTGCCCACATGACTAACCTCAACTCCTATGTGATGTCAGTATAAGTGATCGTGACTCTTTGCTCACATAAAATACCTTCTTTCTGCTTGACCTGCTCATTCTTAGGTGGCCCAAATGTTACCCCTTCCATGAAGCCTCTGGTCTGCTGTGATATCTCCCCTTCCATTCATCCTCCTAGTTCACCCACTCATGACTGCAGGCAGGCTGCATCTTCACCTGTTCAGCTTTTCAACAACTGGATTATAAATTCCTAGCCTATGCATGGTTCATGACTATACCCTCAGTACTTAGGAGGCAAAGGCAGGAGGATCATGCATTTGAGGCCAACCTGGGCTACACAGTGAGTTCTAGGCCAGCTTATATAGAGACCTCATTTTTAAAAAAGATTTTTTTCTGTCCTTCTGCCACTTTCTCAAATTGAGTGGGTGCCCCATGCTGTGCTTTCAAGAGGGGTGCTGTGTTAGTCCTATATATGTATGTATTCCTATATATTCTTTTGTGTACATGTTTATTGTGCTTACTCATGAGTATGGACACACATGTGGAAGCCAGAGCAGGATGTTGTGTTCTTCCTCTCTTCTTGCCTTACTGACTTGACATAGGCTCTCTCACTGAAACAGAAGCTTGCATTTTGGCTTAGCTGGCTAGCCAGCGAACTCTTGGTGCTCACAATGCTGGGGTTTGGGGCACACATAAGCCATGCCTGGCTTTTGAAGTTCGGATTCAGACTTGAGGTTTTCATGCTTTCAGAGCAAATGCTCTTACCCCCTGAGCATCTTCCCAGCCTAGAATCCCTGTATTCTAATTGTCTGTCTGTCTCTGTGTGTGTGGTGGTGGTGGGGGAGGAGGTCTGGGGAATGAACCTAGAGCCTACATCATTGTGTATGATAGGCAAGTGCTCTACCACTGAGCTATACACTGAGCCCAGCCCTATCTGTATTACCTCTCCCTGTAGGCAGCAAACTCCTTGAGGGTAGGAATCACATTTTGGGCACTACTGAATTCCCTGAAGTAAGGGTTTGACATGCTTCATGTGCTTTATCTTATTTAATTGTCACTCTGTGTGGTAGGTGCCATATCACCCCTATTTTGCAGATACACAAATTGATGCAGAGTTTAAGAAACTTGCCTAATCAAAAAATAAAAAAAATCAGGGGCCCAGTGAGATGGCTCAGTGGGCAAAGGTACTTGCTGCTAAATCTGACTACCTGAGTTGCTCCCTAGGACCCACATGGTAGAGGGAAAGAACCAACTCCCAAAGGTTGTCCTGTGACCTTCCACATGCATGTTGTGATATGTGCCCATATACAAACACACAATGAACAAATAAAATATAATTAAAAAAAATTCAGGCTGGGCAGATGGCTTCGTGCATGAAATGCATGCTGCTCAAGCATGAGGACTGAGTTCAGATCCCCAGCACAAGTGTAGGGATCTAAACTCACTCATGCCTGAGTGACAGAGGAAGATACCTGAAACTGACCTCTGGCCTTCACATGTACATGCACAGGCGAGAGCACCTGCACATGCATGCATCACCACACACACACATATTACCCCCCTCCCCCAGGGAGATCCCCTAAAGTACCAAAATCAGGATTTAAAACCAAATAGCCACTCCACCATAAACCTATCCCCTTTAAATCCCTTCTTTAGCTAGATATGGTGATGCATGCCTATAATTCCAGTACTTGGGAGGCAGAGGCAGGAGGATCTAGGATCAAATTCAAAATCAACCCGGTCTATATAGTACATTCCAGGCCAGCTAGGACTACAAAGCAATGGGGCAGAACCAATCCCAGATTGTCCTCCGACCTCTGGTAGTGGCACATGCCCACACATCCACACAAACACTGAGACACACACTAATAAAATATATTAAAAAAATCCAGCTGGGTGATAGAGGAAGATTCTGAAGTCAACCTCTGGCCTCCATATGTGCATGTACAAGTAAGTGCACCTGCACACACATGTGAGCACACTTTAAATAAAAAATTCCTGCTCCTCATACTGTGCCACTGACCTACCTAACACAAACCTGACAAGAGTCCTTCTTTTTGTTTTTTTTTTTCTTTTTTGAGAAAAAAAAAGCTGGCCTGGAACTTGCTATGGAGACCATGCTGGCCTTGAACTCACAAAGATCTGCCTGCCTCTGCCTCCCAAATGCTGGGACTAAAGGTGTGCGCCATCACACCCAGCATCAGATTCCTTCTTTGTAATCTCCCTGGTGAGTACTCCACCTGCCTATGCCATCCCCACAGGGAGCCTACTCCTGTCTATGCCCTGGTCTGCCCTCCAGTCACCCTTCAGAGTCACTTGGCTCTGCTATTACTACTGACCCTTCTAGTGTTGGTCTCTCTACCCAAATGACTTTCCCTCTATTTTCTGAAGCTGTCATGTTTATCCTTCAGAATTTATTCCATGAAATCTTCTCTGATGTCTGTTCCATCCCTCTGCAGTCAACGGCATACACCCTGCCTTTATCCTCAAGGCTGTATGCAGGCTGTTATTTTTCCCTTCCAATATTTTTCAAGACAGAGGGTGTCACTATGTAGTCTTGGAACTTGCTATGTAGTCCAGGCAAACATCAGACTTGTATGATCCTCTTGCCTCCCTGACCTGTGTGCTAGGACTACAGGCATTTGCCACATGTGGCTTTTGTTTTCTGAGACAGGGTCTTGCTATGTAGCTTGTCTGGATCTAGCAATCCTCCTACCTCAGCCTCCCAAGTGCTAGGATTGCCCTTCATCAGTCATCCTTTTTCTTAAGCTTTTTTTATTTAATACTATTGTGTGTGATGTGTGAGGGTGGGTGTATATGAGCCACAGTGCTTATATGGAAGTCAGAGGACAACTTTTGGGAATGGGTTCTCTTTCAACCACATGGGTTCCAGAGATCAAACTCCCTAGTCACCTGGTTTATCACCTTTACCTGCTAAGCCATCTTGCTGGTCCCTCTCTCCCCACCCTCCATCTTTTTGTTTTGTTTTTCTGTTTGTTTTTTGAAAGAGTCTCACTACGTAGCACTGGCTGGCCTGGAACTTGCTATATAGACCAGGATGGCCTTGAACTCACAGAGATCAGCCTGCCTCTGTCATGTCTGGCTTCATCCCCTTTTGGTTGCTTTTCTTTTAGGTCTCCCTGTAGCCCCAGTGGGCCTGTACTCACTATGTAGCTGGGCTAGCCTTGATCTCACAGATCAAGCTTCTGCCTCCCACATATTAGGATTATAGGCAAGAACCACCACACCTGGCATTGAAAGTTTTTATTACATTTTTAATTTAGTTTGTATTCATGCTTGTGTATATGTATGTGCACACTCCTATGGAGTTCAGAGAACAATTTGTATGCACTGGTTCTCTCCTTCTTCTATCTGGGTCCCGGAGATTGAACTCAGATTGTTAGGCTTGGCAGTAGGCATCTTTAATTCACTGACCATCTCACTGTTCCTCAAATTATTTATTTTTATTGATTTATTTTTATTTTGTGTACAAGTGTTATGCCTGTATGTAAGTGCACCCGTGTCATGCAATGGCCACAGAGGACAGAAGAGGGAGTTGGATCCTCTGGAACGGGAGTTATGGATGGTTGTTAGCTGCCATGTGGGTGCTGGGATTCAAACCTGGGTCTTCTGCAAGAGCAGCCAGTGCTACTGAGCCATCTCTCCAGTCTCCAGCCCTATTTTTTTGAGTTTTTTTTTTTTTTTTTAGTGTAGACCAGACTTAGCCTTAAACTCAGAAATCTGCCTGCCCATACACATCTAGCTCCTGGAACTTTGTCTTTTTTTATCTATATATTTTTATCTTATGTATATGAGTGTTTTGTCTGCATGTATGTAAGTGAACCCATGTTGTATAATACCCACAGAGGCCAAAAGAGGGCATCAGATCCCCTGAAACGAGTTACAGATGGGTGTTAGCTACCATGTGGATGCGGGGAACTGAAACCTGGTCCTCTGCAAGAGCAGCCAGTGTTCTTAACTGTTGAGCCATCTCTCTAAGCCCCATAGTTTTCCCATTTGTATAACTGAAATATTATGACATATATTAAAAACAAAATAAGAAGCTGGAGATGGCTCAGCAGTTAAGAGTACTGTCTGCTCTCGCAGAGGACTTGGCTTGGTCCCATTACCCACATTATAGCTGACAACTGTCTGTAACTGCAGTTCCAGGGGATCTGACATCCACTTCTGGCCTCAGAAGACACCAGACATGCATACATCCATGCAGACAAAACTTACATGGAGGCAAAACACTCATACACATAAAATAAAAAAAACCAAAACAAGGGTGCTGGAGAGATGGCTCAGCAGTTAAGAACACTGGTTGTTCTTACAGAAGACCTGGGTTCAAATCCCAGCACCCATATGGCAGCTAACAACTGTAACTCCAGTTCCAGGGGATCTGAGAGCCTCTTCTGTCCTCCACAGGCATTGCACAACGTGGGTATACTTACCTAATAAATAAAATATAAAAAACAAAACAAAAAACAAGGGCTGGGAATCTAGCTCAGTGGTAGAATGCTTGAAGGGGGAGGGGGGAGAGGGGGAGGGAGAGAGGGAGAGAGAGAAGAGCGCAAAATAAAGGGCTGGGAATATAGTTCACCTGGCGAAGTGCTTGTTTAGTATGCACAAAGCTCTGGATTTGATCCCCTAGTGTGGTGGCACACACTTGTAATTCCAACACTTGGGAGGCAGAAGCAGGAAGATCAGAATTTCAAAGTTGCCCTCACCTACACAGTGAGTTCAAGACTAGACTTGGGATACATGAAATGGTGTCTAAAAAAAATTAAAAAGGAGAAGCCACATAGAATTGTTGCGGACTAAATGAGATAATTTAAATGATCTGTTTAGCGTGGGCTTGAAAATACTACTAAAAATATTTGGAAATTATTAATTGCTTGCCTCTCCCTCTATGGACTTAGATCTCCACTGCTGGACTGTAACACTGTAGTATGATATATTCACTTACAATTTCCCCACCAGAATGTAATCTCACTGAGAGAAGCTGTATGGATCACCCATCTTGTATTTTAGCACAGTGCCTGGCATAACCTGAGCACTTAACTAAATGACCACTGAACTGGACTGTTTAAATACACCCTCCCTTTCTAAGTCCAGGCTTGTACCTCAGAATGTGTGCATTCAATTTCTTGTTCCTTTAGTCATATTTACCTAACAATTCATCTCCTGATTCTCCTTTTCAGAGCTCTTGGCCCACATTCATTTGCCTTTATTTGTATGCCACACCACATCCTTTCACACCAGACCTTCCTTTACAGAACAGACCTTCCCTTTACTTTTTGGTTTCTCTCAAGGCCCAGTAGAGGGCACCATCACGAGAATGATACAAGCAGCTGGAGGTGGATTTTTTTCTTCTGGCTGGCCTCAAACTCGCTGAGATCTTCCACCTCCTCCCTCAGATCTGGGCCTTTATTTGTATGCCACACCACATCCTTTCACACCAGACCTTCCTTTACAGAACAGACCTTCCCTTTACTTTTTGGTTTCTCTCAAGGCCCAGTAGAGGGCACCATCACGAGAATGATACAAGCAGCTGGAGGTGGATTTTTTTCTTCTGGCTGGCCTCAAACTCGCTGAGATCTTCCACCTCCTCCCTCAGATCTGGGCTTATAGTGAAAAACCTAGGCGCCATGAGGCCACCTGATAGGAATGCCTGACAAGAGGTCAAGCATTGAGAAACTAGCTTATCAGAAAAACAGGACGTAGTGGTCAAGCCATCTGCATCTGGCAATCCCCGGGGCTCGATACCAGGAAATCAGGAAATAACATCTGTACCATAAGTCACCCACCCAGAATTTAGCAACTTAACTTCCTCATGCTTTATACTCGTTTGAATGGGCCAATAACCATGCTTCTGCTTCTGTACCCCGCTTCTGCTCTATAAAAGTGCCAAAACCCAGCATGGGGGCGCACAAGTCCTCCAAGGAGACTTTGTGCCCACAGGTACCTGTGTACTAAATAAACCTCTTGCTGTTGCAACCCGAAGGCTGACTTGTCCTCAGTGGTTTCACTCTTACATTTGGAGGTCCCACCGAGATCTGTTGGACAAGAGGGGACCACCGGGGCAACTCGAGCCTTGCGGGGAGGTGAGTCGGCCGGCTAACTGTTGTCTGTGTTGTCTGTGTACTTGTTTTCTCGAGGTTCGCGCAGGTTTGTGGGGCCCCGTCGGAACTTCTGGGCAGTGCAAGTACTGGACTGACGAGTCCATGAGCTTTGCCTGCCGACCTGGGGGATGCTCCAGGATCAGTGAGACCCCCTCTGTAGTTTTTTGTGGGTCTAATCTGGGCAGGGGCACCTCCCTGCCATCGGTATCTGAAATTCTCCTCTTCGCGCTGCGTGTCTGTCTGTGTGTCAGTAGAGTCTGTTGTTCATTGTTGATCGTTGTTTGAACCAAAGCTTTGAAATGGGACAAGGATTAACTACCCCTTTGAGTTTGACTTTAGATCATTGGAAGGAGGTGAAAACTCGTGCCCACAACCAGTTTGTGGAGATCAAGAAGCATAGATGGATTACTTTTTGTTCCTCAGAATGGCCAACCTTTAACTTAGGTTGGCCCCACGATGGGACATTCGATTCTGATGTTATTTTACAGATCAAAGCAAAAATCTTCTCTCCTGGACCGATGGGACACCCGGACCAAGTGGCCTATATAGTCACTTGGGAAAATCTCTCCCTTGACCCACCACCGTGGGTGACTCCTTTTCTCAGTCCTTCACGAAGAATCCCCCTCCCCTCTGCCCCTAACCCGGACCCTTCGACCACCTCCTTGTGTCCTGTGGTGGTAAAACAAAAGCCTGTTTTGCCCCCTGATGAGAGTGTTCCTCCTTTTCCAGATGACGTCCAAGCAGAGGGACCGGAGGTCGCTCCCTCTCCCATTGCGGGTCGACTCAGAGAGAGGAGAGGACAGGGAGATTCCTCACACATCCTGCCCCTCCGACTCGCAGGAGGGGAAGGAAACCAGTTTCAGTATTGGCCCTTCTCCGCTTCAGACCTGTATAACTGGAAAACTCATAACCCGTCCTTTTCCCAGGACCCGCAGGCCCTAACAGCCCTGATAGAGTCTATCCTCCTTACCCACCAACCCACGTGGGATGATTGCCAACAGCTCCTGCAGGTCCTGCTAACTACGGAGGAAAAGCAGAGAGTCATTCTGGAAGCCCGAAAGCATGTTCCGGGGGCAGACGGGAGACCAACCCAACTGCCAAACGAGATCGAGGCTGCCTTTCCCCTCACCAGACCTGCTTGGGATTTCAACACGGCTGAAGGTAGGGAACACCTACGTCTTTATCGCCAGGTGCTTGTAGCGGGCCTCCAAGGGGCAGGGAGACGCCCCACCAATTTGGCCAAGGTGAGGTCAGTGACACAGGGAGCAGACGAGCCGCCCACTGTGTTTCTAGAAAGACTTAAAGAGGCATATCGGAGGTACACTCCCTTTGATCCAGACAGCCCCGATCAGGAAGTAAGTGTTTCCATGTCTTTCATACGGCAATCAGCTTCTGATATTAGGAATAAACTCCAAAGAATGGAGAATTTACAGGGGCAAGATCTTAGGGACCTCTTAAGGGAGGCAGAGAGGATCTTTAACAAAAGGGAAACACCAGAGGAGAAAGAAGAAAGACAAAAAAGAGAGGCAGAAGATAGAGAGGCAGTGAGAGATCGAAAGCGAAATAAAGAATTAAGTAGAATCCTGGCCACAGTAGTGAGAAAAGAAAATGAAGTCAGAATAGAAAGGGGGGGAGACCGAGGGCGTGTCCGGTTAGAAAAAGACCAGTGCGCCTACTGCAAGGAAAGAGGACACTGGGTAAAGAACTGCCCCAAGAAAAAGAAAAAACAGCAAGAAGAAAAAGCTGAGATCCTCAACCTCGATTAGGGAGGTCGGGGCCAGGAACCCCCACCTGAGCCCAGGGTAACTCTTCATGTGGGGGGACAGCCAGTCACCTTCATGGTAGACACTGGGGCGCAACATTCCATCCTCACCCAAACGACTGGCCCGCTTAGTAAAAAGACAATATGGGTAGAAGGGGCTACTGGAGCAAAGCGTTACCGCTGGACTACAGGCCGGAAAGTCCAGCTCGCCTCAGGGACCGTGACTCATACCTTTTTACATGTACCAGACTGTCCCTACCC
>NW_008331994.1:265491-279740 GCF_000622305.1 Nannospalax galili | reverse complement strand
AGAAATCCATAACACCCACTAAGAATTTATCTATTTTATCATTCGTTGAAGTCATAGGCCCTGGTAAATTTGTAAGATCCTTAATATGCACTATATAATAAAAACATCACAATCTGGGTTTGGAGAATTTTTTCCTCAGGCTGTCACAAGGACTATGGGAGGAGGGGATTGGATGCCACGTGTACCTCCCAGCAGTGAATTTGCCTTACAGTCTCCAACAGAAAATGAGTGTATTTTATTGGGAAAGGAAGAGGGAAGGATAAGGAAAGATCCATGAGGGTAAATGGGAAGAAAGAGCTCATGAGAGGAGGGAAAATACAAGACAGGTAAATTATCAAGGGAAGAATAAGGAAATGGGGGTACTATAACTGGGGAGGGAGAAATGAGGGTTAGACAAGGAGAGAGGAGAGAGAGAGAGAGACAGAGAGAGGAGAAATTATGCTTAGGTTGTGTTAAAAACTGTAGGTTATGCATTTGTTCAAAAGCCTATAGAAAAATATACATACAATATCTGAACTTGCACATAGCTGAATGTTGTTGAAAAACCTAGGCGCCATGAGGCCACCTGATAGGAATGCCTGACAAGAGGTCAAGCATTGAGAAACTAGCTTATCAGAAAAACAGGACGTAGTGGTCAAGCCATCTGCATCTGGCAATCCCCGGGGCTCGATACCAGGAAATCAGGAAATAACATCTGTACCATAAGTCACCCACCCAGAATTTAGCAACTTAACTTCCTCATGCTTTGTACTCGTTTGAATGGGCCAATAACCATGCTTCTGCTTCTGTACCCCGCTTCTGCTCTATAAAAGTGCCAAAACCCAGCATGGGGGCGCGCAAGTCCTCCGAGGAGACTTTGTGCCCACAGGTACCTGTGTACTAAATAAACCTCTTGCTGTTGCAACCCGAAGGCTGACTTGTCCTCAGTGGTTTCACTCTTACAATAGGAATGTGCCACCATGCCTGGCTGCAAATATCCTTAATGGCAACCCACTTGAGAGTTATTTTTCCATTTGCCTTTTCTTTTTCTCTGTGTACACATGTGTGTTTGAGGCAAGGTCTCATGTACCTCAGGCTGGCCTTGAACTCACTTTGTCCCTGAGGTTGGTCCAGAACTCCTGATTCTTCTACCTCTACCTCATCAGTGCTGAGATTACAAGTGTATACTACAGTGCTTCTTTGATACAGGGTCTTATGCAGTCAGGCTGGTCTGGAACTCATGGCAATCCTCTTGTACCAGGCTCTCAGGTGCTGGGATTACTGGTGTTCCACCTTGCCTGACTTCTGACTGCTTTTTCTGTTTCGGCTACACTAACTGAAAGTCAATGCTTGTGGGCCACAGTAACTTGATTCCTACCACCTTGTATGTCTAAAAAGGCTCAGTGGAGAGGCTTGTCACCAGTCATCCAACTGTGTTAAGAGTGGTGGAAAACCCTCCTCCTCTCAATTCTTTTGAGATAAAGATTTCAGAAAACACCTAGCTAAAATACCAGGAGCCAAGTGTGGCCATAGCATGCCTTTAACCCCAGCACACAGGAGTTAAGACAGGATGTGAATTTGGGGCCAGTCTGGGTATATAATAAGACCTTATTTGAAAAAAAGTAAGTAAAGGTTAAGTAGGCTATAAACTTTGTTAGCTTGGTTGCTCAAGTCCAATATATGTAATGAGAAACAAATGGCAAATTTTATTTTATTTTATTTTTTTGTGGCAGGATCTCACTATGTAATCCTGTCTGGAACTTGCTATATAGACCAGGCTGGCCTTGAACTGAGATTAAAGGTGTGCACATTTACTTGGCAAGTTTATTATTTCCTTTTCCTTTTTTTTTTTTTTGTCTTTTTGAGACAGTCTCCCTGTAGCCCCAGCTGTCCTGGAACTCACTGTATAGACTAGGCTGGCCTTGAACTCACAAGGATCCGCCTGCCTCTGCCTCCCAAGTGCTAGGATTAAAGGTGTGCACCACCAGGCCCAGCCAAGTTTATTATTTCTTAAAAAATAATTTTGTGCATATGTGTGCCTGCCACTTTGTGGAGTCAGTTTTCTCCTTCCACCTTTATGTAGGTTCTGGGATTTGAACTCAGGTTGTCAGTTATGTGGGGCAAGTGCTTTACCTGCTGAACCATCTTGGCAGCCCCAAATAACATTTTTTGGGGGGGTCTTTCTGAGACAGGGCCCCCAGTAGCCCCATTTGGCCTGGAATTCACTATGTAGATGGGGCTGGCCTTGAACTCAGAGAGTCTCCTGCCTCTGCCTCCTGAGTGCTAGGATTAAAGGTGTGCACCACCATGCCTGGCTCCAAATAGCAAATTTTAAAAATGAAATGTGGGTATCCAAACTATTCCTTGATACCCAGGGATTTCCAAGGTTACAGCTTAAAACTAAGGTCCTGGGACTCAAGAATAGTGGGGAGGTCATGATACAAGGGGTTAGATACTAACTCAAGCACTTCAGCTAGCTAGCTCTCCCATTTTCCAAGCAACTTATTTTCAGACCTCAAAGTCCTCACCAGTATGAAAATGAATATGCACTAACCAAATGGTCTAATATGGCCTCACCTCATTCTCAGCCACATGGCAGACACAACCCTAACATGCTTGGTGAAAAGGTATGGAATTGATACGTCTCACTAATTCCACTGTAATAAGAGCATTATTTGCACCCCAGAATACATAGCTTTGAGGTTTTTTTTTTTTTGGTCTTTTTGAGACAGGGTCTCCCTGTAGCCCCAGCTGGCCCGGAATTGTGTAAACCAGGCTGGCCTTGAACTCAGAGAGATCCGCCTGCCTCTGCCTCCCAAATGCTGGAATTAAAGGTGTGCACTACCACGCCCAGCCACAGCTTTGAGTTTATACCCTAGGTATTTAACTTTTCTACGCACTTTTTCATGTATTATTCAACACTTTTTTTTTTTTTCCGGTCTTTTTGAGACAGGGTCTCTCTGTAGCCCCAGCTGGCCTGGAACTGGCTATGTAGACCAGGCTGGCCTCAAACTCACAGCAAGGGCTGGGATTAAAGGTGCACATCACCATGCTCAGCATCCTGTTATTTTTGAGTGTCTTACCATGTGGCCTTGTTTTGAAACTCACTATATAAAAGTAGGGTAGTCTTGAACTTGTGATCCTCTTGCCTCTTGAATACTGGGACTATTAGCAAGCCCCACCATGCCCAGTTGCTTTTGTTTTTCTTTTGTCTTTTTGAGACAGGGTCTCCCTGTAGCCCCAGCTGGCCTTGAAACCAGAGATCTGCCTGCCTCTGCCTCCTGAGTGCTGGGACTAAATGCTTGCACCACCATGCCCAGCTTGCTTTTATTTTTCTAAAACAGGATTTTGTGGAAAGCCTAGGCCTCACCTCAAATTGGCTACATACCTGAGGATGACCTTGAACTCCTTGATCACCCTGCCTCCATCTCCCCAAGCTGGGATTATAGGCATGTACCACCATGTCTGGCTGAGTGTTTTTCTTTAATATACCTTCATTCCAAATGGATCACTATTCAGCAAGTCAAACTTTTAGGATGTAGTATAAGCCCCTGACTAAATCACAAGAGAAAAAACCAGAAACACCCAAGTAGTTGAAAATTTACTTGGAAAACTTTTGACTGAGAGAGAAAGAGGGGGCTGGAGAGATGGTTCAGTGGCTGAGAGTAGGTGCTACTCTTCCAGAGGACCTGAGTTCAGTTCCTAACACCCCTGTCAGGTGGCCCACAATCCCCCCAGCTCTAGGGGATCTTCACCCTTTTCCCACAGGTACCATACATAATATGGCATTCACACACAGACAAATAGGAAAAACAAAAAAAAACAAAACCTTCTAAAGAGAAAAAAGAATGTCAGACACTGAAAGCTCAGGTACTGGTGATTTCTCTGAACTATAGTTCCTGGACAACACCCCACCTCCCCGACTTTGTCCTTTGGGACAGATCTTATGTAGCCCTTGCTGGCCTCAGACTATGTTGCCAAAGCTCACCTTGAACCTCTGATCTTGATCTACCTCCCAAATGCTGAGTTTATAGGGGTAGCCACCGCATCAGCACACAAGCAGCTTTTAACCCATTTCACTGGCAGGATTTCAGGCATGTAGGCTGGGACATCATGTGGGGAAAAGACACTCTGCCTTCTGCTGGTCATGAACAGAAACACCAGCGTTTCTTTTGGCTTATTACTAACAGGTCACATTTCTCCCCCACACATGGAATTTAGGAATAGAAACTTAAAGGGAAAATGAAGAGGCATCCATTTTTGCTGAGCCTGAATAGCCTCAGGCACCAATAAACCATTTAGATCAAATATCCTGACTCTCATTTTGTAGGTGATTCACTTTCTCTATTAGCTACAGAAACAACGGATAAGCAGAAGCTAGAACAAGGCCTGCTCCGTGTACCAACATTCCCCTCCCCCCTGTCAGATGATGAGGCCAGGAGGCCAGGCTGAATCTCTTATCAGAGATCCTGCTGCTCCTCAAAAACTCAGGGCCCCACACCAACCTTTACACTCAATAGACTCTTCAGTATTATTTTCTTCACCCTCCCAAACCCCAATAAAACACACCAACTGCTTCAGAGTATTTTGGGTTTGGTTTTTCCATGGGTATTTTTTTTTTTTTTTATTTCAAATACTGAAAAAATTTCCCCTGGGCTCTGTGGGACTCCCCACACTCACTGCCCTTCTCCCCAGAGCAAACCTATTTCAAGAACAGCACTTTTTTTTAAATGAACAATTAACACTGAGTCCTCAGCTTGCTCTGAAGAACCAGAGAAGCTGTTTGAACCTGCTGTATGAAGAGTGACAGTTCCTTCTCTCTGACACCAGGTCTCCAGTCCATCCAAACAATGCATTTCTCTTCAGGGCTGAATCAGAATCCCTTATCATTAGTCTACCACCACTCCTCCCCCTGGAATCCATCCAACTTGTCAAATGCATTGCTAAGGATGATGACAGGAAATTTTTTATTGACTCTAAACCCAAGTCCATTTTCCCCCCATATCTTCCATCCCACCCTCTCAACTCCACCCATGGGATTTCACTGAGATTTCTCCTAACAGCTAGTTGGAAAAAAAGGCAAAATAAAAAAGTTCAAGGTCTTGGTGCTCAGCCCAAGGGGCTCCATGCACTGGGACAGCAATGGGCAGGGATTTCTGCCTCTCTAGCCTGCACCCAAGCCACCACCTGACCCCTGGCTGCACTAGCAGGGAAGGGTAGGAGCCAGCACAGGACCCAGGTGGGCAGCATCTCAGGATCTGGTGGAGCCCCAGGCAGCATCACTCAACTTGGCCACTGTGGATGAACACAAAAGGAAAAAAAAAAACAAAAACAAAAACAAATAAAAAGAGACACTGTAAAGTAATAGGGAAAAACCCCTTGAATTCCATCCCAGTTTCTACCCAACTTCTCCAATCATTACACTACCTACAAATGCCTCAATATTATCTGTAAAGAAATTAAAAAAAAAAAAAGAAAAAAAGAAAATTTCAGTCTTTTCCTATCTACAAACAGAATGTTTTCTGTCTTTTTGAGATATTCATGGAAAACAGGAAACCACAATTCTTTAGACACCAAATAACTAGAGGTTTCCAGGGAGGTAAGATGTCTGTCTGAAGCCATGCAGGGCCATAGCCAATGGCAGCAGTGGAGATCTCAGCAGCAGAGCAGTGAGGTGGTGACTAGGAGGGGCCAGGGTCAGACCTCACAGTTGCTGTTTAGAGGGGACTTAATGATCTGGATTTAATCAAATGCATTTGGGTTTTAAAATGACCCTTCCTTGCTAAGAAACAGGTGGCAAATACAAAATGTAGCTTGTTTCTTTGTTTTCTTGGACATGAAGAGTAAGACTATTTTCTTATTCTGCTTCCTCCTCCTACTCCTCTTCCTCTGTGTCTGTGTTACTAGGGATTGAACCTAGGGTATCCTGCATGCTAGGCAAGCAATCTACCACTGAACTAGACTCTCTTTTTAGTTTTTGAGACAGGTCTCATTAAGTTGCCAAGGCTAGCCTTGAACTTACCCTGTAACCCAGGCTGCCCTTGAACTAGCAATCTTCCTGCCTTAGCCTTCTGAGTAGCTTGGGCATTATAAGCCAGCTCCATTTCCCTATTTCTTCTGTTACTTCCTAATAATCAGACTCATTGTGAATCTGTCTTGAAGACACAAACTGACCAATAGAGAAGGCAGCTCAGACAGAAAGGAAGTACAGAATTCGAGAAGATCGGAGATGAAGAAAACGTACAAAATTATATATATATTTATATATATAATAACATGACATATCTATGTACAACATGGCTGGGACGGTTGAGGAAACTATACACGATGTTCAGCATTGTCCCCTTCCCACATGGACTTTAGATTAAGGATGACAGCATGAGAAAATGGAGCAGGAAACACAAAAATTATATACAATTACAAATGACAGTCAAGGAGTTTGGGGGCCAGGGAGATCAGGGATCCTGCTCTCTCCATTCCTTCCTCACCAACCTTTTCCTATGCAATCTGCATGACAGCCAGAGAACTGAGTGGCCAGTCAGGAAACAACTTACGTACCTATTCCTCTGGCATGTAGATCGGCAAACTTGCCAGTCATTCTCAATGGCACATTGGAATGTGTGAGGTAAAAGGGTAAGAGAGATTACAGCATCTTACTCTTTTAACAGTTCTCACCCTGCCAAACTGGTGGTAACTAGAAGCAGCTGGCCACAACCTCCTTTCCTTCCACTTGTTCATAAATCAGCACTGCTACTTCCTTACCGCCTCAGAGCTGAGTGTGTGAGCCCTAGCTGGACAGACTTTTCCATCTTCCTTCCCTAAATCCTTTCCCTAGCTTCTGCCACAGTGGATCATCTGCTAAGAACCTGCTGCCTGTCTGTGCAGTGGGACTAAGCCCTTGGGGCCAGCTCAGTTCATCCCCCTTTCCACTCGCTAACAATATACCTACCATCTGTTACATCTGGAGCCTGAGTCCCACGTGGACATGACCAAGCATGTTTCCTCAGGCCTGTCAGGCTCTGCTGCCAGAGTGTTTAGCAGCTAAGGTCTGGCTGTAGACCCAGCAGAGTAAAGAAACATCCATGGCTAGTTTCTTTAGGATTTTTTTCTTTTCCCTTTAATCCTCAAGAAGGCTATGGTAGCTGTGAGATTCTGCTGCCTGAACTTACAGCCTTCAAACTGCAAACTTACTTTCTCCCCATGTAGCATCCTTCCTGCTCCTTTCCTACTTTTACAGGGTGGATGGAGGCTCACGACGGGCCTTCCTCACTTTTAGTTTTATGATGGACAGCACAGTTATGGCAGGTATAGAATTTTAGAGTCAGAATTATACATATTTCATTCTTGTACAGGTGAGGAAAATGAAATCCAGAGGCTAAAGACCCAACCACACATATTAGTATAGCTAAGACTGAGTAGAACTAAAATGCTGATATTTCAACTCCTAAACCAGTGCTCCATTATCCCATAATAATTTCAAAAGCAATTCACTGGAAAAGAAAAGGTACCCTTTTTTCACAAATAACATTCATCAAGCTTTACATCCTTTGAGAACCAGGGCAAATTGTAAGAGATACCCTATAAAGGGGGTTACATAGCTTTAAGCAAGCAAATCACTTCTCTTTTCTGACGGTTCTCTAAACCTGCCATGATGAAAACATAAAGCACAGTGGCCTAAAGGACAGCACACTTAGAAGCACAGAAAGCATGTCTGTCTTTCACTCTTCTTTCCCATCACGTTAGCTTAGCCTTGGGACATTAAACCTGCCATGCTACTCCAAGTCTCAGCCTAACCAATTTGGAGATACTTTCCTCCAAAAGAACTCACATCGTCCACATTTTCCACATAAGAAAACATTGCAGCAACATTCAGTCCTAGTCTTCCTATTTCTGGGTCCCTACCTGGACTACAGTGAGGGTGTGGAGGGTTCAATTTAACCAAAGAAATGAACTCAGAGCCCCTCCTTCAACCTTCAGCTCCCAGAAAAATGTTTTCCCTAGCAGCAAGCTGAGCTCTGACTAGATGCCCATTCCCTGCCTAACATATAAAAGTCCAGTGGGTGAGGAAGGGGAGGAGAGGGGCCCAGGTTACCCCGCAAGCTTGCTGGTGACGAGCGAGGACTTTCTCTGGGGCAGATCCTGTGGGGTGGGGATGTGGTCACCAGTCACCAGGTTCTTGTCTGGTCCTGCACTTGGCAGCTGCTTATTCTTCATCTTGGCTTTGGCCATGTTGTAGTCTCCTGAGTCAAAGTACTTTTGCTAAGAGACAAGAGAGAGGTTTAGATGAACACCAGCCCAAATGGAGTTCTCCAAATGCAAAGATACATATATATAATATTCATTCTAAACTCTCATCGACACTCAGATCTTTTTCGGTCTTCCGAATGCACATACAGTTTGACATTACTTATTTGCACTTATGTCTCCTCCTGGCGTGTTCTGACCTTTACAAGTATAAGCAGTTTCCTAACAAAAAACATGCATTTTTGGAGTCTAAGGGAAAGCTCTGTTATCAGACTCAGGTAACAGTTCCTACGTCTCTGTACCTCACTCAGCACAAGATTGGTGCAACCAGAATGACTTTATTCATTCATAACAGCTTACTGAGGACCTTACTAGATGGCAAACAACAGCTTGGTGCTGGAGAAACAAATGAATAAAGTAAAAAAAAAACGGGTCAATCCGGGGTTACCCCAGCAAGGAGCTGGTCAACCAAAACCAACAACTGCAGAATTAAAAATTCCCTCAGACCAGGAACTAGGTTTGTTCCTGAAGCAATGTGCTTTCCCTGACTCCCGCCACTCCCACACATGTTCCTAGGCTGAGACAGTCTGCCTACGCCTGGCTTGCCTAAGGCAAGGTAAGTGGCAAATCTGCATCACATTATCATCTGTGACTAAAACTCAGTAACTGGGATTCTCCATAGAGATTTGCTTTCCTTTCTACCTTAGCCATAATCAGCTTAATTCTCTCAGCCTCTCCATCAGTTTACTGTAGCAAGAAACCTAATAAAGAGGAGCTAGATGACTGCATGGGGCATGGTGGCACATGCCTTTAGTTTCAGCGCTTGGGAAGCGGATCTGTAAGAGATCAAGGTCAGCTGGTCTACACAGCCAGAACAGCTTTTTTTCTTTTCTGTAGCCCCAAGTGGCCGAGGACTATGCAGACCAGGCTGGCCTTGAACTCACAGAGATCCATCTGCCAAGACCAGCTAGCTATCTTTAAAAAAAAACAAACAGGTAGATGGCCATGAAGGTAGACTTTCCATTGGTGAGGAAAGTCATTCTGGTCTTGGTTTTGACTTTTTTTATGTGGTGTAAAAGGCAACCCAACAAGGGTGCTAGGAACTGAACTTCGATTCCTTGGAACAACAACAAGCACTCATACTGCTGAGCCATCCTTTTTTGTCTTTTTTGAGAGAGGGTCTTCCTGTAGTCACTCACTATGTATAGCCACTCACTATGTGGACTGGGCTGGCTTTGAACTCAGAGATCTGCTTGCCTCTGCCTCTGCCTCCCAGTGCTGGGATTAAAAGTGAGTGCCATGTGCCAAACTGTTTTTTTTCTAAAGATTTTATGTTTTTATTTTACATGTTAGATTGTTTTACCACCATGTTAAGTGGACATGTATGCCTGGTGGAGAAAGGTGTTGGAGTCCCTGGAACTGAAGTTACAAACAGGTGTTAGTCACCATGTGGATGCTGTGAACTGAACCCAGGATCTTCTGGAAGAGCAATTAAGTACTTCTAACCACTGACCCATTGCTCCAGCCCTCTTCGTGTGTTTTTTTTTGAAAGAGGGGTCTCACTCTGTAGCCCAGGCTGTCCTGAAACTTATTGTGTAGCCCAGGCAGTTCTTGAACTTCTGGTAATCCTCCTGCTTCAGCTTTCTGAGTGCTGGGATTATAGCATGAACTACAACAACCAGCTAAACTAAGTCTCTCTCTCTTTTTTTGTGTGTCTTTTTTGAGACAGGGTCTCCTTGTAGCCTCAGCTGTCCTGGAATGCACTATGTAGACCAGGCTGGCCTCAGGCTCACAAAGATCCGCCTGCCTCTGCCTCCCAAGTGCTGGGATTAAAGGCATGTGCCACCATGCTCAGCCTAAACTAAGTCTCTTGAGAGAGTATCATAGATGTCTGCTGTTAACTCTAGATATATAACAGTAGAAGTTCAAGTTGAAGATTTGTGGTCTTTTTCTGAAATGATATATCCTAAAATTTATTTCTAACCCTTAACAAGTACATAGTCCTAAAATCTCTACCACCCAAACAGGCAAATGCCTGGGTAGAGGCTTCATTTCCAGTCTCTAACATCCTTCCCTCATTCTCCATTCCTCCACATACAGCCTTAAATTCCTATAAGGGACATCCAAAGAGAACTTAAATCATATCAGGGATTTACAATAATCTGTTATCTTCTTTTCAAATTGCTAATTCACCTCTTTTACTGCCCAACAACCAAATCTCCAGAAAAACATGTAGTAGAACCTCTACAGACTCCATCCATGGAGTCCTGGTTGGCTCCATAGGAAAAGGGTAGACTTGGTGCTCCATACCCCTTTCTGGAGTCTCTTCATGAGGAAGTCCGAACCTCCTGGCTTCTGTCCTAGGCTTGGGTATTTGGCCTTTAGCTTTGCCTCCTCAGCTCTCTCAGGGAGAATACCTTCTTTCTCTTGTGTGTCCTGAAGGAAATAAGCCAAATAAAAATCAAGGGCTGAAAGCAACTGCTTCCAATATCTGATAACCCTTCTATTATCAATTTTCCTGGAGGTCCACCTGTTTATGAAGATGACATCTCCACTCTGCTCTTAAAGCTAGACCTTTGTTCAAATCCTTAGGGCTCACTACTTTGACAGTAGCCACATAAATGTATAACTTGCTAGGCAGCAGGGGCTGAACTCCCAATAGGGACTCTCAGGCTGGGCTGGCAGGCGTCCAAGAAGTGGTCTGTCTCAGAAGTTTCTTTAGGACCTGGGAGCCAAATTTAACACTGTTACTTGTTAATCCTTAAAGCTTTGGGCATGGATCCCAGCCTTCGGGAGGCAGAGGCAGGGGGACTTCCTCTGTGACATGGGTGCCAGCTTGGTCCTCATAGTGACATCTAGGCAGGCTAGGACTAGGGAGACCCTGTCAAAAACATCAACAAAACAAAAAACATACAAATCCTTAGGGCTCAGGAGGACTCTGTGAAGATAACTACAAGCTGCTTCTCACACTACACCCAGGAACCATTCCAGTGACCTGTGAGTACTGGGTTAGAGTTAATACCTAAACACAATACTTGAATCATAGAGCAAGCTACAGTTCACTCTGCACAGATAGTAGGAAAGACCAAGAAAAAACTGGCCAGGGTATCTAGTGATACCAGACAATTAGAGCTCCTGGCTGTCCTACAGGTCAAAGAAACTGAGCCTTCTGAGATGTTCCCTCCTCATTCAGACTCTTAAGAAGCCAGCTGGTAACTCTAACTGTGGAGGAGGCTAGCTATGTGGCCTACTCCAAAATCTCCACTTGAGTAATACACTTCAACATTTCCCTAAGTGTAGGAAGGTAATGAAGGTAAACAGAAATTAAACTGACATTACCTTTAACTTCAGGAAAGTTCAAAAACACTGGTTTCACTGTGGTAATCACTCATCAGTTTTCATCAAAAAAAAAAAACCAAAACCCAAACCAAGCCAAACCAAAAAAACACCTACTCTGAGTGGAGCAGGTGATGGAAATCTAAGGAAGCACCAAAGCTCAAATTGTCTGCAGGGGCTCTCAATGTTGTTTCTTTTTTGTGTGTTTTTGAGACAGGGTCTCCCTATAGCCCCAGCTGTCCTGGAACTCACTATGTAGACCACACTGGCCTCGAACTCACAAAGATCCTGCCTCTGCCTCCCAAGTGCCCGGATTAAAGGCGTGGTCCACCACGCTGGGCTTATTTTGTTTTGGAGACAGGGTCTGAATACAACAGGTTGGCCTTGAACTCACAGAGATCTGCCTGCCTCTGCTTCTGGCATGCAGAGATTAAAGGTGAGTAATGCCACGTTTGGCTTGGCTCTTGCTTTTTGTGGGCATCACAATTACTATTTTTTTATGACAGGGTCTCACTCTGAAGCCCAGGGTGGCTCGGGATTTGCAGCAACCTTCCTGCCTCAGCCTCTGTTAGCTTTCACATCAGGCCACTTCTTTTTTGGTACTGGGAGTTAATTCAGGACCTTGCCCATGCTAGCCAAGTGCTCTACCATTTAGCTATATTGCTAGTCCTCCCTCCCCCTGCTGCTCTTCAGTGACTTTTTTTTAAAGGACCTGAAGCCAATGTGTAGTTATTTATGGTGGATTTTCCCTTAAAAATTAGGTACAGATAAGACAATGTATTTCATGAGTACTTGGGCCCAGTGTTAAATAAGTCAAATACAGAGTCCAGGAAGGGCTTTAGCTGGCGTTGGTGTTTTCCTCACAGAATGGTGAGCGCACTAAGTTCCACTGCTGTGGAAGTAGGGGAGGGGGGAGGGGGAAGGGGGGAACCTGCAGGTCACTGAAGGTGAACAACGAACCCTCCCTATCAAAACATGTCTGGGAAAGTTGCCACCTAAACCTAGCCATGGTAATAATTACTCTTCTCCCCTCCCCCAATGCTGGTACCTTCTAAACCTCTTTTCCTGGACCTGTATCCCTTTACAGAAGGAGGCCACGCTCCAGCCTCACCAGGGGTCACTTACCACTCCTCATCAAACAACACAATTACAACCCCAGACCACCAGCCAGCCCCCTTTCACTCACCTAGTCTTTCCAAACACCCGCCCCCAGCCAAACTCGGCCAATTACAGAACAGCTTCCACGGCTTGAACAGAAGGCCTACTGGCCAATAAGGAAGAGCATCACACGGACAGACAATAGGCCTGACTAATCGGTGTCAGAGCACCCAGCCCAGCTGGAACGCAGCCTGAACGACGCCAACACTGGCCAACCCCTGCAGAGCCCGAGGCCGAGGCGCCCAATCCGCTGCGGCGGCGGGGGTGACTCCGGCCCACGGGGCCGCCCCCGCCCGCCCCCCCCTTCATCTCACCTGCTTCTCCTCGCCGGTCTCCTCCGCAGGGGTCTCTTCCTCTTGTTTCTGGGACATGGCAGGACCGGGACTGTGGAGTGCAGTGCCCGGGAAGTCAGCCGAGAAGGGAAGGGGGAGGGGAAGCGGGGACAACCGAGCAGCTGCTTGGGTTCCTGTCACTATGGTTGCTCACTCAAAATGGCGGCCCGGGCCTGTGACGTTGAGACCGCCCCCTCCTATGGGAACCAATGAGAATGGGTTGATGGGGCAATGACGTAACTGTCGACCAATGACCCTAGGCTAAAGGTGGGCTCTGTAGCGTTGACGGGCAAGCTGAAGCACCAACCGAGAAAGCAAACGAGCCACAAGAGCCAATTAAAGCCTGAGGGAGCCTGAGGGGCGGGGCTGCTGCCTTGGTATTTTGGCTTCTAGGGTGGGCCGCGTTCCTCCTGCTCCTCCGCCAGGTGCTGGGCCTCAACATGGAAACCCGTTATTTTCTGGGGAAAGGATCAAGCTTTGATTGGCGTTAAGCAGGAAGTTACTGACCTCCAGAAACAAAATTTGGAGGTTGAAATGGTCCGCAGTTTTCTGATATGTCAGTGTTTGACAGGGAGAGAATGAATGCTGACCTCAGTCCACTTGTATGGTTTAAGGCTCACACTTACCCCTATGTAGGCTTTGTAACTGTGAAGAGCCATTCAGTGGTGATTTAACCCCCTTGAAACTTGGAACACATCTCTAGGTACATGGTAAACATTTAAGCAAATATAGTTAATATCAATTACTATAAGCAATTATAGTTCAACAATTGTTCTTTTTAAAAATATTTTATGTGTATGACTGTATTGCCTGCATGTATGTAATTACGTGCACCCGCGTTGTGCAATGCCTGCAGGGGCAGAAAAGGGTGTCAGATCCCCTGGAACTGGAGTTATGGACAGTTGTTAGTTGCCGTGTTGGTGCTGGGATTCCAACCCTGGGATCTTGTGCAAGAACAGCCAGTGTTCTTAAGGGGCTGAGCAATCTCTCCAGCCCCTCAACAATAGTTCTTAATCAGCTTGGGAGTCTCATGCCTATACTCCCAGCACTAGGGGGGCTAAAGCAGACGGATCTCTGAGAGTTTGAGGCTAACATAGTGTGAGCATCTGTTGGTACATAGTACTGTATTACTTTGTGTGTGTGTGTGTGTGTGTGTGTGTGTGTGTGTGTATGAGTGTATTGCCTGCATGTATGTGAGTG
>NW_008331994.1:252747-265464 GCF_000622305.1 Nannospalax galili | reverse complement strand
CAGAAGAGGGCTTCGGATTCCCCTGGAACTGGACTTAAGGATGGTTTGTAGCTGCCATATGGGTGCTGGGAATCGAACCCAAGTCCTCTGCAAGAGCAGTCAATGCTCTTAACTGCTGAGCCATCTCTCTAGCCCAGTACTATAGTACTTTTAAGGGAAGTTACTTTTAAACCAGCCTCTGCCTTCAAAAGCTAGTCTAGTAGGGGTATGGCAAGAAAGGGCTTTCAAGTGTGCCATGTGTACCTTAAATTCCCACATTAAATAAGCCTTTTAGGAGTATTAGCCAGAAGGTATTACATATATATCTATATCTATATCTATATCTATCTATCTATCTATCTATCTATCTATATCTATATCTATATCTATATCTATATATTGATTATTGATAACGCTTTAGCTATTCTCTTGTCCATGCCATTTCATATTGCTAAAACTCTTCCTTCTGATCATCTATATATATATCTTTTTGAGACAGGGTCTCCCTGTAGCCCCAGTTGTCCTGGAGTCACTATGTAGTAGACCAGACTGCCCTTGAACTCACAGAGATCCACCTGCCTCTGCCTCCCGAGTGCTGGGATTAAAGGCGTGCACTACCACACCCAGCTCATATTTATATTTTTAATAACTGATCTAATAGCTGGATATTAAGACCATACCTGTTTAAAAAAAAGAGAGAGAGAGAGAGAGCGACCACACCTGTGATCCTTGTACTCAGTAGGCAGAAGCAGGAAGATCAAGAGTTCAAAGCCATCTTTGGCAACATAGTAAGTTCAAGACCAGCAGGGGCTACTTGAGACTCTGACAAACAAAACACACAAAAAAGAAAAGAAAAAAAGAAAAACAAAAACAAGAAAAACAAGGAACAACAGCTACAGGCACTGTTCTGGGAATAACAACCCACTCCCTCTTGCCTTCCAACAATAACAAAAAGTTGGTCTAATATTAACACTGCCAACTTCACAACAAAATTGTTTAGGTAATGTCTTGTGACCGATAACTTTACAGTACCTGTTCATTTTTCTGTAGAATTAGGTGCACATAAATTATTTACTTATTTATGTTTTAAGTACACCACATGCATGCAAAGCCCTTGGAGGTCAGAAGAGAACACTGAGTCCCTGAAACTGGAATTACTGCAGTTGCTGACTGTTGTGATCTGCCCTTAATGGACAATTTGAGAACACTGGAATACACAGATTGTTACCATACAAGGCAAAGACCAAATAAACATTGAAACAAAATTTTTTTGGCCTATTTGAGACAGGGTCTCCCTGTAGCCCCAGCTGGCCTGGAACCTGCTATGTAGACCAGGTTGGCCTCGAATTCACAGAGATCCACCTCCCTCTGCCTCCCAAGTGCTGGGATTAAAGGTGTGCACCACCACGCCCAGCTCTGAAATAAATGTTTATAAAACTCTATAGGAGTTTCTTTTAAATTTTTATTTATCTTTTTTTATGTGTATGAGTGTTTTGCCTGTATGTATGGAAGTGTACCCATGTTGTGCCTGTGGAAACCAAAAGTATTATTGTTAGGTGCCATGTGGGTACTGGGAACTGAACCTGGGTTTGTGTAAGAGCAGCTAGTGCTTTTAACAGCTGAGTCATACCTCCAACCCCTCTATAGTAGTTTTTAAAAGGCACATATCAGGTGTTGAGTCCAAAAAGAAAAGGAAAGAAAAGACTTCCTGACAGACGAAGTATTAGAAATGAGCTCCATGATCAGTACTTACAAGTAAAAGTGCAAATCAGTGAAAAGCTTTTTTAGGTCACAGAGTGGCAAGACTGAAATATTCAGAAATCTAAGCAGGAAGACACTAAAGTAAGCAGTTTAGCCTGCAGTCCACTGCAAACATTAGGTACGAGATAATTAGAATTTAACCTAGAAATGAGGTTAAGGACAAATCAGAGCTGCAGACACAGCTCTGTGGTAGGGCACTTACCTAGCATGCATGAAGCCCTGAGTTCAATCCCTAGTACTGAAAAAAAAAAAAAGAAAAAATCCAAAACAAAATGAAAAGAGGAAAGGAATGAAGGGAGGAACTTGTTTACCTACCGAGCTATCTCCCTGGGTTTTTTTAATATTTAAAAAATTATTTGTAGGAACCCAATAGAGGGATGCTTTTGGAAGCTCTTGTCAAGAAATCCCAAATGGACTCTGATATGAACATTTGAAAGTTGCCCTGTTCTGCCCTGTGCTGACTTTTTTCTGGTTCCCTGTCTAGAACTTGTAATGGTAACTACTTTTGCCTTTACTTCTCCTTCACATCCCCTATTCACCAGTCAAGGACTTTCTTTTCTCCTTATAGAGAAGAGTTATGCAATTTGGGAGTCTTTTAGATAGACCCACTGAAGGGGTACCTCAATTGCTTCACCCTGCGAACCTGTTCAGCATGGAAAAAGCGAGAGAAGTTTACATCCCAATTCCTATCGGCAATTTGGGTAACCTCTTCAGAGGATGGTGTGATAAGAATAGGAGGTAGGAACTGGCTAGGCAGTTAGGGTAAAAAATACCCCAAAGAAAAGTAGCCAGTCTCTTGGCTAAAAGTTAAAATGTCCTTGGGCCACTTAGTAACACGCTATGTTCCAAAGGCCAAAATTGTCAAAAGTATTTGAGAACTCTTATCTAATCCCTAAAAGGATTTTAGGGTTACCTCTTCAGAGGGAGGAATTTAGAGTAGCAAAAAGCCCCATTTAAAAAAGAAGAAAAGAAAGAAAGAGTACACGAAGTTGTCAGAAAAAAGTGATCGGGAGATATGGGAGGTGTTGGAGGGAAGGGAGTGGTGTGGATTTGATCAAAACACTTTATATGCATGTATGAAATTCTTTTTAAAAGTTAAAAAAAATCATGTGTAGGCTGGGCTTTGTGGAGCATGCCTATAGTCCCAGCACTGGGAAGGCAGAGGCAGGCAGAGCTCTGTGAGTTCAAGGCCAGCCTGGTATACATAGTGAGTTCCAGGCCAGTTGAGGCTCCAGGGAGACTCTGTTTCAAAAAGACCAAAAAGAAAAAAAATTATGTGTGGATGTATGTCTGTGGATCTGTGTACATATGAGTGCAGGTACTTTTAGAGACCAGAAGAGGGTGTCAGATCCTCTGGAACTGGAGTTTCAGGAGGTTATGAGCTGTCTAATGTGGGTGTTGGGAACTGAACTTGGGTCACCTGCAAGAGCAGTACATGTTCTTTATTTCTGAGCCATCTCTCTAGTCCCAGCTATTTTCGTGTGTGCATGTGTGTGTGTGTGTGTGTGTGTGTGTGTTTCAAGTTTTTTTGAGACAGGAGCTGTATTACTCAGACTCATCTAGAACTTGCTGTGTAGTCTCCCAGGCTGCCATTGAACTCAAAATTCTTCTGTCCCAGTCTCCCCAAGTGTTTCAGATTATAGGTTTATGCAATCACTCATAGAGGAAATACATAGTTTTGAAAAACTTTCTAAGTATGAAAATAAAACTGATATGGGAACCCTTGTAGAGTAGCAAGACACAAAGTTATTCATATTGCTGGGATCTTGAAGAAACTTAGAAGTCACACTAAACTATTGGGATTTATGAAGATAAGGGAAAGCTCTTCTTTTTTAAGATTTATTTTTATTTTATGTGTATATATGTTTTGCCTGCATGCATGCACTGTGTTCTTACCTGGTGCCTGGGAGGCCAGAAGCGAGCATTGCACTGGATCCTCTGGAACTAGAGGTACAGATGGCTGCCATATTGGAATTGGATCAGGGTCCTCTGTAAGAGGAGCAAGTGCTCTTAACTGCTGAGCTATCTCTCCAGACTCCCACTGCCTCCCTCAACCCTTTTTTAAGACAGGGTCTCACTATGTGGCCATGACTGGCCTAGAACTAGCTAGTAGACCAGGTTGGCCTTGAACTCACAGAGATCTGCCTGCCTCTGCTTCCTGAATGCTGGGATTAAAGGCATGTACCACCAGGCTGGACATAACCCCTCTCTTAAGCAGGGAAGTGGTATAGTTGATTTGGGATTGGGAGAGGTTCGTCTGTGGAAGTATTGCAGAGATTGGACAGGAGGGAGAGGGAGTGTGCTGGATTTCTGTACTGTGGTGAGCCAGATAAGACCTGAGGGGTTGATCGAAGGAAAAGGTCATATGAATGGAGAGGAGGAGCCTGAGCACACAGCGTATTGGATGTGGAGATAAAGGCAAGAAGAGAATCAAGGATAAAGCCTAAATTCCTGACAGAAGGTGGCATTCACTAAAAAAGCAAATACAAGGATGAGAGCAGTCTGGGTGTGGAGGTCAGTGGACAGCCTGCAGAAGTTATTTTTCTCCTTCAACAATGTGGGTTCTGGGGATTGAATGCAGGTCATCAAGAGAGGCAGGCACTTTTATCTGCTAAGTCATCTCACCTGGCCCCATATTTACATATATATGTTCAGCCTTTTCCTCCACAGCCTTTCTCCCTTCATACCGCTCCCCCAACCCTGTAAGCTTACCCCCCTTTTCAGGAAGGATATCACCGTGGAGGTTTCCCTCAGATTCCATAGCCTCAGCCTTCTGAATGATGGTACTGCAGATGAAAATCAAGCCTTGATTTTCTTTTTCTAATATGTGATTTTTCTTTTTTTAGTTTGCATTATTTTTGGAGACAGGGTCTCATATAGCACACATTAGTTTCAAACTTGCTTAGTAGCTGAGGCTGGTGAACTCTTGAGCCTCATGCTTCTACCTATCAAGTGCTGGAATTACAGGCATGTGTTACCAAGCCAAGGTTTATGTCATTTTCTAAGCAGAGCCTAAGTCTTTCCAGGATATGAGATTTAATAGTTTTTTGTTTTTTTTTTTTTTTTAAAGTGTGGAGACGGGTGTGGTGGTGGAGACCTTTAGTCCCAGCACTCAGGAGGGAGAGGCAGGCAGATTTCTGTGAGTTGCAGGTGTGAAAGAAAATTCCCAGAAAGAACTCCTGCACCTTGGACTGAATTTCCTGAAAGGCTGACCAACTGATTAGCACTCTGGAGATTGTGGAGAGTCTGGAATGTTGCAGATCTGGAGCCTATTCACAAATTATCTGGGGAGATCTTTAACCCCCAAAATAGCTATACACCTTGCCTACCTCTGTTTCTGAATTAACATTCTTGTGACTAATAAAATGTATTAACTTAGCAAACCACCAGGTTTTACCAATCAAAAAGCGAAGAAATGTCATCAGATAGCATCTGAAACCTATAGTAGAAACCCCCTCACTTTGCTATGATCTGCCTACTGAATGTATTCACCAATGTATTTGAAAAGTGTCTTGATTTATGACTTTTCTTTGTTCTGTTACTATAAAAACATAATTTAACTGTTATCACTAAGAACATGGAACTTGGGGGTAACCTGAATCTGTGTTCCTGGGCCATGGTCATTCATATTTGGCTCCAGAATAAACTATCTCCAGAATAAACTATCTCTTATCCTCTTTGAGGTGAGAGTTATGCCTTTGAGTGGACACAGGCAGCAAGTGCTACACAGTGAGACCATATCTCAAAAAACAAAACAAATAAAAAAAAATCACATGCACACACTAATAGTAATAAAACCAAATTTTAAAGAAGTGTGGCTTTGGGGCTGGAAAGATAGTTCAGTGGTTAAGAGCACAAGCTGCTCTTGCAGAGGACCTGGGTTCAATTCCCAGCACCCACATGGTAGCTAACAACCATCTGTAACTTCAATTCCAGGGGATCCGACGCCCTCTTCTGACCTCCACAGGCATTACACGACACAGGTGCACCCACCTACATGCAAGCAATACACTCAAACATAAATAATAAATAAAAAATATTAAAAAAAGGAAGTGTGGCTTCAAAAATAAACTGAGTTTACTAGATTTAAAATGATACGTGTGTTGGTTACAAAACTAAAAAGGAATCGAGAGGGAGGAAGAAATCTTAGGAAGGTAGAAAATAGAGAGGGTAATGGAATACATGCAGTAAGAAAGCAGAAGGAGCACCAACCGGATAAAGAAAGAGAACCAGCTGGAGCGGAGGAAGCATGGGGGAGGGAAGTGGGCGAGGAGAACTGGTAGGAACAAAGTATGACACATATGTGTGAAGATGCCATGAAACTTTATGTGCTAACCTAACAAATTAAAAATATTCAAGGGGCTGGGGATGTAGCTCAGCTGGAGTGCTTGCCTAGCATTCATGAAGTCCTCTATCCCCAGTACCTCACAGACTGAATGTGATGGTACATGCCTGTAATTCTAGCAGTTGGGAGGTAGAGGCAGAAGGACCAGAAGCTAAAGGTCATCTTTGGCTCCAAAACAGGCTGGCGGCTAGCCTGGGATACATGAGACCCTGTCTACATAAAATATTAAAATAACCAGACTAAAATTTTTTGCAATTTGTCATTAACACTCTCTGTGTGCTACAATGGGAACAGCAGGAAATCAACCAAGCCCTATTCTGTCCCTAAAGAAATTAGCTATCAGAATGGATACATATAAACTTTTTAAGGTGCTGGGCTTGAACTCCAGGTACTACACATGCTAGGCAAGTGTTTTACCTACAGCTGAGTTCCCCACTTGTAAAAACAGGACATTCATGTTATTATTTACTGGGATGACTCAGGGAACAGAAATATGTGATTTTATTTATGAAGCCCGTCTAAAGCAGTAGCACCTAGATTTCCACCTAGATTGTTAAAGCTGAGAAAAAATATATTACTTTCGGAGGTTCAATTATAACTTAGATAACTTATATTCAGGGGGAAAGTCCTGTGCAAAATATGTATATTTAATGGGCTTTTAGGGAGTGTTTGATTCCCTTGCCCTTTCAAAAAAGATTAGAAAAAAGGAATGAATATATGCAAGAGAAATATATAGTTTTATTAAGGAAGTCTGGAGTGGTGGTGAGGCAGAGGCAGGTGGATCTCTATGAGATTGAGGCCAGCCTGGTCTACATAGACACTGTCTCAAGAAAACCTCCCCCAAAACCAAAATCTCAGAACCCACAAAACACACACACACACACACACACACCCCAAAACAAAACCAATAAAACAAAAGAAAAAAAAATCCCTTCAGTTCCAGGCATCGGAGAAGGACTAGATGAAAGTGAACAAGTAAAAAGACAATTTGCCAGTTTCAGAAGACTTTGTAAAGGCTACAACTTGAATATATTCCCTTAGAATATTTTTGTCTTATATGTCAAAAGTAAACACATCAATGAAATTCTAACATATTATCAACTATGTTAAGCATATCCTTCAAGGCTGAATTAAAAAAAATAAGGCATGGTGGCTCATATCTGCAGTCCTAGCACTAAGGAGGTCAAGGTCAAGCTTGGCTGGGCTAGATGAAACACTGTTTAAAACAACCAAACAGAACCAAGTTTAAGCCAGGCCCGATGACACAGGTCTGTAACTCCATCCATTTGTGAGACTTGAAGTAGGAGGATCACAGGTTAAATGGTAGCATGGGCTTCAGTGAGTTCAAGGCTAGCCTGAGTGGTGGGCAACTTAATGAAACCGTATCTCAAAATAAAAAAGTAAAGAATGGCTCAGTGGTAGGGCCATGTGTGGGGCCCTGGATTCAATATTCAGTACCACAACCACAGAAACAGTTCAAATGTAGGAAGTATTGAATATTGTGATTAAAAGCATGTGTTTGGTTGGCCCACTATACCTATAGTCCCAGCTGCTCAGGAGGTTTAGGCTGGAGGATTGCTTAAAGCCAGCCTGGGCAACATAGGGAGATCCTAACTCTGAAAACAAAGCATGTGTTTAAATTCAACCCTTGCACTACGTCCCCAGGCAGAGGGTCTTTCTACATAGTCCAGGAACTCTCGCCTCAGTTTCCTGAGTGTGTGTGTGTGTGTGTGTGTGTGTGTGTGTGTGTATCTTAAGAACTCTAGGATTTTCTAGTATTATAAGGATAGAGATAATAAAGTTGTTAGCACAGTGCCTCACAACAAATGTGCTCAATATAAACAGAAATCCAACTTCTATTTTATAGTATTACTAAGCCACATTATACTAAGCCACATTATACTAAGTTATATACAGTTATACTAAGTCACATTACAGTTATACCTGAATAAAAAAAATTAGTCTGAGCCTGGTGTGGTGGAGCATGCCTTTAGTCCTAGCACTGGGAGGCAGAGGTAGGTGGATCTCAGAGTTCAAGGTCAGCCTGGTCTACATAGTGAATTCAAGAGCCCAGCCTCACCCATACTTTACTTAAACCTTCTCTCCAACAGGCACTGGGGTACTACCAGCGAGGCTCCACCCTGATCTTATCAGAGAATCTGGCCCTTTGATCCCTAGGCCTGAAACATATACACAATGTCAAGCATACTTCTCAATTCTCTTTGCTTCCAATGAGGATGTATGAAACCATATACTTTCAGTGCTTTGATATGCTAATTCAAGCACACCCACATTCATACAGTATCTTGGCTTGAGTGCAACGTAAGGTCCTGAGGGTAAAAGGTCAGGTGCTCAAGTCAGAAGAGCACATGGCTGGGAGTTTGTTTCCATTATAAACAGGAGCTTTTTGGTACAAGGTTAAATAAAAGTCATTAGTCTAGATTCTGACTATATTGCAAGTCATTTCTACACTTTCTAATATTCACATGACTATTTTTTTGACGGTCTCACTTTGTAGCCCTGGCTGGCCTGGAACTCCTGAGTTGGCCTTAAACGCAGATTCACTTGCCTCTGCCTCCGGGGTACTGGGATTAAAGGCTTGTGTCACCAAGCCCAGACTAAGAATGCTCTCTTTGTACTTCTAAATATTAAGTTTATACTTCTGGTTGACCATTTGTCATAAAGGTTGAGATAGGGTGTCTATCTGTAGCCTAGGTGGTCTTTAAATTTATTGTAATCCTCTTGCTTCAGCCTGAGTGCAAGGATTACAAGTTCTGAGTTACACTGGGTATGGTGGAGCACGCCTTTAGTCCTGGCACTCGGGAGGCAGAGGCAGGCAGATCTCTGTGAGTTCAAGATCAGCTGGGTCTACCAGTTGGGGCTACAAGGAGACCCTGCCTGAAAAAAAAAAGAAAAAAAAAAAGACAAGTTGTGAGCTACAATACTTGGCTTGTCACAAAGCTTATCTTAAATGTGCATTCTTAGGAGCTGGAAGTGTATCTTACACAAGTTTTTGTCAGCACCTACCAAGTGCCAGTCAGGCTGGCCTTGAACTCACTGAGATCCCCTGCCTCTGCCTCCCAAATGCTGAGATTAAAGGCGTGTGCCACCACGCCTGGGTTAGAATATTCTTAAAGTTTAACAGACAGCTTTTAGAGTTTGTTTAAAATGAAGTCCTTAGCCGGGCGTGGTGGGAGGCGGATCTCTGTGAGTTCAAGGCCAGCCTGGTAGCCTGGTCTACATAGTGAGTTCCAGGACAGCTGGGGCTAGAGGGAGACCCTGTCTCAAAAAGACCAAAAAAAAAAAAAGGGGGGGGATCTCCACCACCATCTGGGAGGGCACCCATGCCAATTCCCTTTAAAAAAAAAAGAAAAAAAAATGAAGTCCTTAATGCCGAAGAATGATTTGGTAGGAATGTGAATTTTAGCAAGGTGCATTCTACCCACTCACTTGCTCATTTATGAAACACACAAACACTCACAAACACAATACACCATCCATTATTTTAAAGATAGGAAAGTAGAAAAAAAAATAGGGACATACAACCAGTCCTAATAAATAAATGTCTTCTTTGTGCTGTAGACATTCTAAAGGAGGGAAGAATAATAAGCCAATGATAAGCAGTTATATTTTTACAGTTAACTGTTATAGCTGGCACATTAGTTATTAGGTACATCAGTAGGTCCAGCTCTTAGGTAAGTTTAAGTGTCATTTGCAAGTGGATCATCACAGGACAAGTCATTCCCATTCTCTTCATGGTAATATGACATAATTGGGTGACTTACTTTGACTGACATGGAGAGACTATTTGGATGTTAACTGGTGCCCAGGTTAGCACGGCTGTGCCCTGTCCTCCAGCTCATACATGCCACAGCTAATGAAGTCATAAAACTGCATAGAAAGACCAGAGACACAATGATTGATCTTTATTATACAGAAATGTGAAGGCGATAACACTAAATGAGAGTATTTAGCAGTGAACATTATACAAATCTGAACTCAAGACTTCTTCATTTTCTGGACATATAAAAATAAAGAGTTGCAAGAAAGAACTCAGCTTCTATCCCCAATCAAGTTGAAACTTTCCGCAAGAAAACCTGGTTTCAATTCATGCCGAATTGTTCCAATGGAAGAAAAGCTATCCCAGGTACAGAGAACACATGAGCTGGATTTTGTACTTCTGGAGAGCTGGACTGAAGCTCTACTTAGCTTCTTGGAATTTGTTTCACGTTATAATTTATATCTCTAGTCATTGAGACACTTGAAATGAGAACAACAACATGAGTTGGAGGACTTCTGCAGGCCCAGGTAGGTTCAGGGAAGCAGATGAAGCTGTAACCACTTGCATCTATCAGGACTTGGTATCAGGGTGCAGTCATCTGTGTGACAGTTTCTTTCTGTACAGTGATCAACAGGGTAGATTCAATGAAGGTATAACAAATGCTTGACATTAGCACAACTCAGTGCTTGTCCTCTTCATATCCCTTAATCCTACACTTTCTATCAGCATGCTGTCAACACCAAACTGAACAAACAAATAGGATCTTTCCTGATAAAGTTTCTCTCCACTTTCACTACTGAAGTGAAAAATAAATTTTAAAGAGATTTGGCTAGAATGATGGCTGCATTGAAAGAAGACACAATTTGGAGGGTGTCTGTAGATTAAATTAAGACAGAATGGCTGCCAGAGCCCTTAGAGGGAAATTTTATCAATTTATATAGAAGATGTGGAGTTTGGTTATATTGTCTGGACTCAGGTGCTGCTATTTGGGAATTAAAATTTACAATCCCCTTAATTTAGAGTAGGAAACAGAGCAGTCATACTAAAGGATGGGAATTATTTTTGAAACAGAGAGGGTCTTATGTAGCCCAAGTTGACCCTGAACTTGCTATCATGCCTCGGCTGGTCTCGAGCTCCAGATCCTCCTACCTCTCTACTTCCCAAGTGCTAGGACAACAAGTATGTGCCACCACACTGGATTAAAAGATGGAAATTCTCTTGTTACCTCTTTCCTACAAATTCTAGTCCTGGCTATATGAAGAAGGTGGTTTAAGACATACTTTTTAAATTTAGACTTTTGTCTTAATGAATCAGGGAGCAGGAGAGTGCTAAAGAGGACTGTGGATACATTTCTGGCTCTAGAACTATGGGATTAAGGTCATCAAATTTGGGATGCCTTCTTCAGATTAGAAAAGAAAATAACATCACAGGCAGGACATGCAATCCCTGAAGCCACCTGCTCCCAAAATTAGTTTTGTTTCCACTACCCCTCATTCAAAGAGATAGGTATTTCAATAAGCTTCAACATTTAACAGAGTCTGAAGACAAAGGCTGAGAAAACATGTAAATAAGATAGAAATCAAGTAGAAAACTGAACACATGGTTTGCTCTTCATTATTCACATCCTATTGCTAGAGAACACTAAACCTCACATAGGTATTCCTGTTTATGCAAAAGCACACTGGACAAAACTAAACCCAGAAATCAGAGATGTTTATTGGGTGTGTGTGGGTTCATCTAGTTCATTCGGCTATGGAGTGAAGTATAGGGAAAAAAAAAGTCTGCTTAGAATGGTCAAGGTCTATGGAGAAGCCCTGAAATTGTTCTCCCCAAGTCATGAGTCTGATTCAAGAACTGGAAAAGAAAATGATAAAAATATCTTATCACACAAAACTCAGCGTTGGGGTCTCTGACAGTCACCAGCCAGCAGGGGAAAAGGAGAAAGCCACCTGCTGCCTTTAGGATTTATTGAAGGCTGCCAGCACAGCCCAGATCATTTCTGTGGCACTGTGCTTTATCCCCTCCACTTCAGGGTCCAGTTCTACTAGGTCCTTGGTTCGATTCATTGCAACATCATACTTGTCATCCGTCAGAGAAGAGAAGACATTCTCTAGCACATCGGAGGAGTGGGCCAGCACCAGGAGTGCTAGTGTTCGCTTGTCCATACGCTGAGGGTCATTTACCCACCGTTCTAGTACACTGTCTTGAAGTTTCTTCACTAGTCGCTGTTTCTCTGTTGTATTGGTCACTGGATGAGTGGTCATGTCAAACAGCAGGAAATTCTGCTTCTCAGTGGTTAGAATACCCTTCTCTACTAGATTCTTTGCAATTCGCTCTCGTACGTTTCGCAGCTGGTACTGTAATTTGAAGGGGTTCCATGTCTCACCTATGGGGAAAAAGAAGATATACTAAATAGATAGAGGACAACAAAATGAAAACAAGCCAGTTATTTGGAAACTTAGCTAAAATGTTTAGAGAATAATCTCCATCAGTGCAGGAATGATGTCAAACTTTCCTTAATCCATTTACTCATCTGTCCTTTATGTGCTGGTTTTTAACTCCAACCACATTTTACATTAAACCGCCTTAAAAAATATCATCGAAAACTTCCATGGTGAGGCTGGAGAGATGGCTCAGCAGTTAAGAATATTGACTGTTCTTCCAGAAGACCCGGATTCGAATCCCAGCACCCACATGGCAGCTAACAACTGTCCGTAACTCCAGTTCCAAGGGATCCGACAGCCTTTTTTTTTTTTTAATTTTATTTTATTTCCTTTTTGAGACACGGTCTCCCTGTAGCCCCAGCTGTCCTGGAACTCACTATGTAGACCAGGCTGGCCTTGAACTCACA
>NW_008331994.1:232129-252529 GCF_000622305.1 Nannospalax galili | reverse complement strand
AAATATTTATTATTTTTATTTTATGTGTATGCGTGTATTGCCTGCATGCATGTGGCTGCACCCGTGTCATGCAATGCCGTAGAGGTCAGAAGAGGGCTTCAGATGCCCTTGGAACTGGAGTTAAGGACAGTTCATAGCCACCATGTGGGTTCTGGGAATTGAACCCAGGTCCTCTGCAACAGCAGTCAGTGCTCTTAACCGCTGAGCCATCGCTCCGTAACTTCAGTTCCAGGGGATTCCACAGCTTTTTCTGTCCTCTACAGGCACTGCACAACACAGGTGCATTTACCTACATGCAGGCAATAGACATATACGTATAAAATAAAAATAATAAATAAAATATTTTTAAAAAAGCTTCCATGGTACTACAGCTTAAGGACTTAAACTTTTTTTTTTTTTTTTTTGAGACAGGGTCTCCCTGTAGCCCCAGCTGGGGTCTGGAACTTGCTATGTAGACCAGGCTGGTCTTGAACTCAAACTTTTTTTTTTTTTGAGACAGGGTCTCCCTGTAGCCCCAGCTGGTCTGGAACTTGCTATGTAGACCAGGCTGGTCTTGAACTCACAGAGTTCCAAGTGCTGGGATTAAAGGCATGCTCAACCATGCCCGGTGGACTTAAACTTTTTTTTTTTTTGGTCTTTTTGAGACAGGGTCTCCCTGTAGCCCCAGCTGTCCTGGAACTCACTATGTAGACCAGGCTGGCCTCGAACTCAGAGATCTACCTGCCTCTGCCTCCCAAGTGCTGGGAGGCCACCACACCCGGCTTTTTTACAGTAATTAAAAATTTTTTTATTTAGTGCATGTTGGCACATGTGTACCATGGTGTGTATGTGGAAGCAACTTGCAGGAGCTGGTTCTCTCCTTCCACCAGGTAGGTTCCAGGGAACGAACTCAGGACTTCAGGCTTGGTAGCAAGCGTCTTTATCTAGTAAGCCATCTTGCTGGCCCTCTAGACTTTTTATATCTATTCCTTTTTTTTAATCTTTTTTTTGAGACAGTGTCTCTCAGTAGCCCCAGCTAGCCTGAAACTCACTATGTAGACCAGGCTGGCCTCGAACTCACAGAGATCTGTCTGCCTCTGCCTCCCCAGTGCTGGGATTAAATGTGTACGCCACCATGCCTGGCTCTTTATATGACTTTCCTGGATTTTTGTGTGTGGGTATACATGGTCAGAGGACACTCTTGGGTGTCATTTACCTTAGGTTCTTTGTTGTTTGTTTGAGACAGGGTCTCTCACTGGCTTAGAACTTGCCAAGTAGGCAAGGCTGGCTGGCCATCAAGCCCCAGGGATCTGCCTGTCCTTGCCTTCCCAGAACTGAGATTACAAATGTAGACTACCAGATATAACTTTAATATTGGTTCTGTGGATATCAAACTCATGACCTCATGCTTGCAAGGCAAGCAGTTTACTAACTGAACTCTATCTCCAACCCTCATTCTTGTATTTTTGCAGTTCTCTTCAGCACACCAGCTTTTCCAGGATGATTATTTTCCATGTTGCATATGGTCTAGTAGGGTTGGAACTCTAGAGGACTAGAGTTCCCTTCTTCTACTTGTACGGCAAGTCTATCTAGATGTAGCAGGCTGGAAATATTGAGGCTCTAACTGCCCCATTCTAGTTTCACTGAAGAGCAGAGGTTCTAGGCTTGAAAAGGAAAGCTAGGACCAGAGGCTGCCATCTCACTATTCATAAAGCAAGGGTATCACACTAGGAGAAGTGGGCCAAAAGCCTGAAGGATGAAGAGTTCCACAGCTATACCCAAGAGGTCAGACTCTATTTGGAACAGAGTGTACAGAATCCGAAGTCTAAGGCTGTTGCTGAAAACATGGAGATCTTGGTGTAGAACAGTTATCAGGATGCTGGTAGCTCCACAATATTGGTAGCAAAAACCCAATTAGCAAAGCTCCTGGAGTTTAATAAGGTGACCAGAGGAAGAGATAAAGACAGAAAAACTCTGCTGAGATTATGGTCAACCTTGGAGGATGGAAGTCTGGTTATATCTGTACTAGATACACTCAGGAGTGATCAGAGCAGGATACTGGGATTGATTGGAAGGTATTCCATCAACAAAGAGTTTAAGATTCACTGGCACCAGGGGTCTAAGCATAATCTCTGACCAAACACTTAACAATAAACTGTTCCCTAACCCCCAGACAGGATTTGAGCAGATATAAGCTGGCTTTGAATTCGTTATGCTGCTTCGAACTAGTGATCCTCCTGTTTCAACATCACAAGTGTTTGGATTACAGGTGTACACCACCATGACCAGATAAACTGCTGTAACCCTAAGAAACTAGGCTTAAAATTAAAATCATGCATCTCTGGCAGGCTCTTCTAGTACCTTCTTGGTTATTTTTTTTTATATTGCAGATATTCCATTTGGCTTGGTGAAGCTGAGAAGACTGAGGTTTGCTTCCTCTACTTGAAGGACAGACACATATTCCAGCTGTGGTAGGCTGGCCACATTAAGACCCAATTGCCCCATTCTAGCCTGTTTGATGAGAGAAGTTCCGCACTGGAAGGGGCAAGTTACGTTCAAGAAACAAGGCTGTGTTCTTCCTCAGAAGAAATCAGAAAAGGAATATGCAAGCTACTAGTCACTTGACAAATATGGGGTAAACTTTCCGAATAATGCTATCTGTGCTCAAATCACATACCATACACATTTAACAGCAAAGGGTAAAAATAATCTAATTGGTGAGGCTAGGATATAGCTCAGTGGAAGAGGGCCTGCTTAGCATGTGAAGCCCTGGGATGAGTTCCCAGCTATGGGATCCTATGTCTGTAATTCTAGCACTTGGGAAGCATATGCAGGAAGATCAGAACTTCAAAGCCATCCTTGGCTATAGGAGTTCCAAGGTTAGCCTGGTCTACCTGAGACCCTGTGTCAGTAAACCAAAAATCCCACACATGTCATGGCTAAAGGAATTGTGATAGTTACTCTTCATTGTTGACCTGATTTAAAATTACATAGTCAGGGCTGGAGAGATGGTTCAGCGATTAAGAGCACTGATTGCTCTTGCAGAGGACCTGGGTTCAGTTCTCAGCACCCACATGGTGACTAACAAACTGTCCATAACTCCAGTTCCAGGGGATCCAGAAGTCCTATGACACAGATGCACATCCAGGCATGCAGGCAATACACACAAAATAAAAATAATGAAATAGTTAAAAAATTACATAGTCAAGAGGGTTGGCAAAATGGTACACGGGGTAAAAGTGCTTGCAGTGTAAACCTAATGACAGGAGTTGGATCCCTGAAGTCTATGGAAGAAGGCGAGAACCAACTCCTGAAAGTTGTTCTCTGCTCTCCACATGTACAGTGGCATATGTGCACCCACACTCACACATGCATAACATACACAAAACAATAAAAAAATGGGGGGCAGGAGGAACAAGATTGCTCAGTGGGTAAAGGCACTCACTGCCAAGCCTAACAATCTGAGTTTGACCCCTGGAACCTACATGATGGAAGGAGGGAACTGACTCCAGAAAATTGTCCTCTAGCTTCCATACACATGCTATGGCACATACATGCACACACACATCCACACAGCAAATAAGTAAGTTACAAGAAACACCAGTATACATACCTCTGGGCATATCTGTAAGGCACTTCCAAAAGGTTTAACTGAGAAGACAAGACACACTCTAAACTGATTGTGTACCCAAACAGAATAAAATGAGACAAAGGGGCAGCAAAGCCTTTTAAAAAATGTTTACTTTTATTTTGTGTTTTGCCTGTATGTATGGAAGTGTACCCATGTCATGCAATGCCTTTGGAGGCCAGAAGATGGCATTGATACCCTAGAATTGGAGTTAAAGATAGTTATTAGCTGCCATGTAGATGCTGGGAACTGAACGCAGGTCCTCTGCAAGAGCAGCCAGTGCTATTAATCACCGAGCCATCTCTCCAGCCCCAGCAGAAAAGCCTTTTAAGCACCAGCATTCGTCTCTGCTTCCTGACTATGGACAAATGTGACCAATCACCTTACACTCCCAATGTTATGCCTTCTTGCCTACGATGGACTGTATCCAGTCAAACCTTGAACCAAAATAAATCCTCCTCCCTTAAGTTGTTATTTGTCATGTATTTGGTCACAGCAAAAAGAAAAGTACTAATACAGGGGTTTAGGCAAAACCTAACAAGTGATTTTTGCTAACCCAGTGACTTAAAAATAAAATTAAAAAACATAGTGGCACATGCTTTTGATCCTAGCAATTGGGAAGAAGAGGCAGGCTGATCTCTGTGAGATTGAGACCAGCCTGGTCTACATTGTGAGCTCTAGGCCAGCTGTGGCTATAGGGAGACCCTGTCTCAAAAAGACCAAAATAAAGGGCGGGGGGCTGGAGAGATGGCTCAGCGGTTGAGATTATGTACTCATTTTCCTGCATCCACATTGGGCTGCTCACAACTACCTGTAACTCCAGCTCCAGGGGGATCTGACACCCACTTCTGGCTTTCGCAGGCACCTGCACTCACATGTACATTCCCACATACACATATAAAATCTGAACAGTGATATCAGAGGCTATACAGTATAGGAGACACAGGCTTCATAAAATTACTTTAGTCAATTACTAAATGAATATATAAAGGATCAAGCAATATTAATCCCTGAATACGGTGGTGGTGGGTAGGACTAGTATTAAGAGTTGCACAGTATTTAAAATGCCCAGTTTTGGACAAAAAAATATGAAATATGCAAAGAAAGGGTAAATTGTAACCCATTCGTAAGAAAAATAGTAGGTTACTGAAAATGTCTTTGAGGGAGCTAAAATAATGGACTTACCAAAGAAAGACTCCAAAGCAGCTATTATATTCAATGACCTAAGAAAACCACGATTCATCACAAAGAACCAATAAAGATACAGAATTATGCATACACATAACCATACAGAAATTCAGGAGTTTGAAAGAATAGCAAGCAAAATAAAAAATTTGAGAGGTCAACAACAGATTTGAGCTAGCAAAGGAATCAGCAATCTTAGAGACCAATACAGACTATGCAGTTTGAGCTGGGTGCTGTGATGAATGCCTATAACCCCAGCACCTGCAGGAGTTCAAGGTCATCCTTGGCTACACAGTGAGTTTGAGGCCAGCCTGGCATACATGAAACCCTGCCTTACAGAACAAAACAAGATTATGCAGCCTGAAGAGGAGAGTCTCAGAGAAATGTGAGATGCCATCAGGGCTAACACATGTGTAATGAGTACCAGAAAGAAGGAAAGAAAGGAATGTAAAAGGTATTCAAGGAAATAATGGCAGGAAACTTCCCATATTTCATGAAAAACACTACACATTTGAGCTCAATTAACTCCACGTAGGATATACATACATAAAGAGAACCGTATCTAACACCACAGCAACACAACCGAAAATAAAGAGGAAATCTTGCAGGTAGTCTGAGAAAAATAACTTAACCTAGCAGAACTCCAGAAAGATTAACAGTGAATTTGCAGTCAGAAAAAATGGAGGTCAGAAAAAAATGACTTGTTCAAAGTATTGACAGTGGAAAACTGTTGTCAACCAAGAATCATTTTTTCTTCTGTCTTCAACACTGGGGATAGAACCCAGGGCCTTGGTCATGCTAGCCAAATCTTCTACCACTGAGCTATATCCCCATCCCTCTTTTATACTTAATTTTTTTTTTTTTTCTGAGTTCAAGGCCAGCCTGGTCTACATAGCGAGTTCCAGGCCAGCTGGGACTACAGGGAGACCCTGTCTCAAAAAAACCAAAAAAAAAAAAAAAAAAAAGTAATAAGAAAATCTAAAAAATTTTGCTTATAAATGTTCATAGTAGCATTAGTCAAAGTAGCTAAAAGGCAGAATAACTCAAATGTTCATTAACTGATAAATGGCTAAACAAATGTGGTGCATTCATACAATGAAGTATAAAAACAGGAGAACTGGAGTTGTGCATAGTGGCACACGCCTTTAATCCCAGCACTCTGGAAGCAGAGGCAGGCAGATCTCTGAGAGTTCAAGGCCAGCCTGGTCTACATAGTAAGTTCTAGGCCATCTACCTGTAGCTACAGGGAGACCCTGTCTCAAAAAGAAAAACCAAAAACCAGGAGAACTGGGAAATTCAAGTTTGGAAGATTGTATCAATGTAATACCCTGGTTATCATTTCAATAAATATTATTATTATTATTTTTATTTTATTTATTATTTTTATTTTATGTGTATGAGTGTGTTGCCTGCATGTATGTATGTACACCTGTGTCATGCAATGCCCTTGGAGGACAGAAGAGGCCATCGGATCCCCTGGAACTGGAGTTACGGATAGTTGTTAGCTGCCATGTGGGTGCTGGGATTCAAACCCAGGTCTTCTGAAAGAACAGCCAGTGTTCTTAACCACTGAGCCATCTCTCCAGCCCCTATTTTTTTTTTTTTTTTTAAGATGAGGTTTCACTATGAATACCAGGCTGTTCTTGAACTTTTGGCTATTCTTGGCCTTAATTTCCCAAGTGTTGGGATTCCAGGTCTATACCACCATACCTGGTATGGTAGAACATGCCTGGGATCCCTGCACTTGGGAGGCGAAGGCAGGAGGATGAGAAAGTCATCCTTGGCTGCACAGTGAGCTAGGCCACTCTGGGATATGTAAGACCCTGCTTTAAAAAAAATTAAAAAATGTTTCTTGTGAAGAAAACTGTTAAGCTGGATGTGGTGGTACATATCTGTATTTAAAAGCTTTTTTAAATTTATTGTTTTTATTTCATGTGTATACATGTATTGACTGCATATAGGTAAGTGCACCCGTGTTGTACAATGCCCACGGAGGACAGAAGAGAGTGTCGGATCCCCTGGAACTGGAGTTATAGACAGTTGTTAGTTGCCATGTGGGTGCTGGGATTTGAACCTGGGTTTTCTGCAAGAACAAACAGTGTTCTTAACCACTGAGCCATCTCTCCAGCCCCCAAATCTATATTTAAATACTTGGGAGACTGAAGTAGGATTGAGAGTTCTAGGCTACCCCAGGCTACACAGTGAGACCTTTTTTCAAAAAACCCAACAAAACAAGACACTGTTAAGAGCTCTCATGGGCTGGATGTGATGGCACATGCCTGTAATCCCAGTACTTGGGGGGTAGAGAGGAGAATCAGGAGTTCAGCGTCATCCTCAGCTGCACAGAAAGTTAAAGGCCAGCATGGGCTACAGGAAATCCTGTCTTGGAAAAAAAAAAAATCTCTCAGGTTAGGATGGCAGAGAATAAACTGAAGCTTTTGAAAAACTTTAGGTGTTGGTTAACCACATGTATCTTACCCAGAACACTAAATTTCTTAATTTTTTCCCCCTAACCTTATAGGTAGGATAAAGATAACCAAGTATGAATTTGTGAATCATTTTGAGTCATCTCACCAGTGAGTAGCTCTATCCATGTTTGCACAGTTTCTGTTGGTTCAGTTGCTTTGATGTGTTTGATAGTTTCATCCAGTAAAACATCACCTGTTGGGCTGTCTGACTTTAGCAGTACCTTAGGAAACAGAAACAAAGGACTTTTCTTTACTCGGATTAAAAATCTTTCAATATACAATATGTACATTGCTAGTTAGGAGCTACAGGAAGTGTAAAGTATAATATATGGCCCATGTTATGAAAAAGTTTAATATGTAGTATGAGATGACAGTAGGAAGACAACATCTGAAGTGGGACCTAGTAACAAATATCAATAAAATGGACAAAAAATTCACTAGCATCTGAGTTTGGAAAGCTACCTTGTGAAACCATTACTAAAGGTAGGAAGGTCAGAAAAGGAAGCTACTTTGGGGAGAAAATTTAAGCTTGGCTTTTGACTGATATGGGATAGCCAAGTTGAAATGTCTGTTAATACCTTTTTTTTTTTAATTTTTTTTTGGTCTTTTTGAGACAAGGTTTCCCTGTAGCCCCCGCTGGATTGGAACTCACTATGTAGACCAGGCTGGCCTTGAGCTCACTGAAATCCACGTACCTACCTCTGCCTCCCAAATGCTGGGAATACACCTGGCATGCTAATAGGTGATAAAAGTGAAGATATGCCTAGAAATTTGAGAGGTAATCTGGAGGTAACACATATAGTGGAAAGGTTAATGGTATTTCCAAAAGGATATGAAATCACCGAACAGGATACAAACTGATACCTGGATAGTACAGAATGGAGATGTAAAGGAAACAGATCAGAAAAAAAAAAAAAAAAAAAAAAAAGAATATGAAAAAGACCAAGAATGGAGAAAGTTTCAAATAGGAGAAAGTGGTCAAAAGTGTCAAATCCTATATGTAATTTAAAAGAGAAAAATTAAGACTGAGAAGAAGCTGGTTCTAAGGATGTAGTTTGAGTGCTTAGACAGATGTTTGAGTAGAAAATGACTAATGAAATATATCTAAGAGTACAGTTCACGTGTTGTATAGAGTTTTCAGTAAATGGAACAAAAACTGAATGGTTATTAGGGATAAGCAAAGACTGGCCTGACACTTGATTTCCTCTACATAGGTAATATTTATTTCATAATGTTATAGCTACAGATACAGAGGGAGAAATAACCAACAGCATCCTAACTGTGATGTTTATGCATTAAAAAGAAGACAAGGGGCTGGAGAGATGGCTCAGCAGTTAAGAACACTGGCTGCTCTTGCAGAAGACCCATGTTAAATTTCCAGCACTCGCTGGTATGATGGCGCACACCTTTAGTCCCAGCACTTGGGAGGCAGAGGCAGAGGCAGGCAGATCAAGACCAGCATGGTCTACATACACAGCCTGGTCTACATAGTACGTTCCAGGACAGCTGGGGCCACAGGGAGACCCTGTCTCAAAAAGACAAAAAAACAAAACAAAACAAAACAATTAAAAAAGACAAAACCACATGCTTCTGTGGCTCTTTAAGGATACTCAGTTTTTTTCCTGTAAGATAATTTAAACCCATTAGACAATGGGATGGCCAACTCAGTGTTTATCTTGTCTCACTATTCAAAGTTTACAATTCTTCTAAAATACATTGCTGGTATTTGACTTTCCATTAATTAAGAGTATGTTGTACCTTTCTGTCTAGTAGTCGCTTCTTACGCATGGTGGGAGGTTCCAGGTAGATTCGCCCCCGCATGGCCAGCTCTATCAGGATGCCACCTCGAAGGCCAGATGATATACAGTCATTCCAGAAAGATGTATAGCCCTAGGAGAGAGGAAAATAAAACAGAATATTCTGAAAGGAGTACCATAAAAATGAGGTGTGATATTTTTATGATTCATTTCTTATCATACTACGTGAGCTCAAAACAAGGCAGTGAGTTAGGTAATAGGATGTTTTTGCTCTTGTTTTAGCAGTGTTGGGGGCTGAACATAGGTCCTTGTACATACTAGGTAGGTACTATGCCACTGAGCCACATCCCCAGCCCAATTCAATGTTTTATTAATCACCTTAACCTAAATTTTTATTATTTATTTATTTAGTGGGGTGTGTCTGTGTGTGTGCATGCCAGAGGCCAACTTTTGGGAAGTTTTTTCCTTCTACCATGTGGGATCTGGGGATTGAACTCAGGTCATCAGCTTGGTAGCAAGTGCTTTTCCAGATGGGCCATTTCACTTGCCCTAACTGCTTTAATCTAACACCTAAAATAATATATCCTTTCTGAGTTTTAAATTCTCTAGTAAATTCCTATGACTTGATGTTAGTTGACAATTGGCATATCAAATTTTAATTCTGAGAAGAGTTTTGGTTTGAAATGAAAAATTTATTTCATTTATTTATTTTCTGGAGGTGGGGCACATGTGGAAGTCAGAGGACAACTTGTGGGAATTGGTTCTCTCCTTTCACCATGTGGATCTTGTGGATTGAACTCACTCAGGTCGTCAGAATTGGTAGCAAGTGCACACCAAGTATGAGAACCTGGACCTGGTTTTGGTTTGGAAAGGTTTGCAGGATACTCTAAGTTACAGAGTAGGGTCCACATATGTCAAGTACAGAAAAAGCACAATCTATTTTCATTCTTCCTAGATAGAGATTTTTTTACAAACTTCCCCCCTCCTCTTTTTTGTGGTACTGTGGATTGAACTCAGAGCTGTGCATGTTAGGCAGGCATCTAGTACTGATGGAAGCACTGTACAAACTCACTGACTAGCTAAGAGCCTTTAACTTTCTGAAGCCCAGTGTCCTTATTTGTATCTTTTTTGTTTTGTTTTGTTTTGTTTTGTTTTGAGACAGGGTCTCCCTGTAGCCCCAGCTGGCCTGGAACTCACTACGTAGACCAGGCAGGCCTTGAACTCACAGAGATCAGCCTGTCTCTCCCTCCCAAGTGCTGGGATGACAGGCATGTGCCACCATGCCTGGCTCCCAATGTCCTTATTTGTAAAACGGAAACACTAGTTTTAATTTGCTGCCAAGGTGAAATATATGAGAAAGAGTTAAACTTAGGGTCTGGAGATCAGTAGTAGGTACTTACGTGTTAGTTCCAGTCCTAACTATCTTATATAAGAGAGTCACAATCTAAAGGAGCCAAAAATGTAGCTGAAAAGATCATGTTAGCATGATGAAAATTCTAATTTGCAACTTAAAAGCTCAATTGAAGAGCAGAAGAGATAGGCCTGAATGCTGGTAAAAGGTTAGCATGGATGACAGTTCTTCAAGCTGTACATCTCTGTACATGTTAAGAGGCTTGTGCGGGAGGTTTGAAGGATAGGATGAATTGACACAGAATAGACAGGGTTTTCTAAAGGGAGGAAATCATCTAATTTCTATGTATTCCTCAAAATGACATTCTCAGAGAGATCTCAAATATGTTCATGTTTATAGCTCAAAGGTTTTGTTTGTTTGTTTTTTTCGGTCTTTTTTGAGATAGGGTCTTTTTGTAGCTCCAGCTGGCCTGAAATCCATAGAGATCTACCTGCCTCTGCCTCCCAAATGTTGGAATTAAAGGCGTGCGCTACCATGCCAGGCCATTATTATTATTATTATTATTATTAAGCAGAAGCTGGCTTTGAACTCCTAATCCTCCTGCCTCCTGAGTGCTAGGATTAACTTAAAGATTTAAAGAAAAATTGTGAGATCAAGGTGGTTGGGGTCAGTCTTTGAACTTTTTTTTTTAAATTTATTTTTATTTTATGTGTATGAGTGTTGTGCCTGAAGTCATGTAAGTGTACCTGTAATGTGCAATGCCCACAGAGACCAGAAGGTGCTGGATCCCCTGGAACTGGAGTTACAGATGGCTGTTAGCTGCCACATGGGTGCTGGGAATCAAACCTTGTTCCTCTGCAAGAGCAGCAATCAGTGCACTTAACCACTAAGCCATCTCTCCACCCCCCAGACTTTGAACTTTTAAATAAAGGGCAAATAGGGGCTGGAGAGATGGCTCAGCGGTTAAAAGCACTGAGTGCTCTTGCAGAGGACCTGGGTTCAATTCCCAGCACCCACATGGCAGCTACAAATCACCCTTAACTCCAGTTCCAGGGGAATCTGAAGCCCTCTTCTGACCTCTGCAGCACTGCATGACATGGGTGCACTCACATATATGCAGGCAATACACTCATACACATAAAAGAAAAATAATATATGAAATATTAAAAAAATAAAGGGCAAATAATGAATCATGAACATTCTGATCAAGGAGTTTCAGTTAACATAAGGAAAATTCCAGCAGAGTTACCAGAACTGCTCAGTGGGGTGGCAAAAGGCTGAGTGGATCAGGAGTGCTTGCTGCCAAGCCAGATGACCTGGATTTGACTCCTGAGACTCATGTGGTAGGAAAGAGTCAACTCCTGAAGGTTGCCCTCCCCACTTCCGCACCCCACCCCAAAATAATAATTTAAATTATTATTATTGTCTATTTGAGGCAGGGTCTTCTTGTAGCTGCAGCTGCCCTGGATTCTCTATTGAGACCAGGCTGGCCTCGAATTTACAGAGATCCGCCTGCCTTTGCCTCCCGAGTCCTGGGATTAAAGGTGTGCACCACCAAGTCCGGCTAATTTTATTTATTTTGTGTGTATGTGTCTCTGTGTACGCACATGAGCCTGGGAATGCACACACATATACACATGCTATGACACACATGAAGAGATTAGAGGATAACTTTTGGGAATTTTTTTTTTCCCACCTTGTAGGACCCAGGGATTAATCTCAGGCTTGGCAGCAAATACCTTTACCTGTTAAGTACCTCACTTAAAATTTTTAAAAACTGGGCATGTCTGGGTGTGGTGGTACACACCTTTAATCCCAGCATTTGGGAGGCAGAGGCAAGCAGATCTCTGTGAATTCAAGGCCAGCCTGGTCTACACAGTGAGTTCAAGGCCAGCCTGGTCTACACAGTGAGTTCCAGGCCAGCTGGGGATACAGGGAGACCCTGTCTCAAAAAGATAAACAACAACAACAACAAACCCAAACAAACAACAACAAAAAAATGGGCATGATGGCACAATGGTAATCCCACCATGTGGAAGGTAAAAGCAGAAGTATCAGACATTCATGGTCATCCTCAGCTATATAGCAAGTTTGAGGCTAGCCTGGGCTACTTGACATCCTGTATCAAACACACAAAAAATAATTATGGTTCACTTCTTTAATTCTGGTATCAGTTTGAGGGACCTTGGATAGTGTCTCTACATTCCAAGACTCAATAAATAATATATTTAAAATTAGGCTACTCAGGATTTAAGATCTGACCATGTCATACTGCCAGAGGTAGAGGTCCTCTAATTCCATTATTCTTACTATAAGAAAATATCTTGGGGTTTTTGTTGTTGTTGTTGTTTGTTTGTTTTTTTGAGACAGGGTCTCCTTATGTATCCCCAGCTAGCCTGGAACCAGGCTGGCCTTGATCTCACAGAGATCCACTTACCTCTGCCTCCTTAGTGCTGGGATTAAAGGCATGTGCCACATGCCCAGCCTTATTCGTTTGAGATAGGGTCTTGTGTAGTCCATGATGGCCTCAAATTATGTAGCTGAAAATGACCTTAAACTTTTGTTCTTCCTGCCTCCACCTCCAGAGGTGGATGTCACCATACCAAGTTTATGCAGTCCTGGGGATTGAGCCTAGGGCTTCATCATGCTAGGCAAGCACTCTTACCAACTGAGCTACATTCCTAGCCTCTCTCTAGTCTCCTTCCTCTAGATTACTATACTCTGGCTATCCTCAAATATTTTAAGTGTTATTTATTTATATTTTAAGTTAGTTTTATTATCTTTTTTTTTTTTTTTTTTTTTTGGTCTTTTTGAGACAGGGTCTCCCTGTAGCCCCAGCTGTCCTGGAACTCACTATGTAGACCAGGCTGGTCTTGAAATCACCAAGATCCGCCTGCCTCTGCATGAACCAACCCCCCCCGCCCCGCCCCGAGTGCTGGGATTAAAGGCATGAGCCACCACGCCTGGCAGTTTTATTATCTTTATTGACATTTTTTTTTCCCCCCTGAACAGGTCTTGTTATCTAGACCATACTAGCATTGAACTATGTAGTCCAGAGTAGCCTTGAATTTAAGGCAGTCCTCCTGCCTCCACTTTCAGTGCTGGGATTACAGGCATCCCTGGTGTATGCAAGATCAAACCTGTGGCTTCATGCATGCAAATACTCTATAATCTAAGTTACCTACCCCTTTTGTTAAGTACTTTGAATGCATTTCGTTTTTTAAAGACAGGGTCTCATAGTTTAGATTGCCCTAGAATTCACTATGCAGTTGAGGAAACCTTGAGCTTCTGGCCCTCCTGCCTCTACCTCATGAGTTCTGGGATTACAAGGCAAACTCTACTATGCTCAGAGTATGTGGTGCTACAGATTGAACCTAAGAGCTTCATCCATGCTAGGCAAGCACTCTTGAAAGTAAGCTATATCCCCAGCTCTTACCCCTTCTTGTTGAGTGCTCTAAATGCATCACTTTTGTCTACTGGCATTTGCATAGACTGAACCAATACTATTCTTTCTCTAACTTCTGTTTGTACTTAAGGACGGTGTACATGGACCACATTTTATGTGTAACCTCTAACATTAGTTCCCCTTCCACTTCACCATCTGGGTTATGTTCTTCACCTGAGTGTGCCAATATATACTTCTCTCACATCATCTACTGTATCATCTTGCAAAGAAATGTTTGTTCTCAGTATATTATAAATTCTTTAAGGACAGAACACCCTCTATTTTAATTAATTAACTAATTTGTTCTTTTTGAGACAGGGTCTCCCTGTAGCCCCAGCTGTCCTGGAACTCACTATGTAGACCAGGCTGGCCTTGAACTCACAGAGATCTGCCTGCTTCTGCCTCCCAAGTGCTGGGGCTATAGGCGCAGGCCACCACACCCAGCTCCAGAATACCATTTATGACAGATACACAGTATCTGTTCAATAAATTATTTCTTTGCAGTGCTGGGGATAGAACTCAGACACTTACACATGCTAGAGTCAAGCACTCTACCACTGAGCCTCAACAATTTTTTTTCCCTAAATTTTATTTTTTGGGAGGGAAGGTTTTTTTTTTTTTTTGAGGCAGGATCTCCCTGTAGTCACAACTGGCCTGGAACTCACTTTAGGGGCCAGGCTGGTCTTGACCTCACAGAGATCTGCCTGCCTCTGCCTCCCAAGTACTGGGATTTAAGGAATATGCCACCATGCCTGGCTTCTAAATTTTAAATTACATTTATACTGTGTGTGTGTGTGTGTGTGTGTGTGTGTGTGTGTGTGTGTGTGTGTGTTTACGTGTGCCACAGTGCGTGTATGGAGGTCAAAGAACTGACAAGTCAGTTCTCTCTTTATACTATGTGGGATCCAGGGAATAGAACTCAGTTGTCAGTTTTGGTGGCAAGCACCTTTACCTCCTGAGCCATCTGACCAGTCCCCTCCCCCCATATTTTTTTTTTTTCTTTTTTTTTGGTCTTTTTCTTTTTTTTTTTTTTTTTTTTTTTTTTGAGACAGGGTCTCCCAGTATCCCCAGCGGGCCTGGAACTCACTTTGTAGACCAGGCTGGCCTCCAACTCACAGAGATCCACCTGCCTCTGCCTCCTGAGTTCTGGAACTAAAGGTGTGTGCCACCATGCCCAGCTCTCATTTTCTTTTAAGGGGAGAGTGCAAACGCAGTCCCCTACTACCCCAAATTATGCAGCTGAGTTTCCCACATTTGGGGAAATCACAGGGGCCAGCACATCTGGAATGCAATGTCTAAGCCTTGTCCTGGGAAAACCACCTTCGTGATCATGGTATCTCCCCTGCCACGTAATTTTTTTTTTTTTTTTTTTTTTTTTTTTTTTTTTTAAAGACAGGGTCTTATGTAGCTCAGGTGGATCTCAAACTTGCAATACAGCCAAGGATAACCATAAACTTCTAGTCATCTGGCCTCCACCTTCTGAGTGCTTGATTTACAGGCCTGCACCATTCATGACACTGAATAAACCAGGCACAGGGGTGCACATCTGTAATCTCAGCATTCAGGGCCTTATGCATGTTAGGCAAGTACTCTACCAACTGAGTTACATCTCCAGCCCTGTCTCAAACTTTCAATCTTAAATTTATGCACTCAAGAAATATTTATTAGAGCTGGGCATAGTGACACATGCCTCTAACCTCTGTATATGAGGTAGAGGCAGGAAGGTCAGGAACTAAAGGCAGTCTGGGCTACTTGAATGTTGTGCTAAAAACTAAAAAGGGACTGGAGAGATTGCTCAGTGGTTAAGAACACTGGTTGTTCTTGTAGAAGACCTGGGTTTGAACCCCAGCACCCACATGGCGGCTAACTGTCCATAACTCCAGTCCAGGGCATTGCATGACATGGGTGCATGCAGGCAATACATGCATACACATAAAATAAAAATAATAAATAAATTTTGCCAGGTGTTGGTGGTGCACGCCTGTAGTCCCAACTCTTGGGAGGCAGAGGCAGGCGGATCTCTGTGAGTTCAAGGCCAGGCTGGTCTACATAGTGAGTTACAGGGAGACCCTGCTTCAAAAAAAACAAAAACAAAAACAAAAACAAACAAAAAAAAAACCTAAAAAGAGCTGGGTGTGTTGGCATACACCCTTATTCCCAGCACTCAGGAAGCAGAGGCAGGTGGATCTCTGTGAGATCAAGGTCAGCCTAGTCTATATGGCAAGTTCCAGGCCAGCTGGGATACATGGAGACCCTGTCTAAGAAAAAGAAAAAAGAAAGTAAATAAATACATTATCTTGGCAAAACCCCAGCTTGGGCCTGAACATCACTTGGGCATCTCCATATTTCCTGAGGGCCTGATCTTTGACTTAAAGCTGGGATTACTTTCCTGATTTATGCCTATGCCAAGAAACATTTGATTCTCCTTTAAGGGGGGGATAGAATATTTTTCCAGCTTAATATTTGATTTTATACAATTTAGCTGCTCAGTTAAAGTTAAACTATAACTTGCTTCAGAACACACAGTTTATTTAGACAATATATATAATACACACACACACACACACACACACACACACACACACACACACTTCCCAACAGGTGTGCAAACATTTTACCTAGAATTAAAGCAACTGGAGTAAAGTTCTCCTTTTCCATATCTTCCTTACTGTATGTAACTTCTGTTTCAAGGACAATGTCAGATTGTTAACAGAATTATAAATGAGAAGCACTGTAAATAAGGAAACAATGGCAACCAGGATATAGAAACTTTGGTTTCTGATCCTCCTGTTTCCATTCCCAGATTGTTGAGATTACAGGTACATACCACTATGCCTGGTTTATTTGGTACTAGAGATTGAATCCAGGACTTTGTGTATACTAGACAAGGACTCTCCCCAACTGAGCTACATACTAAGCTCCTAGAAACTCTACCTTTTCCCATCACTGCATCTTAAACCATAAAATTCTCCAAATGAGTCATTAAACTTTTTATTAAGTAACATGCAATAATAGAAAAAAGTATAAAATATACATCAAAGAGCTTAAAAATTATAAGCATCTTGGGCTGGAAAGATGGCTCAGGGGTTAAGAGCACTGGTTTTTCTTGCAAAGGACCTGGCTTTGGTTCCCAGCACCCATGTGGCTGCTAACAATGGTCTGTAACTCCAGTTCCAGGGTATTTGGCCCTCTTCTGACCTTCATAGCATTGGCCATGCAAGCACACATAAAAAATTATAAGCATTTGTATAGCTATAAGAAAAATACTGAATTTGGAAAAGAAAAGGGGTTAGGTCACAGATGACAAGAGAGACTATGATCTGTTCTCTATGGTAATTTCTTAGAATAGAACAGATTTATGAGACAATCCAGGTGTACAGTAGGCTGGGGGCAAAGGAAAATACTATTCCTTAATTCTAAAGTACTTTCCCCTTTACATATCTGGCTTGGTAAACTCAAACCATTCATAAAAGGTCAACACTTTGGTGTGTCTGAGCAGGAAGAACTAGCACACACAAAGGTCACCACTCAATCATTAAATTCTTATCAGTGGCTACATGTATGAGAGAAAGAAATAGAAGAACACTTTAGGATCCATGAGAAGTGAAAGGAATTATACACTGTCTCAGTACCAGTGGAGAATCTTTGATCATTGGTAGAATGAGATAATTTTTTTTTTTTTTTTTTTTGAGGCAGGGTCTCCCTATAGCCCCAGCTGGCCTGGAACTCACTATGAAGACCAGGCTGGCTTTGAACTCACAGAGATACGCCTGGCTCTTCTGGGATTAAAGGCATGCTCCACCATGCCCAGCTGAGATCATTTTTTAAAAGATTTATTTATGTATATGAGTGTTTTGCCTGCATGTATGTATATGCACCATGCGTGAGCAGTGCCTGTGGAGGCAAGTGGATGTTGGATTCCCTGGAACTGGAGTTATATGTGGTTGTGAGCTGCCATGTGGGTGCTAAGAACTGAACCCAGGTTCTGTTCAAGAGCAGCCAGTGCTCTTAACTACTAAGCCATCTCTCTAGTCTAAGATTCTGTCTTTATCTTTTTTGTTTTTCTATTTTAGGTGAGGGATTGAGACAGGGTCCCAGGCTACCCTGGTACTACGTAGACCAGGTTGCACTGTGCAGTAATCCTTCTACCTCTGCTTCCTGAATGTTATGATTAGAGGCATGTGCTATAACACCTGGCCAGAATGAGATCTTGAGATAGTAAATTGTTTTGCATTGATTATCAAAACCACATAATTTTCTTTTATTTCTTTTTTTTTTTTTTTGTCTTTTTGAGACAGGGTCTCCCTGTAGCCCAGCTGTCCTGGAACTCACTATGTAGACCAGGCTGGCCTTGAACTCACAGAGATCCGCCTGCCTCTGCCTCCCTAGTACCAGGATTAAAGGTGTGCATCACCATGCCCAGCTCAGAGTCCAATTTTAAATATCACGATCTAATGGGGTTACTGAAAAACTGTACAAGAAAAACTAATTTTATTTTTTCTTCTCCAAAGTTACCCTGAGAAGAGTTAATGCTTCTTTTAAAGTGCTCTAGTTCAAAGGACTTTCATGGTTTAATCTAAATTCTGTTTACAAATTACTGTGATTGCCAGTGTAGTAGTCCTCTCCTACAATCTCAGCATTCTGGAGGCTAAGAAAGGTGGGTTGCTGGGAGTTCAAGTTGAGGCCAGTTTGGGTCACACAGTGAATTTTCAGGTCAGCCTGGGCTGTGGTATGAGACCTGTCACAAACAAAACCCCACAACCCCCCCAAACAAGACAAAAGAATGCAATCTGTCCTAACCCCTATGTATATTTCTACATAACACAGCCTGTAGAAATATTCCATAGAGGGTTGGAGAGATGGCTCAGTGGTTAAGAGCACTGGCTGCTCTTGCAGAGGACCTGGGTTCAATCCCCAGCACCCACATGGCAGCTAACAACCATCTGTAACTCCAGTTCCAGGGGAATCTGATGCCCTCATTTGACCTCCTCAGGCATTGCATGACATGGGTGTCTGCACATATGCGCAGGCAATACAGTCACACACATAAAATAAAAAAAATAAGAGCATCTTTCTTGGGTAGGTTCAACCACACCCACTGTGCCTTGACTCCTACAACCTCATTCACCCACCCAGCTCCCCTACCCTGTCTTTCTTGGCCTAGACTTCCCACTGCTTCCTGATCTTTTGCACCCAGACTAAACCTATTCCTCAGTCTAGTCCCCTGGAGCCCTCAAAGCCTGTTCCCTCCCCTACCTGGCCTTAGCATACCTGAGACCAACCTTTATTCCTGACTGTCCCACCCCCAACCTGGATTCCTGAGACCAGCCTCCTTCCCTGACTTCCTGAGAGTCCTGAATCCTACCTCTACCTAGCAAGCTTCCCAAATTGTACTGTGCCTGCTGACTAGAGGGATCCAGACCTTAGGAGAAACCCTGAGAGCATCCGATCCTCATCCAATTTGGGCCTCTGTGGGAACTCCTGAGCAGCAGGACAAAAGCCATTTGGCCCTTCCAATATAAAATCAAAAGAGAGAACCTGAAGCCTAGACAGGTTTTCATGCCTAACGAGTAAACCACAAAGGCACATAAAGTTTATAAAAAGAAGCAGACCTAAACTCAACAAAGGAAAGCTTGAGTCTCACACAAGAATCAGAAGCTACAAAAAAAATCCACATGTCTAAGTTACAGCAAAAAAATAATAACATGAAAAACCCAAATAATATATCCCCACCAAGTATCAACAGTCCTGTAGAGCAGTACAGTGAGAACCCCCTAGAGATAACACAAGACATGGAATTCAAAAGAACAATTATAAACATGATAAAAGAATTCAGCAAATTTAAAAAACACACAAATCAAAGAACTGAAAGAAGATAGGAATAAACTTCTGAATAAATTCAGAAGAGTTAGAAATATTGAAGAATACTTGGGCTGAAATGAAGAAGGAAGTGAAACACTCAACAAACCAATTAGAAACAACAGGAGAAAGCCTCACCAATAGGATGAATGAAATGGAAAACAGAATATCAAGACTGGAAGATAAAGTGGTTGAATTAGACCACTCAAGCAAAGATTATGAAAAATTTAAGAAAACACAAGAATGGAATATGCAGAAATTCTGTGACACCATAAAAAGGCCAAACTTACGTATCATAGGCATACAGGAAGGAGAAGAATCTCAAAATAATGGTATGGACTGGATCTTTAACAGGATTGCAGAAGAAAATTTCTCAAAATTAAAGAAAGACATGCCCATACAAATTCAAGAAGCACGTAGAACACCAAACAGACAGGACCAGAAACTCTCCACGGCACATCATAGTAAAAACAGTAAACATATAGAACAAAGAGAGACTACTGAAAGCTGAAAAAGAAAAACAACAGGTCACATATAAAGGAAAACCCATCAGAATTACAGCTGACTTTTCAGTGCAAACTATGAAAGCCAGAAGAGCCTGGACCAAAGTATTCCCAGTTCTAAATGACCACAGATGCCAACTCAGATTACTTTACCCAGCCAAAATGTCTATTATAGTCAAAGGGGAAAGAAAAATCTTCCATGACATAAATAGCCTGAAATAAAGT